>NW_006283768.1:853684-878722 GCF_000327345.1 Myotis davidii | reverse complement strand
CTCTCTCTCTCTCTCTCTCTCTCTCTCTCTCTCTCTCTCTCTCTCTCTCTCTCTCTCTCTCTTTCTCTCTCACACACACACACACACACACACACACACACAAAGAGGCATTTAAATTCCTTAAGAAATTCTATTTTAATTACTATTTAAGAATAGGTGTTCAGGCTTCCAGATAACTATAAACTATCTTAGGGAAAAGGAATACCTATGAATATAATTCTACTCTATATTAGGTAAATATTTAAGTGTGAAGAGATCATAATTGGATGTGGAATGGGACAGTTAATAAATACTTTATTCTCACTACTTCTTCAGATATGCTGATGAATGGTCCAATTCACACCTTAAAATTTAATTGAATTTTCATGGAGATATGGTTATTTCAAATAAGCAAAAAAGATCATTCTCCTGCCTACATTGTAAAGATATACTTTTCTGAGCATTTTTCTATGAGTACATATCATTGTTATTTTTTAAATCAGAAGAAATTGTTTTTGATTAAAAACTACCATATTTTTCTGTGTATAAGACTCCCCCATGTATAAGATGCCCCCCCTTTTCCAACCCAAAATACACTCAGTGGGAGGAGGTCCAAATTGTCTCTCTGCAGCTCTGTTTCCATGCTCTTTTGCATATCTGATTGCATTCAGTTTGAATTCTGCAGAGTAAGACAATCTCTTACTGGTATTTATCTTTTTATTTTTTGACATCCTTTTGGGCTCAAAACACTCTGGTTCCTGTTGTATCTGCACATTCTCCATCTCCACCTCTAATTATGGCATCAGCTGATGTCAATAACAATAAGGCTCGTGATGGGAGGAAGCCTTTTTGACAAGGTATGGGCAGCTGCCTCATGGCTCCCTCCTAAGCTGACTTCCGTGTATAAGATGCACCTCAATTTTCAGTTTAATGATTTTAGAAAAAAATAGCGTCTTATACATGGAAAAATACGGTATTAATGATTGCCCTGGTGAGTATTCTAAGTGGTTAGAGCATCAGCCATACATGGCAAAGGGTCTTGCATTAGATTCCCAGTCAAGAACACATACCTGGGTTGTAGGTTTGATCCCTGGCCCCAGATCTGGATGCCTATGGGAGGCAACCAATTGATGTGTCTCTCTCACATCTCTTTCACTCTTTCTCTTTTCAGGCTCCCTCCCATTCCCCTTTACTCCTCTCTTTCTCTTCCACTTTCTTTGAAAAGTCATAAAAAATATATCCTCCATGAGGATTAACAACAACGAAAGAAACTATTAATGTTTGAAACTTAATCTTTTCATTCTTCATTTTATTTACTTTGGGTGTGATTGTAATGGGTTTAATTCTTCACTTTATGCTCTAGAATTGTGCTATCCAACAGAGTAGAAACCAGCCACATGTAGCTATTTAAATTAATTAAAATGGAATAAAATTAGAAATTCATCCCCTTGGTTGCACTAACCACACTTTAATTGCTCAACTGAGATAACAGGCAACATTTACATTATCTCAAAGAGTTCCTGTAACAGTGGTGCTCTAGAAGCATCACAAAGAATGAAAAGATCATGAAGTTGGGTACTCCTCACTCTTAACTAATATAGCCAATATTCAGACCCAGGCCTATCCCCAGAGTCTCTGCTTTTCCCACTGCACCAGGCATTTGGCAACCAATATTAACCATAACCAAAGATACTCTGGTCAATAATACATTTTCAAAACAATTTACAAATATCCTATCTAATAAAAGACAGAAAGGGTAATTAACCATACCTCTGCTACGCTTCCCATTGGCTAATCAGGGCGATATACAAATTAACAGCCAACAAAGATGGCGGCCGGCAGCCATGCAGCTGAAGCGAACATGAGGCTTGCTTGCTCCAGTGATGGAGGAAGCCAAGGTTCTCTGCCTGCCGCGGCCCGGCTCTGAGCTATGAAAGCAACAATGTCTCAATTATAGAAGCTAAACAAACCCCAGATACCTGCTTTCAGCCGGCCGTGGTCTCAGAGCTGGTAGTGCCAGTGATGGCAACAATGTTTCAATTATAGAAGGTATATAAATCCCAGAATAAAAAAAGAAAGAAAGAAAGGAGAGGCTGGGAGCTTCAATCATTGGCCAGCCTGAAAACAGCCCTCAGCCCCTCACCCAGACTGGCCAGGCACCCCAGTGGGGACCCCTACCCTAAAGAGGGTGTGGCCAGCCTGAAAACTACCATAAGCCCCTCACCCAGGCTGGCCAGGCACCCCAGTGGGGACCCCCACCCTGAAAGAGGTATGACCAGCTGCAAACAGCCATCAGCCCCTCACCCAGGCTGGCCAGGCATCCCAGCAGGACCCCCACACTGTGGTGGGAGCCTCTCCTGCCTCCTCAGCAGCGCTAAGGATGTCCAACTGCAGTTTAGGCTTGCTCCACGCTGGCAAGTGGACATCCCCCGAGAGCTGCCAGGCTGCCAGAGGGATGTCTGATTGCCATCTTAGGCCCAATCTCCCAGGGAGTAGGCCTAAGCCAGCAGGTGGTCATCCCCCGAGGGGTCCCAGACTGCGAGAGGGCACAGGCCGGACTGAGGGACCCCCCTCCTCTGAGTGCACAAATTTTTGTGCACCGGGCCTCTAGTATAGTAATGAACAGTTACATAAAATTAGAGTTGAAGCAATCCACTAGCTACAGAGAACACTGCAAAAAAAAATTAAAGCAAATAGGGTAACACAAACATAGATTAATTTATCCTTATTTAAAAAAGATGATAGTTTCATCTAAGTCTGTATTCAGCCTACTTTCATTAATAATTTGGAATTAATTATACTCTAAAGTCTAAATATTAAGTACCTTATCAGAACACTGCAATTTAACTCAATGATAGCTTTTTAAATTTAATTCTGCAGTTCAACAAGTGCAAATAATTATTGTAATAGTATGGTCATAGACAAATGAGAGGTATCTTAGTTCAAGCTGCTATAACAAAGATACCTTAGATTGGGTGATTTAAACCTTTATTGCTAATTGGTCTGGAGACTAGGAAGTCTAAGATTAAGGCCTTTTGTTTCTTGGTGATAGTCCTTTTTCTCGTTTGCAAGGGAACGCATTCTTATTGTATACTTACATCTCCTAAAAAGGGCACCAGTCCCATTCATAAGGGTTCCACTATCATGAAATAGTTACCTCCCAGAGTCCTCATCTCCAAATACCATCAAATTGAGGATTGAGGCTCCAACATATGAAGTTTGTGAAGATGCAAAGGAAGAAGTTAAACTTTCTTAATTCATAGAAGGCATTATGTATACAGAAAAACTTGTGAAATTTATAAGAAAAGCTACTAGAACCAACAAGTAAGTTTAGTAGAATTGAAGGATACAAGATCAATATACAAAAATTAATTGCTTTTCTAAACATGAGTAATTAACAATCAAAAATTAAATTTTTAAAAAATACCATTTACAATAGCATCAAGTAATATTAAATACTTAAAGACAACCATGGCAAAAGATGTTCAATACCTGTAGAATAAAATGGTCAGTAAAACATTATTGAGAGAAATAAAGAAAGCCTAAATAGTGGAGAGTCATATCATGTTCATTGGTTGAAAGAATCAATGTTGTTAAAATGGCAATTCTTTCCAAATAAAACTATAAATTCAACACAATAAATAAAAAAGCAAGTTTTTTAAAAAATATAAATTAAGAATCTGATTTTTATATTTTATGGGATTGAAAGAATTTGAAATAGCTAAAACAATTTTATGTGAAAAAAATTTGGATAACTATTTGATTCACAACTTACTATAAAGCTAAAGTAATTAAGACAGTGGTACTGACTACACATAGTCGAAAAGATCAAAAAAAAGAAATAGCTATTTAGTGGGTCTAGAAATAGACTCAGAGCTGAATTTGTCAAAGGTGAAAAGGCAGTTGAGTGGAGAAAGGACAGTATTTCAACACTTGATGCTGGAACAATTAGAAATTTACATGCAATAAAGTAAACTTCAGCTCAAAGCTCATACCAAATAAAAAATTAACTCAAAATGTATTTTGTAAATTATATTTGATGATTAAAACATGAGTTCTTAGAATTACAGTTGAAGATTAAAACAAAAATTATAACAGATAGTACAGAGATTTTGAATCCCTCTCATATATGATACATTGATGTGGCCATATAGATAATGTTTATTTTATCCTTGCTAGTAAAATACAGTCCCTAGAGAGCTGGGTTTATAGTTCATTCATTATAATGCCACCATAGTATCTTTCAGAATTATTAGTACATATTATTATACAATGCATTTAAGTAGATGAGTGAAATAAATAAAATTTATATTTACTATCACCCTCTCTCTTTCTCTAAATACCTCATATACTAAGATATTATGAAAAGTGTTTAAAACACAATTTGTTAAGAAGCAGTGCCGTCTATAATTAGGTGCCTAACTAATTAGTCATATTATTTTTAAAAAGGCTTCTTTGTGTTATGCTATTTTTAAGACAATAATCAACAATATTACATTGATACATGGCTTTAAGCTTCTTGGAAACTGAAGAAGTACAAAGGGTATAATAAAGAAATTACCCAAAAAAATCAAATTTTTCAAAATTTTGTAATAAGAACCCTCATATTATTATATAAACACACTCCTTCCATAGCTATGCTCAATAATATATGCAACATTAAGAATTAATGTGGCTACCAATCCCGTGGACTTTTTTTGTAATATAGTAATACATGTGTTTTTTAAAAAGTTATTTTATGTGTTTTTTTTCTTTTTAGGTAAAATTATTTTTTAATTTATTTATCTTTATTGTTGAAAGTATTACAGATGTCCCCTTTGTTTGTTTTTTCTCATTTACCCCCTACACCGTACACCCACTCCTCCCAGGCCTTCCCCACTCTATTTTCTGTGTCCATGGACTATGCACTCTCCACCCCATTGCCCCCTGCACCTTCCCTCTGAAATTCATCAGTCTGTTAATGTTGACACTAAGGGCTTACTTTTAACTTATGGTGTTTGTGATGGAGGTCAGTAGCCCAAGTTTTTCATTCTCAAATCTGGAAACGACTGGAGGCATTTTCTGAAACAGTCTTGGCAGCACTAAAATGTCATAAGCTGGTCTCATATTTCCCACATCAACCTAAGCCCCCACTTCTATTCCTGTATCTCAAGACCCAATACATTGCAGAATGTAAAATGCAGCAGGTGTTCATTTTCTGAGAGTCTCTTTAGGATCTTGAGGAATTACATATTAGGAATTAACCAAAATACCAATTTTCCACTAAGGTAGTTTATCTCTTTCTTAGTGGGCATATGAACCCTTTATAAATTAATTTTTATCAAATTTATCAAGTTTTGGGGAACCTGGTCTTAGCTTATTTCTTATAAGCATTGTTTTTATATCATATTGTTATAAGTAATATCATACATTTTATAACCTGAATTGAGAAAGAAGATTTCAGGATCACCTCTCTAAGTATTACAATAATGATTAAAACTACAAAAATGTGAATGAGAGTATAAAAATCATTTTTATTTAGATTCAGGTATTTCTGTAAATTCACTGATATACACAGCCATTAGAATTTATTCAATGTTTAGGAAGGTCAGAATAAGTTCAAGAACAGGTTCCCCAGAAGCTTGATAAATTTGATAAAATTAAATAATCCAGTACAGGAAAAATACCACAAATGCATTAAAAAATTTACATTATTCTAAGAAAGCTTATTTATCTCACATATGACAGCATATAAGTATTTTGGTTCATTTATAAAGGGTTCGTATGCCCACTAAGAAAGAGGTAAACTACCTTAGTGAAAAATTGATACAGAATACAAATTATTATTTTATAGACCAAAAAATATAACCTAACAATGAATAAAGTATATGAAAAATGTATTCCATCTTTAATATAATAAGGACCTTTAAAAAGCATCATTTTCACCAATCCAATTGAGAAATTTAAAAAGTTTGATGACATCTTCTATAGGCAAGGGTTTGGTGGAAAGAGTTCATACCATTGTTAAGAATATAAATTGAAGCATCATTTCTGAAAAATAATTTGGCAATATTTTTGAAAATTGAAATGGATGTCTCTTTTGACATAGAAAACCCACAACTTGGATCTTACCTTACAAATATAACTATCAAATTTTTCAAGATATTATTAAAAATATTTCTTTTGCAAATAGAAATAGCAAAAATGCCAGGTGTCCAACCATAAGAGCAAAAATAAAAAATAAAAGCTATCACTGATACCCACTCTTTTCAATGAATACCCACTCTTCTTAGCATTTAATTTGTATAATTTTACCCAAATCACACAAAAATACTGGGATAGTATGCCTATTTAAAGATGAAAAACAAACACAAGGAGCTCTTGCCCAAAGTTCCACAACTAGGAAGTGGTAGGAGTGGAATGTAAGCCCTTGAAGTATGATTACAGAGGACCTCCTCTTAAGGAATACCATACAGATAAGAAAAGGAAGTAGTTATGTATGTGCTAATATGAATAAACCTCCAAGAGAAAAAAAGAAGGTAAAAAATTAATGTAAAGTATGCTCTCATGTGTTGTGTATGTGTGTAATTATATATGGATTTTATTTTTTGTAAAGAATTACAAAATTAATTTAATAATTACCTAGTTAACTCTGAATTATGTTTGCATACCGGTGAGCTTTTTTATTTCTTATTTGTTTTTATTTTTATTATTATTTTTAATCTTTTATTGTTCAGATTATTACAGATAAGGTGCATAGGTGTAAGCTCTTTGTCCAATCTCTTCCTGCTCCCCGCCACACACCCCCTTCCCCCACCAAGAACTGTCACGTCACTCCCTTTCCATGCCCCTGATTCTATTACATTCACCACTTTGTTCTGTTCATCAGATTTTTTATTCATTTGATATTTAGATTCAATTGTTGATAAATATGTATTTGTTGCCACTTTGTTGTTCATATTTTTTACCCTTACCTTTTTCTTCTTCTTCTTCTTCCTCTTCTTAAAGAATACCCTTCAGCATTTCATATAATATTGGTTTGGTGGTGATGAACTCCTTTAGCTTTTCCTTATCTGTGAAGCTCTTTATCTGACCTTCAAATCTAAATGATAGCTTTCTGGGTAATCCTGGTTGTCGGTTCTTGCTATTCATCACTTTGAATATTTCTTTCCACTCCCTTCTGGCCTGCATAGTTTCTGTTGAGAAATCAGCTGACAGTCGTATGGGTACTCCTTTGTAGGTAACGAACTGTTTTTCTCTTGCTGCTTTTAAGATTTTCTCTTTGTCTTTTGCCCTTGGCATTCTGGCACCCCCATAATTTGGATGTTGGTACGCTGAAAGTTGGCCCAGAGGCTCCTTACACTAGCTTCATATTTTTGGATTCTTTTTTCTTTTTGTTTTACATTTGGGTGTTTTTGCTTCCTCGTACTTCAAATCTTTGACTTGATTCTTAGGATCCTCTAGTCTACTGTTGAATTTCTGTATATTATTATTTCCATTAGTATAAGCTTAATTTCTGACTGGTCCATTTCAATTTTTTTTGGCATTCGCACTAAGATCCTTGAAGGTCTCACTAAGTTCCTCAAGGGTTTCTAGAAGATTCTTGAGAATCTTCTATAACTGTGGTTTTGAACTCTATATCCAGTATTTTGCTTTCATTCATTTCTTTCATTTGTGACATGTTTCTTTGTCTCTGGATTTTGGCTGCTTCCCTTTGTTTGTTTCTATGTACTGGGTAGCTGCTAGGTCTCCTTGAGTTGATAGAGTCACCTTGTGTGGTAGGTGTCCTATAAGGCCCAGTGGTTCAGCCTCCCCAATCACCTGAGGTGGGCGCTCTTGGTACAATCCTTTGTGGGCAGTGTGCACAGTCTTGTTGTAGTTAAGCCTTGACTGCTGTTGGTATCACTGGGAGGAGTTGACCTCCAGGCCAATTGGCTGTGAGGACCAGCTGTGTCTACCATGGAAAAGCTGCTGTGCAGAAGACACACTAATGGTGTAGGACTTGCTTCAGTGGGGCTTTGTTGCTCACTGGGTCTGCCCCCTTGAGTGTGTCACTTATGGATGTGAAGAGTTGTAATCTGGTATGGTCTCACTCTGACCAGTGGATACACTGGCTCTTGGATCTCCAAGGATGTGCAAAGTCAGCCACTGCCTAGGGTCGCCCAACAGGAGCTACAGAGATCAGAAGATTCCTCCTCTTTGTATCAGGTTTGGAAGTGCCCAGACAAGGCCCAGCTGTGTAGCAAGGAAGGCTGCTGCTGCCAGATTGATTGCTTTGGGGCTCCCTGACCCAGCTGCTGCCTATTTGGTTTTAGGCTGAGATAGGACAGGCCATTCATATGCAAAAGTTGCTGTGCACAGCTTGGGTGGGGTTGTAAACTGGGTGGGACGGGGTCTCAGTGAATCACGAGGGCAGAGAAAACAGCAATGGCTGCCAGTCAGCCCTGCACCAGAGAGTTCCCTGTGCAGGAACAATGACTGTTGCGTGTGCCACCATATGAAAGAAAGCCACCATGTGTTCCTGTTCCAGTGCCAGACATTCCAGTCTCCCTGTATGTGTCTGGGTCCCCCCAAGTCTTGCCCAGAACTGGAGTTCAGAGCAAGCGGGAGTTTGTATCTCCCTCCCGATTAAAAGAGCAGCACACCCGGGTGCCAGCCCGTTCTGTGCCTCCGCACCTCCTACCAGTCTCAATGCACTTTCTTCTTTACCTCTCTAGTTGTAGAACTTCCACTCAGCCAGCTTTCCCACGGTTCTGGATGATAGTTGTTATGTATTTTAGTTGTAATTTTGATGTGGTTGTGAGAGACAGCAAGTACAGGTGTTTACCTATGCCGCCATCTTAGTTCCTCCTGGTTGGCTTTTTTAAAAACATCAATAGCCATTATAAAGGCAAGAAAATTATGATTTATTTCATTAACATCTTTGTATTCTTATATATTAAAAATGTATAAACACTATATTTTAAAAGTAATGAAAGCAACACTAATAATAACCCCCAATCAGTAATTTTAATCTAAAAATTATTAAGTATATTCATTCATATGTTACTTTCATTATCTATGCATTAAATATGTATTAAGCACTTAAAAATATAAACAATTTCTAAGTCAGAACTGGCAAACTTGTTCTAAAAATTCTAGGTAGAAAATATGTTAGGCTTTGTGGATCATAAGATCTTGGTCACAACTACTCAGCTCTTTGTACTGCAAACATACAACATACAATGTATATAAAATTACTATATTTGTGTTTAAATAAAACTTTATTAAAAAAACAAAAATCAGATCAGATCTGGTCATGGACTATAGTTTGCTTATAGGTGTCCTAGCCTAAAACACCATAGTAATGTTAGTAATGTATAGTTAAAATACATACATGTCTATATAATTCATCTATTGCATGTGCACACACACACAGTGAATCAATTAAGATGATATTCCTACTCAAGTACAAGAAAAGCAGATATAATACCATGAAATGATGTAAAAATTAATACTAATAATGATTATGTTCTTAACTGATACCAAACAAGTTATTAAAAGAAGAATTTACAGTAGAAAATATGATGCAGCTTTATTATCAGGTTTTGCATAAAGACAGCAGGGGATCAACTGAAAAGAAAATTAATAGTTCTCTGGATTTACATTAGAATGTATAAAAAATAGGCATTACTATTTTGGGATAAGTAAGAGACATCACATATCAAAACTAGGAGGTAAAATTTCTCACTATACAATTATATTTGGTCTGTATTTGGCATACTTATTTTAGCTGCATACTTTAGTACCAAAAACATACAGAATAACCCTGCAAGCTGTCCATAGGCAGCATTAAAAATAGTTCAAAGACAGAAGAAACTGGTTTCAGTTGATGAAATGATAAATATGCAACTAAGGAATGACAATAAAGAAACTTAAAACTAAAGAGAGCAGATCCATTTATCAGAATATTTAAAACGAATTTAAATCAAATTGTAACATGTATATCTTACAAATCAATTTTCACTAATAAACTCTGGAATTTGGAATTAAATCAGGAAAAAAAAACCCTTAAATACATAACAGAAAGGGTTATAACTGTGACAGAAAAGGGTGAATATTTGCTGTTCCATTTTCTCTGAGATTAGTTACTTTACATACCGATAATAATGAAGACCAAGTGATAAAATATTATCCCTATGTGAGATAGCCCGTAAGTTGACTTGCTAGATTTTTCAAACAAAAGGACAGGAAGTTTTAGCAGCTTGGAAAATGTTTTAGTTATAAATAAATGGTACACTTTTTGGATAGCCCGATTCTTCCACAGATCATCACACTTGAAGATGAAAAATGATGTGAAATAAGAGATAAGGGGATAGAATTCTGAACAATGTACCTTTTATTTCATTCAAGCACATGCTATACCCTAGTCTGCCATGGTTCACTGCAACCAAATTGGTTTTCTCTTCTTGTATCAATATCCATATCGTGGTTCTCTCAGAGGCATAAACTAACCTCTCATTAATCCTGTGAATGTCATCAGTCAGCATGTTGGTAGCTGATCTGTTTTGCTTTCTCATAGGATGTACATGAAGGTTTCCAGAATATTATTTGTTGCAAGTAGTAAGAACTGTTTTAAAATATACTTTTAGGTTTAAGATATATACTTTTTATTAACACCTGAAGCATACTATTTCTTTGATTAAAAAAATTAGAAAAATACCTGAGTGTTTTTAAATTATTTTTTTTGTGATTAAATAAAATGTTTAAACTCAAACATGATGTTTTGTTGAGTTGTACACTTGAATCCTGTATGGTTTTGTGAACCAATGTCATTCCAATAAATTCAATTAAAATATATTCTAGTAAGTTGCACTAAATACAATTTCAGAAGAAATAGTAATTAGAAAGAGCACTGGAAAACAAATCATTGTAATAAGTATGATCAACCCTTAAATAATAACATAGAAATGAATAAAATTTTCAAATTATCATATTGGGACTTGAGAACCTAAATTAATATCAGCAATTCTTCTGATTTATTAACTAAGAGAATATATTTATCCACATTTAAAATCTAATAAAAACAAAATATTAGAATATTTATTCAGAAGATTTACTTCATTAAAGCTAATAATTTAGTAAGATAATGAAAAGATAATAACATCTTTTTGTACACAGGTGTCTTCATGATGTTTCAATCCATCAAACTTGAGTAATTAATTCGTACATATAAAGTTAACTTTTTATGGACATAATTTGGAATTTTTAATGAAACCTTTCTTTTTTATGTTAAAGGTACACATTAATTGAACAAAGTTAAGAATTTAATTCAATACAACAAATGTTCATCAAATGCTCCCATGTGCCAGACACAGCTAGCTACTGGAATATAAATACATGTAAAATAAAGACCTTCTTCAAAGGGCTTAAAATAAAAATAAAGGGTGGGCAAAAATAGGTTACAGTTGTGAGTACGGAAAGCATGATTTAATCTTGTGTTATTATTTATTAATTATTGTATTATTTTCCACATGAACAAATGTAAACCTACCTTGGCCCCAACCCATACTGTAAAAATTAAATGCTATAAGAGAACAACATACAGTTATAATATAAAGAAGGAAAAAATGGCAAATGTTTTGAAGTGTTCAAGTATATATGACTCTCCAATAGATAAATGCTTATTAAACATTTGTTGAGGGTTTAATAAGGAGTCATAAAGGAGGCAATGCAACATCTGAATTGAGCTTTGCGGGCTGAATTTCTACACAAGGTGTATGGAGAGGACACTATGTGGATGGTACAGCATGAGCAGAAAAATGAGGCCATGACTAGAAGATATATTCACTTATACACCACCCCGACCCCCCCCCCAAAAAAAAGCTAAAGAAGAGGTTGTGCATAGTGGGGGAAATTTTAAAAATTAGGGTGGGAGTATTTATGCATATCCCTAAAATCCATGTTGAGGACGTTGTACTAAGTTTAAGAAGCATTAAAAATCATGCAGTCCTTTGGGGCACAAATAATATGAATGTCTGGGTGTATAAGAATGATAGATTAGAACGCAGAGAGATTTTTGGCAAAGATTAATTTGGAGGTCATGGAGATAATCTAGAAAAGTGAGGATAATGACCTGAACCACATGGCAGCAAAAGGAATGACAGGGAAGGAAGACTGAACAAAATATGGTAAAAGTAGAGCATAGAACTCTTAGCAGCTGGTTTGGGGATGGACATGGAATGGATAAGATGAAGCCAAATTTACCTTCAGAATTTTGTTGGTATTATGACTCCAGTTG
Source organism: Myotis davidii (assembly GCF_000327345.1). NCBI lineage: Eukaryota > Metazoa > Chordata > Mammalia > Chiroptera > Vespertilionidae > Myotis > Myotis davidii. Next base: position 866,484 of record NW_006283768.1, on the reverse strand, counting down.
TTCTTGAAACTTCAAAATAATGTGCTTTTGTTTCTTTGTACATTAGTTTTGGTTTGCTTTTATTTTCATTGTACCAGGACCTAGTTACACCTTTTCAATCTGCAGATTATGTCTAAATCTGGGGAAATTTTTCACATTAATTCTTTGATAATTTTTCAAATCCTCATTTGAGGATATTTTTCTACTGATTTTTAGAGAGAGTAGAAGGGAGGGGGAGAGACAGAGAGAATATCAATGTGAGAGACACATCGAATGGTTGCCTCCTGCATTGCCCTGACTATAATGGAACCCTTAAGTCTGCAGGCTGAAGTTCCATCTACTGAGCTAAACTAGCTAGGACTGTTTGATAAAATTTATCTTAATTTGCTTTGTTCTCAAATTTCTGGAGCTCCTGTTAGTTAGATATTTGGTCTCTCAGATTTCCTTGTGTGCTTTTTGTAAGTTGTTTAAAAGTAAAAATTCTTATAAAGATAGCTTCTATATATAGTCTTCTAAAATATTTAAATTATGCTTTTTAAAATAAATATTTAGACTACTTAAATTAAGATTTGCATATGGTATATTATAAACATCCAATTTTTTTCACAAATATATGCTCAATGTTTTTCTGTAACAGGTCTTAAAAAGTTCATATTTGCCCAATAATCTTCAAGACCACCTCTCTTTTATATCAAATTTCCATGTGTATAAAAATCTATTTTGAAGTGTTCTGTTCTATTGATGCATGTGTCTATGATTTTATTGCTATTGCACTATAAAATCTTATTATGCGGTGCAGGAATTCCTCAAATGTTCTTCCTTAGGAATGACTTATATTTTTTCACTATTTCAAATAAATGTTAAATAATCTTGTCAAGTTCTTTGAAAAATCTTTCTTTTTTAAAGTCACTGGATTTACAGATTAAGTTGGGAGAATTCAAACTTGAGAAGCTTTCTGTTGATGATCATGGTAGAGTTCTCTATTTATTGAGGTCATTGTAAGGTCTTTCCACATACTTATACTTCATTTGTTAAATTTATTTCTATGTACCTCATATTTTATTGCTACTAACATAGTAACATTTAAGTAATTTTACATTTTTTAATTACTGCAGGTATATAGAAATGCAATCACTTTTTGTATAATGATCTTAGGACTGTAGGTTGTCTCATGAATTTTTTTAAAATTTATTTCAGAGAGGAAGAGGGAGAGAGAGATAGAAACATCAATGATGAGAGAGAAGCATTGATTGGCTGCTTCCTACATTCCCCCTACTGGGGATCAAGCCTGCAACCCTGGCATGTGCCCTTGAACAGTATTAAACCTGGGACCCTTCAAGTCTGCAGGCCGACACTCTATTCACTGAGCCAAACCGGCTAGGACTCTCTTATGAATTTTAATATTTGCCTAGAGATTCTTTTTTCTATGTCATCTTCAAGTAACATCAGCCTTTGACATTATTTTCATTTTATTACATTTCTATGTATCTATCACTAATATCTCCCATGTTCCATCAGACCCAAGGCACTACTGATTTTAGTTTTTCATTTCTAAAACATATCTGATAGCCTTATCCAACATAGTTTTAGTTTTTTAAAATTCTATCCATCCTCTTGCTCTAATCTTTATGGATCCATTTCATACCAATCTTTATCTACACCTCCCCCCATTCTTATTGTTCACTATAGTGCCTACATTACTCTCTTAAATAGAAGTGGAAATAAGAAACACCTTGTCTCTTTTCATTGCTGATGGATATGCGAAAGAGTACAGCCACTTTGTAAGACAGTTTCTTAAAAAATTAAATATATTTTTACCATATGATCCAGCTATTGCACTCCTTGATATTTACCCAAAGGAGTTGAAACCTTGTCCACACAGTTAGAAAACAAAACAAAACACACACATAGACATTTATAGCAGCTTTAATTGTTATTGCCAAAACTTGAAAGTAACCAAGATGCCCTTTGGGAGATGAATGGATAAATTGTGGTACATCCAGACATTGGATTATTTAAAACTAAAAAGAAATGAGTTCTAAAACCATGAAACATATGGAAGAACTGTAATTTCATATTAGTAAGTGAGAGAAGCCAACCTGAAAAGGCTACATACTGTATGAAATTCTAGAAAAGGCAAAACTATGGAGAAAATAAAAAAGGTCAGTGGTTTCCAGGGATTTCAGGAGTGAAAGAAATGAGTAGGTAGAGCACAGATGATTTTTAGGAAAGTGAAAATATTCTATATAATATTATAATACTGTATATATGTCACTCACTATTCATTTGTTTAAACTCATAGGATGTACAACACCAAGATTGAACCCTAAGGTAAGCTATGGACTTTTAATGATTATGATGTGTCAATTTAGGTTCATCTTTGGTAACAAAGGTACCACTCTGGTGGGGGATTTGATAATGGGAGAGGATATGCATTTGTGGGGGCAGGGAATATATGGGAAATCTCTTTATCTTCTGCTTAATATTGCTGTGAGCTTAAAACTGCTTTAAAGCCTATGGAATGGGAAAAATATTTTCAAATCACATTTATGATGAGATTAATATTTGGAATATGTGCAGCCGGTGTGGCTCAGTGGTTGAGTGTCAACCTATGAACCAGGCGGTCACAGTTCACATGCCCATCAGGGCACATGTCAGGGTTGTGGGCTCAATCGCTAATGAGGGGTGAGTAGGCCTTTCTTCCCCAGGCTGCCAGCACCGGCTTGCCTCTAGCACCCAGGACTGAGGCTTCGCTTGCTTCCCTCGCAGCCCCGGCTTCGTCTGGAAGGACGTATAGTCTAATTAGCATATTATGCTTTTATTATTATAGATTATCACAATTAAACTTAAGAGATATTATTCACTCTTAAATACTTTATATGGGAAAATCTTTGTCACAGTAAGAATGATCTGATCCTGAAGCTAGGAATCTGGGTATGCCATTATATTGACCTTTGGACTCAGTTTTACTCTAGGGTAGTACCATATTCTAAACATGAATCTAGTAATTCGAATTCTGAAAGGAGAGTCTAATATCTTGAAAATCCCGAGTTTGTGGGAGAAATTTGACCAGAGGGAAACAACATATATAAAAAAAAAGCCCCTTTCAAAAGATTGAGGCTTTGCATGTCAAGGGAGACAAATTTAATAACTTGAGACTGAAATATTTTAATAGCCAGGTCTGGCTACCAAGTAAGTTACCTCTGGTTTATCTTATATTCTAACTCCATACTAAATATCATATTTAATATACATTTCTGCTCTCCATTTTAAAGGTAAGATAATCTCTATAGTATGCTTTAAATATTCTCTCCAAAATATACTCTCCTTTTCCTTTCTCTTCTTCCTTTTTGCCCTGGATAACTGATCTGATTTCTCTTTGGTTTATAACACTGCAAGATGCAGTTGTCTTAGAGCTTGTGTCAAGCCTGGGGTTCTTGTGACGTGGGAGATGGCTTACATCCGCACATTGGTCCTGATTTCACATATCAGTGCCTCATTGCTTTCAGAAGAAATGTGGTTCATGTTAGTGAAGCAGGTTCACCCTCTCTGAACACACATTGCTATCCCCATCCCACCTCAGGCATAGGGCAGCAACGCCTCGATGTCCATCCTTTCGCTGCATTGGTGTAACAGGGTAACAAGAATCTGACAGCCAGATGGCCCCCCCACCCCAGAGGATGGCCCAAAGCTATTGCCCTTCCTTGAATGTTGACCTTCTCTGGGTTTAATCCAAGTTTTTTAGCTATTACATCAGAGAGGGCTGCAAAGGCTTTGTTGATTTCTAATGCATCCACATCCTCCATGACCAACCTGCTTTTGCAACAACGTTACTGCTGGACTGAGTCCTGTTCCCATAATGGAAAGCTCCACACTTTCCTGTGACCCGGAAACTATCTGTGCTAAAGGTGTAAGCCCACAGTTGTCTTTTAACTTCGGTCAGACCTTTCAAGAAGATACAAACACTGGAGCTATCTCTTCGTCACACTCTGTCCTCTTCTGGGATAAACTGCAAACTTGTCCTGATCTTCTCTACTCACTTGCCATTCGGGAGCTACATTTTCAGCTGTAATGCCCACGTGATAGTGTGAAATGCATCCGTAGCACATGGCAGGGAAAACTGTCAGTTAGTGGTGTCTCCCCCATCCTGACTCCTGTCCTCCAGGGAACCCGGTGAGGAGCCTCACTCACACTTTCCACGCCTTCTGCAGCCACCATGCTGGAGTCTCCCTATCTTGACTGACTGGGCTGCGAGGCACACAGCTTTTGGGCCAGACCCACAAACCACTTGGCAGCTCCATGCTGGGGCAGAGTAGGGGATCCCTGCACCCACACTGGCTTGTCCAGCAGGATTCTGCCCACATCCTGGGTCCAAACGTGCCCAAATTTGACCTCTGACATTTACTCGGGAGACACAGTAAATGTGTCCTCTTCGGGGATTCTTTGATGACAGTTGGGCCCAGGTCATGGACAGGAACAGTGGACAAGGCACCACTGAAGGCGCCTATGATGGCGCCGCCAAACCATGGCCAGGGGCGGACCCTGCACTCACCCTGCCCCGTGACCGCTTCACGCAGAGATGTGGACCCGGTGCTGCCGCAAGACAGGCAAAGCCTTTTCCGGCTACTGACAGACCCGCTTCCTCTTCTTAAGAAAAGATGAACAAAAGAGAATTTTAGAATATATTGCTACTCTCCAAAAAATAAACCAAAAGCAGTCCATTTGCCCTAAGACCCTGTATTAACACTTTAACCGACTAATGGAAATTAATCCATTGAAGGGCTAAATCTTCACAGCTATTCTCAACTCTATGATGTACACATTTGCAATTTAGTTGAATAATGATATCTATTTGTTGCTTTTCTTTTTTGATTCACAGAGCCATAAATAATTCAGTTCCAATCTGTAATATTTTTCACTTTTTATATTTTACTACTGATAGAGCCATAAGGAGGTGAGTTTCTATCTCAGATACACATTTAAAAATAATTTCCAAAACCATGATGAAAAATCTATATATAATATTTTAATATACATTATACCTGATAGTGCTAAAAGTGTTTAGATTAGAATTTAGAATGCGTAATGCATTTGATATAAACACTACATTATATTTCAATATCTCCATAAAACATTTAAAGAAGTATATGTCAGAGACCTAAAGAGCTTATTCTATGCTACTTGCTCAAAGTTGCAAGAAGACTAATATAGCTGGAACTAAAACCTAGTTCATTATTCCAAGATCAGCAATTTTAGTATTGGGTTAAACATGTTGTCACTTATGGTTAACAATTAAATTAATATTTTGGAAATGAGCTATGATTTGGAAGTACTGTATAAGGTATTGCTTTTTCATAGTAAATTACTGATGATAATATGAAAAATTAAACAATAATATGTAAATATAATAGAATCATTATGAATGTTACACTGTAATGAGATAATGTATTTATAAACTTAGATGGCTTCAATACCTATTAGATAATGCATACATTTATCCCAAGGAAATCAACTTTTAAAATTTGACTTCTATCATTTAAAAAAGAAAAGAAAACTGAATTCCATGTTGAAAGAAAAAAAATAAGGAAAAAGGAAGAAATGCCAGGACTTATTCCTCAATATCATCTCAAAACATTCCAGAAAGAATAATTTGAAAAACTAGTTCAATGCCATGGCAATTTCACTGCTGTGAGTTTTATATGTGTCATAAAACTGCCTGCTATGGAATTTTTAGATCTAATTTTCATTCCTAGGTAAGAACTGAACGATGAATTTCTTTCCAGCAACAGCTCAGTTCTATCCTCCTTCTTTGGAATGATTTGAAATGGTCTAGGTCCTCCCGTAACACAGGATGTTGATGAGGTCTATTTTTAAATGATTCCTCTTGAGGCACAGTATTCTTAGTTTGTGATCTGAGTTCTTGGCCTTTGTACCACGGTATGTGTTCTTAAAGGAAGCAATGTTTTTCAGATGGACACTGTTCTCTAAATAAACACTGTTAAATATTCTTATTTTAAAGTGAGGGTTCTTTGTGCGTTTTTTTTAATTTTATTTTAGCCCTCAACTGATACTGTTACTGAACATAAGCATAACCAGTGAGCACTTAGGAGCCAACTCCCTCAAGGCTGAAAATTTTCTGCAAATCCCATAAGCAAAATTCTTTATCAAGGAGTTTCATTTTGCCAAATATAAAGTATACAAATATTTTATTTGGAAAAGTAAAAAAAAAATCATAAATATGAAGGTCAAGTTCAGACACAGATACAGACAGACAGACTTGTGGTTATTTTCTCTTATAGATGGACTTCAACAAAAGGACTGATTAAATATAATATACATTTTGATCATCCACTGAAAGAATGTGACAATTTAATTTTAAAAGTATTTATATTATTTTGTCTTTCACCTTTGAAAATACGTGTTTTTAAGTACCTGCACTTTTTCAGATGTTTCCATTCTTTCTGTTATGCCTATAATTCTAGAAGTGTCGTTTACAAAGATAGATCTAAGAGAAATAAGAAATCATTGTGCGACTTTTAAAATTAGATTTCAAAAGTACTGGTATTTATGGGCTAAAATTAGTATCAAAAATGATGCAGAACTGCAGTTATCTCCCTTCTACATGATAAAAACAATAACAAAGAAGTGTTTACAGCATCAACAAGTTTAAGGATACATTTATGGTTTTGCTTGTAACAGAAAAAAACATCTTCACTGAATAACTTCAATAAGATATTTAAGGTATTGATTTTTCCCACAGTTTGATACTCATTTTTTTTTTTATGTACAGCAGCTACTGCAATAGTAGCGGCAGCAGTAGCAGCAGCAATGGTAAGATCAAATGCTTCAGCAGCTGCAGAATTTTGTACCTCAGAACATTTTACCATAGCATGTTCTCTCCTTTTCCCTTCCTCCCTTCTTCCCTCCCTCCTCTCTTCAACAGCCCAGATTCTATAAGGTAGTGGGACCAGGGGGGCCTTTCCTGGCGCTTTATTGGAAATATGAGCAATTTGCCAGTACAATGATGAAGAACTTGTCCCTTGACTCTTGGATTCACCACCCAAAGTAAGAATTCTAGAAGGCATTGCAGAGAAGACAAAATTGGTGGAAAGAGCTGTCACTGTGCTATGAATCTCCCACCCCATCCATTTTGGGGGGAGAGGTAGAGTGCATCCTTTTAACAAGTCTAGAAAGGGTACATTAAAAACAAACAAACAAACACTTAAAGGTTTTTGAAATGCATTTCCTGAACTAATTAGACTTCTGCCTAGGATATTTGGATCAGACCATAGGATCAGACTTTGAAGGGGCTAAAAATGCCTAAGTTTTTCCTCATAAATCAGGTTTGTGTTATAAGAGAGGGAAAATCATATTGAAGTTATGTTGAGTCCTGTCTAACAGAACCACCTAGAATGGCAAGAGAATGTCAGCGGAAGAGTCTACAGGTTACCCAGTGGCTGAATAAGAAGGATAAGTGGACCACCCAAAATTCAAAGGTATCTGCCCGGATGGAGAAAATAAAGAGAGATGGGTCCAGGAGAGAACTCCTAGATCTCACAAAGTGTGCATGAGATTCGCCTTTGTTCATCTGTCATCCCAGAGGGCTTTGTCAACATATCCAGTTTAGGTAAGAACCATAAAGTCAATTCCTGTGCAGTCCAAAACCACAGCTAGAAAGTGGGGGCAAATGGAAGAGAGAGGGGGGAAAAAGCTCATATAAAAGAAAAAGAGATGTCAACCACACTATGTCCTCTTAAACACTGCGGTGCAAGCTGGAGAAAGGAAGGAAAAAGAATTACAACCCAGTGAATTTTGTAGTTTGGTGATTAAAAGTAGATCTGGGATATTTAAATTTCTTACTTGAGACTTCTTTCAGGTTAAAGTGATTATAGTATAGCATTGTGTCTATTTTCTAAGTGGACAGAAAAGTCAGGAGCCTCCTTGAGTTTTTAAACCAAAGACAAGGATATGTTGCACCTGATTAAACTTTAAAGGGATGGTAAATATGAAATTCACACATGTGCTTACTCAGCACGTTAGGCACATGGACATTTTGGTTTACCTACTATTCAGTTAAAAATAGGTATTATCCCTTAATGTCTTAGGTAGAAAATTCTGGGGTAGTGTCTGAAAGGTCCCTCTGAGTCACTAGGTCATCCCCAAATCAATCGATCTGGCCAAGGGATTATAGTACTCAGAACAGACATGGATTATTTTCCCATTCATTTAGGAAAATGGACTCTTGTCATAAGACACATGGAAAAAGTGAAAAACATACCAAAATTTCAAATGTCCTTTAGAATAAATATCATCATAATATCCTGAGTGTATCGGTGATGAGATGCTCAAGAGTTCTACAGTTAGCAAGTGAAAGAAGATAATATCATGCTCTGCTTTTATGGTCTTTCTTCTACAAGACAAATGCCCTCTGAAATGTTTGTAATAATTTCTAAAATAGTACATTTAATAGAGTTACTTATGATGTCCATGTTTTCCTATATTAAAATCAACATTTTCTTTGTTACCAAGGGGTCTCTAAAAATATAAAGGATCAGAAATATAATTCAGATTATATCATGTTAGAATTTATATTTGAACTAATCTTATATACCTTGAATTAATTTCATAGCCAAATGTTTGCTCTCTGTCCCTAAGTGGGTTTATTTAAAGATCATAAATAATTTATTTCCATCTTGATTTATCATCACTAAAAAATGTACATGTAAAACATTTATATGCATTGTTGATATAATCACCCAGAACATTTCCTTCACTTGAAAAAATAATAATTTCCTGATTAGGTTGAGGTTAAAATGTTAGCTAGCGAAGAGGTCCTAATTTTTCTTCTCCAAGTTTTCCATAGAAAGGTATTTAAAAACTAAGAAATAAATCAAAGCCACTAAAGCAGTGAAAATCAGGATAAATTGCCAAGTATCTGCCTGACTCCAGAGGGAATTTCTAATAAGTAAAGGTTAGATGGAGTCATTAAGCAGAATCATTTAGGGTAAGATAATAAATTATGTCCATCAAACCTTAATGCATATTCTTACCTCAGAGACATGGTACCATCACTGAATAAAGGCAAAGGAGTCATGGTTTTCCTGCTTTGAAAGGAAAACAGAATTTTCAATGAGTAAGAACAATTTTCTGTGCAACTCACAGCCATCCTCTGTTGCCCTCCATTACTACAACAGGGACTGCAAATCCAATAATCAGCAGATCCCATGACAAAACTGGACTAGAAATAACAAATTACATTGCAGAAAGAAATCAGAAGCAGAGGGAAATGAACGCAAGAATAACCTGGGAAGAGTAACACTTTCTGCATGATTGCTTCAAATTATACCCAAATTAATTCCTATCTACAAATGACATAGCTAACCAGACAGTGACAGCAGAAGTCCACGTCCAGCTTAGCTCACTAGATTGATGACTAAATAGAAAAGAACTTTTTAATTTTAGATGTGGCAGTAAGATTTCAGACCAACCGGTAGTAGTGAGGTAGTATATTTGATCATTGGTATGACTCTTCTCATTAAATGGTGAACACAAAAACAATAATATGCCGATATAGATATAAAACAAAAAGAAAAAAAATGTACTTGGTTACAGGAATAAAAAAATCATTCTTAAATAATATGAACTATAATAAATAAAAGTAAATTTTAGAAAGAGATTAGTGAAATGTTTCTATATTTCTAAGATAATACTATCTAGAAATTTATACTAATACATTTTAAAATTTCAATTAAATAAAATATTTTCCAGAGAAAATGATCAGTTGTTAAAATTCTTAAAAATCATGAAAGAATCTTTTTTAAATTGTCATAGAATTTCTGCCAGCTCTTAGCTCAGAAGAATTTTAATATGTATGTTTTTAATCTTTCATATCATAGATAAAGTACAAACTCAGTAAACTTATTCAACCAGTGTTACCTACATGTGCTAATAAGCTGTTATGCACCAAGAATAAAGTGATGGGCAAGAAAATCATCATGGCCCCTGTCCTCATAGAGCTTAAACTCTAGTGTAGAGAACCCATGTATCAGAACACAGAAAAATATAGAAAACTTCAAATGTTTTTACTTCTATAACCATGATATAAAAACCTGGTGATACTAACACACACATACACACACACAAAATGAACAAAATGCTACATTAAGAAAGAAAATGCTGGTAAATAATATCTAGTCTTTCATAACAAAATGGACAAGTTTGACTTAATCCAATAAAGTTTTGATATAATATTAAAAATATATTAAATAATTAGATTAAAATAGGTAAACCATGTGATTAGTCAAATATAGCAAAATGTACCTTTGGCCAAACTAAATACACAATAACAATGAGAAGAATATAGGAGAATTTTCTAAAATTATTTAGAATTTTCAAAAATAAGGATTCAAAAAGTAATGTAAAAACTGAGTATTTCAAAAATTAGATTAAATAGATCAAACCTGGGACTCTTCAGTCCGAAGGCCAATGCTCTAACCACTGAGCCATGTCCTCAGGTGAGAATTTAAAAATAACTAGCCCTAGCTGGTTTGGCTCAGTGGATAGAGCATCAGCCTGCAGACTGAAGGGTCCCAGGTTTGATTCTGGCCAAAGGCACATGCCTGGGTTGCAGGCTCAGTCCACAGTGGGGAGCCGTGCAGGAGGCAGCTGAACCATGATTCTCTCTCATCATTGGTGTTTCTATCTCTCTCTTTCTCTCCCTTCCTCTCTGAAATCAATAAAAAATATTTTTAAAAAATGAACAATATAAATGGAAAAAACATAATAGAATATTTATTGAATTTCAGGTTATGAATTTCATGTTTTTCACAAGAACAAAAGTACAGGAATCATTTCCAAAGAGTAAGAGTGAATATCTAACATTATGTATAAAATACACTACAAATAATAAATTATCAAATATTTTCAAAAGATATGACCAAAAAATGGTATAACATGTTTAATATATCTGAAAGTCTTTAAAATCAAGAAAAGAATAAAATACCAACTTAAAAAATACACTAATGCATGACTAGACACCTTCACATATAAAAATAAAATAAGTTAATAAATATCTAAGAATATTATCATCATTATTTTTCAAATCTGATAGACTATAACCAGACATATTTTGCTTATCAAAATACTAAACAAAAACAAAAAGGAAAACAGAATTTTCAACAACACTAAAGATTTTGTTAAATGGGACAATTCTGGCCAGAGTGTAATTGGTATATCATTCTAGAAAATAGTTTGGCAATATATGTAAATTACTTTGTAAATACTCATACTGTTGGCATGATAATTCCCAAATTAAGCTGCACTAAGGAATCAAATAGTTCTGAATCTTTGGTATCCTCTCTCTTCAGCCAGTTCAGGGGAAAGAATGATGAGCATTTGTGGGGAAGTTTTTATGGTCTTCGTCTGACAATGGCATTCCATTACCTCCTATCACCTTGCATTGGCTAGAAGTCAGTCATGTGACCACATCTAACCTCAAGAAAGGCTGGGAAATATGGCCCATGCTATGCCCAGGTGAAGGGAACAAAAAACTAACAGGTTTTAATTAACACAGATGAAAATCTGCCACACCGTATTTTCCAATTATAACTAGTCAAGAATAGATGCAAATAGATAGGAAAACAAAAAATAATGGGGAGAAAAAAAAAAAAACTTTGAAGTAACAATGATCAATTGTTTTGTGATACTAACAGTATCCTTGTTTTTCATGCCATTGACAGTTTTGAAGAGCACTGATCACAAATTTTGTAGAATGTCCTGGAGTATGTGATTGTATGACATCATCATGATTGGACTAAAGTAATGGGTTTGGGGGAAGAATATCAAAAAGGTGAAATGCCCTTCTAGTCATATAACCTCAGAAAGTACATGATATTAACATAACTCACTATTAGAGATACTAACCTTGATCTCTTGGCTAAGGTAGATTGGGAAGGAGGATTGTATTTCACCTCTCAGAGGGAAAGTACTGACATAGATTATTTAAAACTTTTCTCTAAGGAAGCTATGTCCCTTCTTTCTCACTTATTCAATCATTAATTTATGTAAATATGTATTTTAATTTTGTATTTTGGGCTATAATCCAATACTACATTACTCATTTTATGCTCAAATTGTTTCAGCTTTGGCCATTGAGGTATCCTCACCCTTTTTTTCCCCCAGCACTTTTCCTTTCCAGTATGTATTTTCCTTGCCCAATTATTAGAATTGATCACTTTTCCAAGGAGATCTGGTTTACTTTATTGAACATTGGTATTTAGAAACCAAGATCTGGGTCCTGGTCTGACTGTGTTTACAGCTACCATTAATGGATGCTTATTGGTGGTACTTACGGTGATATAAATGCAACATCAAAGATTGTAAATTAGTCTGAAATGAATGTGTTGTGTGTGTATGAATTGATACATATATACCAAAAAAGTTCTCGGTTCAATTCCCAAACAGGGCACATACCTAAGGTGTGGGTTCAAACCCCAGTTGGGGCACATACAGGAGGCAACAGATGGATGTTTGTCTCTCCTTTTCTTCCTCTCATTCTAAAATCAATAAGAAACATATCCTCGGGTGAGCATAAAATAAAAAAGAATTAAGCCTTTATTTGATAATATATTGGTAGTAAACTAGTTTCTTTTTTTAAAAAAATTAAATCTTTATTGTTCAGATTATTACAGTTGTTACTCTCTTTTCCCCCCATAGCTCCCCTCCACCCGGTTCCCACCCCACCCTCTGCCCATACCCTCCCCCACCACTGCACGATTTTTGTCCAGTCTCTTCCCGCCCCCCCCACACCCCATTCCCCCTGA
>NW_006283768.1:832969-852735 GCF_000327345.1 Myotis davidii | reverse complement strand
AGTCTGCCCCCTGAGTGTGTCCCTTATGGATCTGAGGAGTTGTAATCTGGATGGTCCCACTCTGACCACTGGGTACACTGGCTCTTGGATCTCTAAGGAGGTGTTAACTTAGCCTGTGCCTGAGGCTACCCAGCAGGAGCTATGGAGAGATCTGCATATTCCTCTTCTTTGTTTGGGGTTTGGAGGTGCCCAGATGAGCCCCAGCTGTGAAGCAATGCAAGTTGCCATGGGGTCTTGGGCCTTCTGTTGGAAGTTCTGGGTCTCTCTGACCCAACTGCATTTTGTTAGGTAATTTTCAGATTGCAAAGGGCCAGGCCTTTCATATCCAAAAGCCTCTGCACACAGCTTGGGTGGGGCGAGGTCTCAGGGGATCAACAGATTAGAGCAAGCACCTATGGCTGCTCCTCAGTCCTACCCTAAGAGGCCCCCTGTCTCAGTGTCCCAGTAATCGCTGCAAGCACCTGAGAAAGCCGCCCTCGAGTTCCACCCAATGCCACATAGTCCAGTTTCTCCCCGTATGGTCTGGGTCCCCAGAGACTCTCCTGGAACTGGAATCAGGGCCATTGGGAGCCTGAGACTCCCTCCCGATTGAAAAAGACAACCATGTCCTCAGTTGCCAGCCCTTTCCACATGCGTCTCTGTACCTCTGCACTTTATTTCCACACCTCCTCTGAGTCTCAGTGTGCTTTTCTCTTTCCGTCGAGTTGTAGAATTTCCACTCAGCCAGCCTTCCTGTGGTTCTGGATGATGTCCGTTTTGTCTTTTAGTTGTATTTTTGAAGTGGTTGTGCGAGGCAGCAATTTCCAGTGTTTATGCCACCATCTTGGTTTCTAGAAACTATTTTCATTTATTATTCTTTCTTGTTCTTTATTTTAATCACAATATCTTTCAAATCACTAACCTGACCATGGTATTCATGGTATATCATATGCTAGATGAAACATATATTTTTATTAACATCTCAAATGCCTCTGGCTACATATTAAGGAAATGTTGGAATAGCTAGATATATAATGACATGCTCTGTACCATTTAGCTGCTTTCAATGGTAAGATAAAATCAACCCACGTTATGTGCAATTTTAACAGAAGATGATATAAAATGAGAGCTTTCAGAGGGAAGGCAGGGAAGGGTGGAGTGGGTGAACAAATCAACCAATGAACTAATATGTGTACATGCATAACCCATGTACACAGGGTAGTGAAGGTGTGGGGTGGGGGGCAGGGGAAGGGTGGGAGAGTTCAATGGGTAAAACAGGGGTATATGTAATACTTTCAACAATAAAGATTTTAAAAATTAATTCATTCATTAAATCAACAAAGAAAATAATATCAATTAGCAAGGAAAGAAATGGGACCAATATTTGCTTTTCATTTTCTCTTCTTAGTAAAGCTCTGGATTTTATGGCCTTATATTCACGGGCAAAATAGCATTAGAACACAACTCTCCATAACAAATTTTGAGAGATAACACGATTTTCCACCTATTTAGCAGCAGAAGGCTTTAGAGTCATACTTTTACATTTTCTTTCCATTATTTGTAACAAACTCTTGGAGACTAGAAAATCATTTTTATTTTATTATTGCTTTTGTCTTTTTTTCTGTTTGGCATTATTGATTTGTTTCTACTCCATTTATTTCTGAGCAAAAACTGCATGAGAACTTAATTCGTTGTCAAAAACACCACCAGTGGTAATATAAGAATGGTTTGAGGAATCACATTTGCTCATTGAGGCTCAAGTATGTGTTACCACTAATTTTTTTTTTTTTAAAAAAAAAACAGGTTTCTTTTAGGGAATTATTGTTCAGCAAAAGCTTGACCAGTTTATGTCAATTCACATGTGCCCTCTGAAGACTTATTAACTTATAAAATGAGTGAGAGGTCAGAGTGATTTTGTTTGCAGGAAAAGAAGGGACATACTACTTTAAATGCATGAAGCTTCACAGCATTATAAAAACAATCCTATCAAACTTCCTCAGATTAAAGAAGTTAAGTACTATCTTATTTTAATACATTGGCTTATAAGGCTTATTAGACAAATTATTTCATGTTCATGTTGCAACAGAAAGTGAAGGAAGTTAGAATGCTATATCCAAGCACAGGTTTTGAGATGGCAATTGAGGGTGCTTAAATGCTGGAGGAGACAATCCGCTATGGGCCCTGAGGATCCTGCACATTCTGGCTAAGTAGGCAAAAAATGCCAGGGGCTGGTTATTCTTTACCAGGCCCATGTACAGGTGTGTGCTTCTTTTCTTCAGTGAGCAACACTGAGAGATGAAATAACATATCTTCCTCCCAGAACAAACAGCTTTCCTTCCACTCACTATAAACAAGCAGTGAATCTCTCAATCTCGGGTTCTCCCTTCTCTCTCCAGCCACATAACTCACTGCAAGTGTGGGCACCCAGCACTGGCCCTGCACATAAAACAAAGGATGCCCCGTTAAATTTTAATGTTGGCCAACCAATGGGCTATTTTCATGTGTGCCTCAAATACTACATGAGACATATATACAATGAAAAAAACGTAACTAAAATTCACATTGAACTAATATCCAGTATTTTTTATTTGCTAATGTGGCGAGTCTACTTCTATGGTACGTGGGGAGCATGGGAACCAACAAAAACAAACAGGAAGCTCTGGCTATTGCTTTTGCTTTGCTGGGAGTAACAAAGTCCTTTGTCACTGACCCAGGAGTCTCCTGTCTGTTCCTGGCATCCACGATGCAGGAGCAAGCTGAAATGTTACCCAGCGAGTGTGGGAAAATCCGAAGTGGTGCACAGTTCCTGACACACAGAGGGGAGCTTTGCTTGGCCCTGCCCATTTTAGCAGCTCAGAGATAAGCAGAGGAGAGGCAGGGGGTTTCTAGACGGGCAAACTGAGCCAAGTGGAAGGCTTTTGGAAGAATAACAAGAAAGAAAATTGCATATTCAGAGAAAATAAGGTTATAGCAAGTTTTAAAATTGTTGAGAAACAATCCTCTCTGCGTCCCTTAAAGGTCTTATAAGCAGAGGCACTGATTGTTTTTGTTTAACTTTTCAAGGATGTGTATAAAGTGAACAGCCTCGAAAGACATAGTAGATCCTTCCAGAGCAAAGGACACGTTGTTTACTTTTCTGTGTAATAAAGATAACGTCTCCTTCTTGCACAAATTTCAGGCAGGCTTACCGCACCTAATAAAATATTCACATTCCCGATGCTGGAGAGTCCTCTCCTGTAATGCAACACACGGTGTGTGCAGGCATCACCTGGCTTCCTTCATTCCACCTAAAGGAATTGACTCTTGGGGAAACAATGCAAATACTTAATGCTCTGGTTACTGCTACGGCTGCAAGTAATAAAAGAGCCATGTCTCAGATCCAGGTGTCTCAGATCCAGGTGTCTCCGATCTTCTGCCAGCATCCATGAACTCGGGCCGGCTAATTTTTTAGCTTGCCAGTAGAATAAAATAACAAACTCTTTACAGTTCTTAAGATTGTAGAGGGTTTCAAATGTTTGAAGAATGCATACGTGGGGCGCTAGTCACTAGAGGACTATTACATGTTTTCTTCTTGAGAGCTGATAGGAAGATAATACTTTGACACGATTCCCATGTTCTTTCTCACCTCCAGAGCCTTCCCATACACTAGTTCTCTGACCAGAACAATGTTACCCCACCCTTTTTCCCCAATATGCAAAATGTAGGGACGTACGCATACAATATTCACAGGGCAAGTATTTCTCCTTCTGGAGCTGCCGGCCAATCAAGGAAGCCCTCTTTGACCTTTCAAGTTCTGCTCTTTTCTCCTTCCTAAGTTCTCCTAAAGTGCCCTATGCTCTTCACATTATTGTAACTTCCTGTCCACATGCCATTTCACCCACTATACTTTAACCTAAAGGCAGGTTGTGAAGTTGTATTCTCAATGCTTAGGATGATAATTGGCATGTGAAAAAGTCTTAATGAATATTTGTTGAATGAAGAGTTGTAGAAGTTACAGGAAAATTCCCTTCTTTGTGTTATATTTGGCTGAATTTTCAAAGAAATTATTTTTGAGCAATGATGTATAATTATGCAGTGCTAGATAAACTTAATGAGTAAAAAAAGACAAGCCCCGATATTTAGGTTTCTCACTCTATTTCCAGAAAGATTCTCCCTACCCATTGGGCTCATCGTAAGACTTGAAAGTTGTCCTTTCTATTCTCGAGAATTACGTACAGTGGCTAACTTAAGTGCAGCTATTTTTCCACTAAAAATAGATTTTAAAATACAGTTATTAAAGTAATTATGGGGAATTGAGGGGAGAAGTCCATTCTAGATGGATAAAGACAATGAAATATAGGTTTATGGACTGATTTGTGTCCTCCTCAAATTTATATTCTGAAGCTCTGACCTCCAATGTGACTGTATTTGGAGACAGGGTCTTTAAGAGGTAATAAAGGTTAAATGAAGTCATAAGGATAGAGCCCTAAGTAGACAAGACTGGTGTGTTTATTTCATTTTAAATTCCTTATTGTTGAAAGTATTGCATATGTCTCCTTCCCTCCCCCCCCCCTGCCCCCATAAGACTGGTTTTTTTGTAAGAAGGGGGAGAGAGAGAAGTCACGACTTTTATCTCCATGTGCATGCATGAGGAAAAAGCAACGTAAGGACAGTGTGAAGGTGGCCACTGCAAACCTTGAAGAAAGCGCTCATCAGAATCTGAATTGGCTGGAACATTAATCTTATACTTCTAGCCTCTAAAACTGAGAAAATAAATTTCTGTTGTTTAAGTCATAAAATCTATGATATATTGTTATGACAGCCAAAATAAACTAATACAATTTCCATCTTAGAAAATACAACTTGATATCTTTTAATAGGGAATTTTGCTGTAATAAACAGTGAAATTGGCTATAATAAATGGTGATTTTTAGACTTAAAGTAAAATGATTTCAACCCAAAATTTCTGTAATTGCATCATTTAGAGGTAAATGAATATAAAGGTATCCACCAAAATCTATTCTTCCTTTTTTTCTTGGGCACAGGCTGTGACTGCATTTGGCAGTCACTATTGAGGATAAATGTGGTCTACAATGCTATCTCTATGATGACATATAAATGGCAAAGATGTGTGCACATGGGGTATCCCAGTAGCCTGAAACATTAATCTTTAAGGTATTTTCAGACATTCTCTAGATACCCCTTTCAAATTCTACCCCATAGATATTACTGAATTGGGGTGAAATGATGATTTTATAATACTTGGAAAGTGAATAATCACCTACATTTATATTTTTAAAGTTTGATGGCAACATATCCATAACTGCTGCGGACAATTCATCTTTATTCATGGGAGCTGAGGTTAATCCTATGAAAAAAGTGGTTATTCCCAAATGGACAATTTATTTGAAATCTCATAAATGTTATTCTCTACTCTATAATACATTCATCTTTGGCTTAATATTAAAATAATGTGGCTGTTGTGTCTTAGTGCTGTTACTAGATAATTAAAATCCCTCAGCCAACAAATCATATAATAACCACAGTTAAACTAGTAGTATAGTTTTTGTTCTTAGAACATAAAATAATGATGCATTTTATAATACTATCATTCATGGCCAAATTGCCTCTAGATTAATTGTTTGTTGAAAAATAGAAACTATATTGCTTCAAATGGCCAGCAGTCCTAATTACTCATCATTTCATAAAAGAAAAGTTTCATATCAAACTTTCAAGCAAAGTCTTTGGAAATATTTTGTCACTGACTAGACCAGCCATGGGCAAACTATGGCCTCCGGGCCAGATCCGGCCTGTTTGAAATTAATAAAACTATTGAAATAAAAGACCATACCCTTTTATGTAATGATGTTTACTTTGAATTTATATTAGTTCACACAAACACTCCATCCATGCTTTTGTTCCGGCCCTCCGGTCCAGTTTAAGAACCCATTGCGGCCCTCGATCAAAAAGTTTGCCCACCCCTGGACTAGACACTGATATCATTAAATATCTCAATGTTATCTGATTTTGATCTCCCACATTTATGCATCAATTTTAAATCAGTATGTTAACCAAGGTCGGGCAAAAGTAGGTTCATAGTTGTTTGTATAGAAAATAATACAATAATTAATAAATAAGAATACAAGAATAAGTCTGTGTTTTACATACAACTGTAAATCTACTTTTGCCCCACCCTGTATGTATAGCACAGAGTACAAAGGGACTAAAAATGAATTTAGAGTCAGAAGTTGATAGTAGTAATTGTAATAATTATATATATATAAAAGGCTAAGTGACCATCCATCCGACTGACCAACCAGTACATGTGACGTGCACTGGCAATTTAAAAATAAACTTTGACTCGCGCATGTGCAATACACATAAAGTTCTCGCTGGTACCAATCTAGACAAAACATATTCCTACCTGAACCCATTTTCAGACATGGTGAGTTATATGTTGCTTTTTCTCAAGTTCAAAGAGCGTGTGACATTAGTTAAAGTTGTAAATACTTCATCGCAAGGGAAATTAGCCAAGCACTCTGAAAGTATTTTTACTCTTAATGTGGTATACAGGGAGATATTAGAATAAGTTTAATCAATTTATCAGTCATTGTTTTTATCAATGTTGTTTTTATACCATATCTTTGCTGTTATAGCATGTTGTTATTGTTTACTCATCAATTTATATATTATTTTCATATACATTTTAATACTTTCTTTCACCTCTGACACTTCTGTTATAAAGAAAGGACAAAGAGCAACATTAAAATATTTCTTCTAATTACTTTCCTTTCAATGTGCACGTATCCAGGCACCGGGCCACTAGTAGTAATAATAACAAGTAGCCTTGAAAAGCCATCAATAACATGTAGTAGTAAAATAGCCAAATAATGATTTAAAAATGTGAATTTTATAAAAAAGCAAACTATTTTATGAAGGTAGCATTAGTACTAATTTTGAGCAAATGACACATACAAGTAATGATTCACCAATAATGAAAAAAGGAGGATTTGCTTGCTTTCTGTTTACGGTTTTTGCTGCTTTAAGCATATTCACATTACTGGTAAATGTTAAGATAAAAAATTGATTGTGGAAAAAAAAACCTATATGCTACAGAAAGTTTGACTGAGAGGTGTGAATTCCTTGAGGAGCAAAACAAGATAAAGACAGTAAAAAAGAGTGGCTTTGTTCCAAAAGTTAGTTGTGAACCTTGTACTTACACTTTAAAGAATGTCAATGACAGGGAAAAAAAAATCCAAGAATGATTTAAGCTGATGAAGTGAATTCATGAGCACATTAATTTCCACCAAGTAGGTATTCCATAAACATTGCTTGAATGAAAGCCTGAAACACTGAAAGGGTTACAAGGAATAATAATCTTGAAAACAATACAGATACATTTGGCTAAAAAATAATTTCATCTGTAAGATCTGATAATAGGAGCAACATATTGAAATGAAACAGGAGACAAGAGTAATGGAATAAAAGGAATTAGGATTGCCAATTTAAAAAGATTTAAATTACAATTATATCTTGCTCATATGCATTTTATCAGAATATTAATCTGAAATTCAGATTAGATGTAAATAAAACACATTAATTTGTCCTTCAGCAAAATTAAATATTAGTTTTCCCTATAATACTAATTATCAAAAGCAGAAATGTCAAAATAATTAAGTATATTATAAGAATATTACAGTTATTAGAGGAGGTTTTATTCAAACTTGAAGATGGCTAATCATTTTTATATTACTAATCCTAAAAATTCTTATAAAATATAATGAAAAATAACATGAAATTTATTTTTAAAAACTCATTTTTTCAAGAGACAATAGACTACATTGTAAGTATAAAAGTTAAATATGAAACATTTAGAACATCTATAATAATAAAAGCATAATATGCTAATTAGACCAGTTGGCCCATTAGCGAATGACCATCAGATGACCTTCTGGACCACCTCAGGATGAAGCCGGGGCTATGAGGGCCAAGGCAGCCACCGCGGCTGCAAGGGCCGAGCCCCTTGCATGAATTTCATGCATCAGGCCTCTAGTTGACTATATACAAATAATAAATGCAGAATGTTTATGGTTTTGTGATTAGGCAAGAGACAAAGATTTCTATGGACTACATTTTTAATTTATTTTTAAAATGTGAAAAACTACTCTGAAAATGACAGTAAGGTATATACATATGTATTTATGTATCTATTGTTTCTAAAAACAAAAATTACTTTCCATTTTAATTGATTTTCTATTACAGTGGAAAAGATATATTATTAAATCTGACCAACCAAAAGCAGAGAAAAGTATTACAGAGTCACTATTTTAATATGATTATTTCCTTGACAGAGAGGCAAGATATTACTCAATATCAAATTCAGAACAAACAAATGGACTTAGAAATATTCAAGTGTCATAACTTGTTTAAATTTCCATCAACACATTGAGAAATATTCCACAGATATTCAGACTCATTTACCAAGTGACCTGACCAATGCTTCTGAAATATTATAGCAATCCTGATGTTAAATTTAGCTTTTCAGCATTAAAAAGTAACAGTTTACGCAATCAAAAAGTTAGATTCTCTAATTTTTACAGCTCTTAAATGATATTTTAAAGATAACTATGTTTTTAGATAATCTGAGGTTGCTTGAAAGTAAAAGAGTACTCTGTATATTTATATTTGAGACATGATTTTAAATTCTAAAAACTCGTTCCCCTAATTACAAAAAAAAAACCAAAACAACCTAAAGCAAAAAGTTTCTGTACAAAGTTATTGCACAATAAAGGCTCTCACAACCACCATATGAAAGGAACAAAGGCCGAGAATGTCACCTGGTCTAGGAAGAATATTTTTGCTAGATTGTGCTAGCTTGGTTGAGTTGTCAGAATAAGATAAATGGAGCAGAGCTGTACCATTAACCTGTGACATTTCTGACAGTGCAAAGCTAGGTGCTATGAGAAAAATAGACTATTTTTTCTCTTTGCTATTCCTCAGTTTATAATAGAAATAAGAAAAGATCCATGAAATGTTTTAATGAACATTTCAGAACAGATCAGAAGAAGCTACCTTGAATAATAAATGCTTTCCATTACATGTAAAAGCACAACCCAAATCAGAATATATTAGTAAATTATCACATAATTGTTGTCTATATTTAAAGGAGATAAACACTAATATAGTTCTTACTTATATCTAGTAATGTAAGAACAACAAAATCTATCTTTCCTTATTGACACCTTGACTTGTACTCCTATCAAAAAAATTATTAAAACTAAGTATGTTATGACAATAAACCCTAGTTCATTGTTAAAAATCACTATTAAGCTTAAAGTATACAAGCAATAACAGCACTTTTTTTTGGATTTACTAAAATTTCATAGAAACTTTAACAGACTTATAGGTTTTTAGTTTTTATTTATTTCTGAGTTTCCCAATGGCATGGGAAAAGTAAAATGTATGATGGCTATATTTTGGAAAGTTGCCCTAGCAAGATAATGACTAAATAAAAGTTAATGTTCATATAAAAGTGCAAAAATCTAATAAAGTCATGAATTAGTACTGATATTTACTCATAATTTGTGGATGAAATCTAATCACCTTATAGGACTCTTTGCCTTAACTTACATGTGTCAGTAAAATGACATCTTTAAGGTCCTGAGTTCTTGCTCTTAAACACGTGTATACCAAAAAATTCAGTTTTCAAGGGCAACAATGCTATATATTTATTGACTCATAAGAACCAATATCTTTCACAAAGTCATATCATAAGTAATATGAGCCAACAATAAGTGCAAACTTTGCTAAAAATGCAGAAAGATACAGAGCAAGTGCGCAATGCTCCCAAGTCTAGGAAGGAATGTGGAAGTAGGATAAATGCTTGTAGCAGTAACATAGAGCTAAACACTGGAGTGATCAGAAGAGATTGTCAATTACTCATTCAACAACAATTTAAATGGATGTGTATTATATTCCAGGCACTGTTCTAATTATATTTAAAAGAGGATTGATAGATAGGTGGTTATGTAGGTAGATTAGATAAATAGGTAGGTAGAGAGATGATAGATAGATATGGGTCTTTCTTCCACATAGTAAGAAAATTTTAACAATTCAATAATTATACATATAATATATACACAATTTTTAAATAATGTTGCATATATGTAGATTTTTTAAGTGAGGAATTTTTTAACAAGTATATATTTAACATACACTTACTATTATGAAGTAATGTCAATAACTTCTCAATTCTCAAGACCAGATGCTATATTTTTAAACTGTAACTGTTTCATTTAGAATCTGAAGTAGCAAATTCATTTTCTTGTCTTCCTATGTTATGAATTATTCAACGATCTCACTTTTTTAAGGTTTGTGTTACTATCACGTTTCTAGATTTACCTGGTCATCAGAGTGAGAACTTTAATTGAAATATCAATGTATGATTTTTAAGGACCAAAGGGAAAGAAAGCAGAATGATTTTTTTTCTGAAATATAAAATAGAAAGTTAAATAGCTATTTTGGGGTTTAAGCAGTCTTTATATTTTAACACTGATGATAACACTTAAAACCATAATGATGATTGTTCCTTCAGACTTTCTCATTTTTTTCTTTCCCACTCCACAGCTTTACTAAGGTGTAATTGAGAAATAAAGTTTGTACATATGTAAGGTGTATAATGTGATGATTTAATAAACATTTTCATTATGAAATGATTGCAACAATGTGTTAATCCATCATCTCACATTTCAACTTAGTGTGTGTGTATGTTTGTGTGTATTACATTTTTAGCCATTTTTTCATTGACAGATATTTGTTATTTTGTTGCCATATCTTAAATATTGTAAACGATGGTGTAATAAACATAGGTGTGCAGATATCTTTTTAAGATCCTAATTTCATTTCCTTTGGATAAACACCCAGAAGTGGGATTGCTGGATCAAATGGTAAGTTTATCTTATATAATAATAGCCTAATATGCTAAGTGTCTGATCATCTGGTTGGCCGTTCAACCAATCAAAGCATAATATGATCACGATATGCTAAGGCTGCTCAACCACTCGCTATGACGTGCACTGACCACCAGGGGGCAGACACTGACCAGTAGGTTAGCTTGCTGCTGGAGTCCAGCTGGTCAGGACTGAGCAAGGCAGGCTGGACATGCCCTAGAGCCCTTCCGAGGTCCCTTCCCAGCTGGCCAACGTCCCATATCCCTCCTGGCCCTGATCATGCACCAGTGAAGTCCCTTGGTCTGGCCTGCACCCTCTCACAATCTGGGACCCCTTTGGGGATATCAGAGAGCCACTTTCAGCCCCATGGCAGAGCAACTGGTCGCTATGATGCACAATGACCACCAGGGGGCAAACGCTCTACTCAGAAGCTGCCCCCTGGTGGTCAGTGCACTCCCTCAGGGGAACTCGGCTCAGCCAGAAGCCAGGCTCAAAGCTGACAAGGGCAGAGTGGTGGCTGGAGCCTCTCCCACCTCCATGAGCGTCGGATATCCCTGAGGGCTCCTGTACTGTGAGAGGATGCAGGCCAGGTTGAGGGACCGTGCCCCCCCCCCAAGTGCACAAATTTTGTGTACTGGGCCTCTAGATATTGCACTTGGCTATATCATTTTACATCCCACCAAGAGTGTACAAGCGACCCATTTTCTCCACACCCTTGCCAGCACTAGCTATCTTGCCTTTTAATGAAAGCCATTCTAAATGTATCAGATGATATCTCATACATTTTTATAAATCTGTTTGTCATTTGTTATGTCTTCTTTGGAAAAAATGTCTAATCAGTTATTTTGCCCATTTTTAAATTAGGTTTGGTTTTTGCTGTTGAATTGGAGCAGTTTCTTATATATTTTGGTTATAACCCTTTATCAGATATATGACTTATAAATATCTCTTTCCTTCTATAGGTAGCCTTTTCTTTTTATTGATTGCTTCCATTGTTGTGTAGAAGCTTTTTAGCTTGATGATAAAATTTCATTGCCTCTTTCTTAATGAAACTCTTTTAGTTGACTTCTATCAGCATCCATATCTAGCTGTGATTAAAGTTGTAACAGATTAACATGTCTTTTCTAAACGGGACTTTGTTTCAAGAGTGTCTGATATTATAAGAGAATCTGAGATGATTCCCTTTATTTCAAAGATAATTTTGGTAAAATTCACCTTATTTTCAGTTGTATTTACTTTTCTAACAATATTTGTAGGCTGAACACTGGCCCACAGAAATTGGGAATCACTACAAAATGAGAGAGATTGAATTTACCTCAAACACTGTGGAGGACCATCCTTAAAAAGTCTTTTCCAATTTTTCCAATGTCAAGGCTTTTAAAATCTGAAAATCTCAGCTTGAACTGATATACCAAAGTTCACATCTTGGCCCCCTGCAATTTTAGAGAATGAAATTCAAGAGTGATTTTTATTTGATGTGACCTTTGAGCTTTGGATTTTCAAACGTCTTTGAAATAAAACAAGTTTAGTAAAATCTTTCATTTTAATATGGCATCTATATCCATTATTTAAGAATAGTACTGGATTTACATATTTCCTTTTAAAGCATCTAGAACACATAAGGTATCAGGATACATTAGTTCCTTTCCTTTCTAAAAAAATAAAACACAAATCATCACAAGAACTCAGGAAGAAAACAATAAGCATTCTCTCTGCCTGCATCACTGCTTTTTATTACATAACCAGTTCAGTTTTAACCTTTTATGATCCCATCAATCTGTTGGCCTTTTCTTACGTTTATGATGAGAGACCATCATTGATCAGCTGCCTCCTGCATGCTACAATCCAAGCATGTGCCCTGACTGGGAATAGAGCTGTGACCTTCTGGTACATAGTTCAATGCTCGATCACTAAGTCATACCAGCTGGTCCTTGCATCACTGCTTTTGATAAAAGAATAACCTGACATTAGTCCCCAGCCAAGCAAATAAGCGCCTTAAAATGAACAAATAAACATTCTATAAATGAATTATTACCTCTGACAAACTCGGGAAATTGTGCCTGAGGAATGTGTATTATCTGATCCCAACTTGTTGATATGTCTCTACCTTTTAATACCAAATTGAAAGAATCAGAAAGAAAGCAAATATTACATGGCTCTCTAACCACTTGTGAAACCTTCTGGACTGAATGTGACAGGAGGTTGGAAACCCTGAACATAATATGATTTATTTTTCACTTAAGCAGATCTCACTTGGAAGGAGTGCAATGATGTTCAACACACTCTCAGTCGAGGAGCTCTCAAAGGGATTTACCAGATCATAATTAACAGATCGGTAATATGTTTTTTTTAGTATTCTAGTTCTCTGAAGTCTCTTTATTTTGAACCTTTGGTCAAGATATGTCAATGGACTTTGCTTTTCTCCTCTCAGGCACTGTTTTAGACACGTTTTAGCTTTTTGTCAGTAACAGCATTAGATTTTGGATGAACCGCTGTCATCTTTTGTTCCTCGCAATGTCATGGTCAAAATTGGATAACGTGTATGAGCAAAACGCATGCCTCAGCAGGGTCGGGAAAATTGCGGGAAACTGCATTGTGCTTTTTCTCATGTCCTAACGGTAGAATTACGTGATTTCTCTGAAAACCTTAAAAACTAGCCTTCATTAAATAGTATTGAGCGCATAATGGGGATTATAAATAAACAGTCACGTCTTTAAGCAATCTAAAGGGATAGAAAAGACAGATGAACAGCTAACTGTGGCCTATTGTTTCATGTAGCCGTGGTTCAAAGAAAGAGCCGCTGCTACTTGGCAGCTGTTGACTGGAGTGAGCTGAAACCATCCTGCCCGAAAAACAAAGAAAGCAGCAGCACAACAATGTGAGTCAGCGCTACAGTCTGCTCCACGGGGAGGGCTTGAAACTTGGATTTTAAAGATAGAATTCATAAAATAATATTTTTAAAAAGCCTTTTTATTCTGCTCCTGATTCCCAACTATCCAAGTGCCAAATACTCCAGCGTTCTTCAACTATACGAGTTGCACTTTGACCTTGGCTGTACGGCATGTGAATGTGGCTAGTTTCGTGTTATGACATAATTAATGGGTATTGTCAGAGACTCTCATTTCTGATCACGGGGGGTTGGCAACCTTTAGTGGCTTCCATTCCAGGCTTTGAGAAATAGGCCAGATGGTATGTCCTGCCCACACACTGTAACGTGGAAGCCATTCTTTTTTAGGACACTTTCAAAGCCTTTTTGGCCAACTTCATGACTCCTGCAGAAGTTCAATTAGTTACAGTTTTACTTAATTTGCTATAGGTACACAGACTGTTTCTGGGCCCCTCCAAAACGTCATTGCGGTAAAAATGATTACTATAAATAGTTGAATTTTTTTTCCTCATAGTGAGACTGAGTGAGGAGGCAACCCAAGATATTGGAAAACAGTGTTGTCATTAAACATAAATTCCATCCCAGCCCTGCCACAAACAGGCTCTGGAGCCCAGGGATGTAGGGTTCAGTGGCTGCATCTTTGTAATGAGGCATTGGGCTGAATGACCTGATCCTGTCTCGCTGGAAAAGTCCATGTTCTGAGGGGCTTTCTGTATGTCATCAATCACAAACTTCATGCTACTTCAAGTTAGACCCCTGCTTGGCTTCCTCAAATTAAAATGTGTGGTTTTGAAGATTTGTGAGAGTCCTTGAATTTCTATGACAAGAAGCAATTTTAATTTTGCTGAGGAACAAATTTTATTTGCACACACTGCAAGGCTATATGTAGGAAGGAGTGAGATTTATTATAACAAAATCTAGCCCTCCACCTATCATTTGTATCTCAATGAAGTCTCATGTTATCTTCTTGTTATCATTCTCAATAAGAATCTAAAGGGATAATTTAATTGTTTTTTTTTTTAGTATACCTTGTTTCATTTTATGAAGAAAAATTATAATGATATATGTTATTAATTTGAAAAACTAATCTTTTTTATAAAACTTGAGTTACACATCAAAATAACTAAGCATAGCTCTATAATGAAAACTAGAAGCAGGAGAACTTATGACAAAATCCCATATGCCTTTATACTTTCAATTCAAATCACCATTTCCTAACTTATCTATCTAAAGTACCACAGATTCCCAAAGCTTTGATGGTTTATGTAATTCAATATATCTATATGCCATCTAAAATTTATTCATGTTTATTCTCTAAGTTAATAAAATTATATATTATAAAACTGCTTAATAAGTGACAAATCATAGCGCAAATTATTCTAATAATTTTAAAATCATTTATTGATTTTTGGAAATGCTTGATACAATATCTTATTGAGAAAGACTATCACTAAGTAATGCCTCTGCCTAATCCATGATTTGACATAGAGAACTGCATCCAACTTTTAAACAATTTCTCCCATTTAATTGATAGTCATGAGGTGTAATAATTAGTAAAGGATTTCTCATCATATCAACACTGTTCATGGTGCTGATTCCTCCCTCAACTTCCATTAAATAAATAGCAAATCCATTTAAATATTTTCTAGCCCATTCCTGAGATCCTTGTAGATTAAATTTTCTACTATCAATTGAAACAAGACAACAATGAATCTGAATATCATCTTAATAAGATTAAACTAATCCTTCAGGTCAGGTGAGAAGTGGCATAAAGTGGTGATGGAACATGAGCCTATTGCCAGGCTACCCTAGTTAATATCCTGGCCCTGCCTGCCATTTAAGTTTTAAATTGCTTTCAATGCTTCGGTTTCCTTGCCTATTGAATGAGGAACACTCAAGTGTGCTGGAATTGTGTCCGGCCCTTGATTTATTGTTATGATTGATGCTATTAACATGTATGACTAGCTGTCATGCGATGACTTAGAGGTAATGTTTACCTGAGAAGATTGAAAACAAGGATTTGCACTCCTGGCATCTCCAGCCCCGTATTACTCCACAGGCTTCTTTCATCATCTGCTTCTGCTTCCTTTGCAAAAATCCCCACTCTGCCACAAGAGTCAGCAGTCTTTGCCTGAGGCTGTCCACACTACCCACTATCTATCAGCTCTTTCATGTCTGTCTGCTTTCTCAGAGTCCTCGTGAGGCTAGAGCCTACCTAAGCACTATCTGATGATGACTGAGACAGAAACAGTGGTAGGTGACTAGAACCTCATGGGGACATATGGGCACCTTTCCTCCACATAGTTGCCACCCTTTCCTTCTGGTATTTGGACCTGCTCTGGATAGAGGGAAATAGAAGTAAATGGGCCAGTTCAAGAGCTGCAGTCAATTCAGTGAGTCATCTGGAGGTCCAGCAGATTGGCTGGGGGCCAGTATGGCCCTGGTATCTACTATGAGGTCCCTGTAACATGGGACATAGGATGGATTCAATAGATATTTACTCAAGAAGGGACTGGATGGGAAAAGGGAGACCCCTTGGGCAATATTAGGTAGGGAGCCCATTTTGTTGCCAAAAGGCTGATGTGATAGTGATGGCACTAACCAATCCTAACAACTGCCCACCTTAGATGAAAAGCAGAATCTTGAAGGCCCTCATTAGACACTGACCCTTTAGTTGCTGGGAAGGTCTGCAGTGGTCCCAGAAAAGGGCTGGGCATTTGAAAGGCCCTGGGTTGGGGAGGAGTTTGAAACAAAGGCTATTTGTCAACAGATACAAACATATTTCGACAACAGGTAAAGCCATCCCAATGTGTGTTGGCTAAATATTATTTCTATCTAAACTAACAATGGGATTTCCACTATTCTCCCATCCCTCAGGCATGGATAGGATGTGCGATATGGGAACCTCAAATAATCCTTATGCTTATATCTATCTGTCCTTAAGTACAGCTTGGCACATAGAACGTACTCGATAGATATTTACTGAATGAGTGACAGGATGAATGAATGTGCCTATAGAAAGACATAGTGTCTTATTTTACCCGCCTGAAAAGTTTGATCACAATACTTGAATAGATCTTATGCTTGAGGTGTGTTGAACACGCTCTTACCAACAGTGAAATAAAGGACTCATGAAATGATCATAGGCTTTGAAGTCAGATACATTATAATTCAAATCCCAGTTTTGTCACTACCATCTTTAGTGATCATAGACAAATCATTTCTGCTCTACAATACAATAATTTTAACATTACTAAAGATAATGTCTACTTTATAAGCCTGTTGGGACATTAAGGGGATGTATATAAAGTATATATATCTAATACCTAGAAAAAATAAGTAATATGCATTGTTATTGTTGTATATTGGTGTGGTTATGAATATACTGTCTGCAATTAGACCAATGGTTCTCAACCTTCCTAATGCCGTGACCCTTTAATAAAGTTCCTCATGTTGTGGTGACCCCCAATTTCATCGTTGCCAATTGAACATAATTAAAGCATAGTGATTAATCACAAAAACTATATGTAATTAAATATGTGTTTTCCGATGGTCTTAGGCGACCCCTGTGAAAGGGTTGTTCAACCCCCAAAGGGGTCACAACCCACAGGTTGAGAACCACTGTATTAGACTGTCGGCCTTCCCTCATCTAGGAAGGGATTTCATATTATTCACGTCTACCTCCCATGACTTCAGTTAGCTATATTATGGTTTCTTTTTCATCCTACACATGCAAGTATAGATTTGCTGCATACTTAGAAACCAAATCTGTTCATGTAATAATTCAGAACATATAACATGACTTCTTTTTCATTAAAATCTATATATAATAAAATAATTCTCCACTAATTGTCATAAAATGCTTTGAACCCAGTAAAAATATGTTTTCTGATGTATACCCTGCTTATCTGCCAAGCATCTATGACCATTCTTATCACTACAGAGTATTAACACTTATTATCTTAATTGTGTATAGCACTTCTCTAGAAATGAAATAACAATTTCTGTGGACTTGTGAACCAAGAATCAAGGTCAACGCTCAGGTAAAGGTTATTTTGTTTCTATAATCATATAAATGCACTTATTTTTTAAAAAAGAGGTATTCTAACATTC
Source organism: Myotis davidii (assembly GCF_000327345.1). NCBI lineage: Eukaryota > Metazoa > Chordata > Mammalia > Chiroptera > Vespertilionidae > Myotis > Myotis davidii. The sequence continues at coordinate 834,828 of NW_006283768.1, read as the reverse complement.
TTCTTTGTAAAGCATTTCTCTATTTCTAGATATTGGTTTGGCTTTCATTTCAAATAGTCCTAAAATGCTATTTTCAGGAATAAATAATAGTTTAAAAGATTTTTGATTTTTGATTTGATTTAATTTGACTGAGGGCACTGGTGGTATGTATAAGAGACATACTATCAAAGTTGGAAGATTATTCCATAGCCAGTAGGAGCTGGAAATAGCAGAAGTCATGGCACTTTATCTGCAGATGGATGGGCCACCAATGAGAGTGAAGAAGCTTAATGCAGATGTTTCAATACATAGTTTGGCATGTTTTGAGATAGGAACATAACCAAGGTAACCATTTGAAATTAAAAATAGTTTGAACAGTCTAGTTCAGTTGTATCTCAGTGTCATTTGCTCCTGCTAGAGAACCAAGGGGAGAAAAACATGCATGGTATGTGTATGTAAAAGATTGTGAGAAAAGCACAAGATACTTCCATCATTTTGCCTTAAGAATGAAAGTAAAGTTACTGAGTCCTTAAAACAATTTAATTTTTTTTTATTCAAACCAGAAAGGAAGGGATAGGGAGAGAGAGAGAGAGAAACATCAATTATGAGAGAGAATCACTGATCATCTGTCTCCTGCACACCCCCTACTAGGAATTAAGCCCATAACCTGGGCATGTGCCCCTGCTGGAATGGAACCCGGGACCCTTCAGTCCGCAGGCCAACACTCTATCCACTGAGCCAAACCAGCTAAGGCAAAACCATTCAATTTTTAAATCTTGCATATTTCAATAACTTTTTTATATAGTTATGATTACTCTTAGACAAGATAGTTTCCCAATAAAAAGCCGAAATTATTGTTTATATCTCCCTATTTATAAAACAAACTATTTCTAAATCTAAAAATATGAAGATAACTCATCAATGAAAGGGAACGCATTAATATAAATGCTCAGCATTAGAGGTCAGTCTATACCAGGGGTGGGCAAACTTTTTGACTCAAGGGCCACAATGGGTTCTTAAACTGGACCGGAGGGCCGGAACAAAAGCATGGATGGAGTGTTTGTGTGAACTAATGTAAATTCAAAGTAAACATCATTACCTAAAAGGGTACGGTCTTTTTGTTTTGTTTTGTTTTATTTATTTCAAACGGCCGGATACAGCCCGCGGGCCGTAGTTTGCCCACGGCTGTCTAGAGTATAAAATAGCTCCAAACTTAATATCATGGAGAACATTTTTATAAATTACTAGAGGCCTGGTGCACAAAATTCGTGCACTGGGGGGTGGGGGTTCCCTCAGCCCAGCCTGCCCCTCTAACAATCCGGGAACCCTCAGTGGATGTCCTACTGATGGCCACAGTCTGGCAGCAGAGGCTCAGAGCAGGCATCCTGTCTGTGTGTGTGTGTGTCTGCTAGGGGCCTGTCCCCAGCCACCCTATGGAGGCTTGGAGCAGGAGCCCCTCTGTGTTGAACTCTCAGGCTCCTGGCCTCCGCTGCATGTTGTACTCTCCCTTGATTTATGGCCAGAGGGGGGTGCGGTTGGCAAGCCGGGCTTTCCTGCTTCCTGATCAGGCGCAGCTGGGGGCTGCCCACAGGCCAGGCTTTCCTGCTCCCAGGTCTCCATGACAACCGGGGAGCAGGCCCAGCTTGGAGCTGTCCACAGGCCAGGCTTGCTCTCCTGCTCCCGGATCCCCATGGCGACTGGGGAGCAGGGAAAGTTTGGGGCTGCCCGCAGGTCAGGCTTGCTTTCCTGCTCCCGGATCCTCGTGGCAACCAGGGATAAGGCACAGCTGGGGGCTGCCCTCAGGCCGGGCTTGCTTTCCTGTTCCTGGATCAGGCGCAGCTGGGGGCGGCCTACAGGCTGCACTTTTCTACTTACTCATG
>NW_006283768.1:819543-832791 GCF_000327345.1 Myotis davidii | reverse complement strand
TCAGGGCAGGTTTCTGGGCTTGTTTAGCTTCTATATTTGTAACAATGTTTCTTAAACTGCAAGCTCAGAGGCCAGCAAGGCAGGCGGGGAACGTTGGCTTCCTCCATCACTGAAGCAAGCAAGCCTCCTGTTCACTTCAGCTGCCTGGCTGCCATCCGCCATCTTGGTTGGCAGTTAATTTGCATATCCTGCTGATTAGCCAATGGGAAGCATTCGGGGGTATGGTCAATTTGCATGTTTCTCTTTTATTAGATAGGATGTTGCTATATCATTATATATTTGTATTTGTCATTATGCTACCTGGGACATTTTAAATTAAAATCAAGGTAGAAGTTGAATTAAATATAAAATCCTAAATGATGTAGACAATTACTTGAAAACACAAAGTTAAAAATCAGAATGATAATATACTTTGGTCAGATAAGTTTGTATTTTAGACTTTGTTGTAAGTTCTTCATTTTTTAACTAGCAAAAAATTAATAAATCAAATCTTCTCTTTTATTATTTTATAGGTAATGCTTGAAAGCAAAGAAGATGGGTAATAGATGAGATATAATTAGAGGAAAATTGATGGTGGCTGCATGAACTAAGAAAGAGTAAGCTGAATTTGAAAAGTAAATAAAGAAGAAAAGAAAAACAGGTTCGCGTTATTTAAAATAATTTTCACATTTTTAAAAAATATTGGCCATTTGTTATGTGAAATATATTTGAAGCTTCTTCACTGATGCTTAGTAAATTCTTGGGAACTACTTTAATCATATGAAAGGACTCATATTTTATGAATACAGTTATGCTAAAAATACCATGAGTGAAAAATATGATGATTATTAATATGAAATATATTGCCTAACATAATAAAACACAAATAATCTTGAGTAGATAAATGGATACTCTGGTAGTAATATTACTAGCACAGGTTTGCACAAGCTCAAATGAGTATCTAAAGGCTTTGAGATGTTCTTTGTGATAAAAGTTTTATGGGATTTATGACAAATATTTTAATTTACATACAGTGATAAACAAACCCCACCCATGGCACTAACTGTTGGGTCCAAGCCCCTCTCCAGGGACTGGATCTTCTTGGACATCAGGTCATAGACAGAGAAGCCATGAGAAGTTGTAGGTGTATAAGAATGAAACTTTATTGTGGAAGCCAGTGGCCACATAGCCATTAGACAAAACAGTCCTTCACAGCGAAGTCCTATACAGGTGATAAACTAAATATCTTTCCTATCAAGCAGCATCTGTCTCTATACCCACAGTTATTATGTGAGCAGCCACACGCTGCCCCTAGACTCAGCGCCTCACATAATAGCAGCACCTGAGCACTCACCCCAGCAGCTTCTCCAACCTCTCCAGCCTTTCCTGCACACATAAGAGCTACATCCTCTGAGCCTGCCTCAGCTTCTCCAGTATACTCTAGCTCAGCGGTTCTCAACCTGTGGGTCACGACCCCTTTGGGGGTCAAACGACCCTTTCACAGGGGTCACCATTGGAAAACACATATATAATTACATAGTTTTTGTGATTAATCACTATGATTTAATTATGTCCAGTTTGTAACAATGAAATTGGGGGTCACCACAACATGAGGAACTGTATTAAAGGGTTGCGGCATTAGGAAGGTTGAGAACCACTGCCTAGCTAGTCAGTACCATGTATTATACCACTTAGATATGCACACATAATAGCTACATCCTCTGAACCTGCCTCAGCTTCTCCAGTATACTCTAGCTAGTCAGTACCATGTATTATACCACTTAGACAAAATAGGCCTCTAGCCAACAATGACATCAATCATTTGGGTTACAGAAGGGCACACGTGTACAGTATACCATGAGATTGCTGTGACCTTGCACCTACTTACGGTATCTTAGCTCTGAACATTCTGATTAGAATTTTCATGTTCAGAGTGGCCTTGGCCATTCTGGCATACTGACAATAGGGCCTTGACTATCCGGGCTCTCTGGCATGGTTCCACAAATATCCTCTACCATGTCCTACAAATGCATTGATTTATCAGTCCTTTTCTGATAGAATTATAATATTTTTAAAAAATAAAGAGTTTTCTTACCATTCTATTTCATAACTGATCTTTAATCTGTGAGAAAAATTAAAATATGATGAAACTATAAACAGGAAGAAAAGATCTCTACAGGAAGGGAGAGGGGCCTACCACATAAAAGAAGGAAAGCTGTCTTTTATAGGATGATTCTCCCCATGGCAGGGCTTCCTTACACCCTCTCAGGCTTTATGTCACCTCATGAAACTTGCACGAAAGCATGGAGTGAATGACCTTTTTATTTTTGAAGCAGTTATTTCAGAGGAAGCTTTATCTGCACAATAAGAAGAGAAAAAAGTAAAGTTCTTGGCATTCTACAAACACCTTATGGGTTTTAATGCCAGTTTAGTGATATAATAATGACTATTTTTGGCTTCTGAAAAGTATTTCTAGATTATCAGACACTACTCCCTTTTGTTACATAATAAATAGTAAGTAGGGGAGAGGGGGAGAGTTGCAAAAGCTTAGCTGACCTAGTGAACACACATTTAAAAAACTTGGAAAAGTAAACTATTGCACATGAGGGCATGTTCTGTCAACTTGAGACAGAAACATCTATCATATCCCAACAATAATTCATCATAATTTGTTGCCTTTCAGCCTTTGACCAGTCATTTGGACACGATCCTCCGAAGGGAGCCAAACATTTGTAGATGAGGCTTCATATTGATGGATCTGCTAAATTAGGTTTTACCTTGTAGCTATTGAGCAATTGGGCTGCTGAGATTCCCCGCCACATCCTAACAAGAGCTTTTGTGTGCTTCATCACATTACAACCGCCCGAATTAGAACACTCCAAGATCCTAACAGAATGAAAGAGGGATGTGACACATGGGATTAGGGACCTTTTAAACACCTCCCAGCATGGATGAAAAGGGGGTCTTTTATTCATAATTCTTTTATGAAATACACCTACTCTATAGTGGCAACATTCCAGGATCTGGGGATATTTCTCTAACTGTTCAATCCTCTAACGGGACAAGTAAGATCTGATGAAAATATGTATTGAGCACGTACTCTTTTAGGCAGGGTGCCAAGTGTTTGACATGCATTTTTTCTTGTGATCCCCAAAATGTCTTATAAGGATTAACATCATCATCCCAGTATTATAGGTTAGAAAACTGAGGTTCAAAAAGGTTAAATAATTTCCCTAAATCACAAAGTGAGTAAAGGATGAAGCTAAGTTGTTAAGATTTTCAGTTACAATTAAAGATGCCATGGATTAGGCAATGTCTGTATTAATTCATTAACTGTATTTTGACTACTGAGATTTGTTTGGATTAGAGGTTCACATTCCTGGTAAGAACCATGAAGCAACTTAAAGTAAAACCATACACATTTGGATGGAAAGATTATTCTATGAAACTGATATTCACAAAATATTTCTATGAAGGTGAAAATGACTTAGATGACAAATTACTTGTTAAAATGGTGAAAGAAGTCCTAGATAAAATCTTATACCTAGCACAAATATAGCAATAACTCCACGGTTAATACGAATTTATTCTTCAAAGTTGAGGAAAACAATCCTATATAATAAAAGCCTAATATGCAAATCGTCCATTCAGGGGGTCATTCAACCGGGAATTTAATTTATATTTATTGATTTTTTTACAGAGAGGAAGGGAGAGGGATAGAGAGTTAGAAACATCGATGAGAGAGAAACATCTATCAGCTGCCTCCTGCACACCCCCTACCGGGGGTGTTCCTGCAACCAAGGTAGATGCCCTTGACTGGAATCAAACCTGGGACCCTTCAGTCCACAGGCCGATGCTCTATCCACTGAACCAAACTGGTCAGGGCTCGACTGGGAATTTGACCTGGAGACTGAATTTGACCACTCACTATGACGTGTCCTGACCACCAGGCAGCAGTGCAGAACATGACAGGTGTCGGCAATGTGGCGCTGGCAGCAGACGCTCAGGTGCCGAGCGCCCACAAGGAGCCTGCCCCATACCCACACGGGCTCTTCGGTGTGAGCTGGGCAGCAGCCACTGGGACCGCAGGGGCTGGTCAGGCATCCTGTGGGTTTGCGCAGGAGCTGGTCTGCAAGGCTGACTGGGAGAGAGCGTGCTGCCTGCCCGGCTTCCGTGTGGCGCTGCTGGGTGGCCCAGATGCCGATGCTGCACCCAGGCCCACAGCATCCGCCCTCACCACACTCTGCGTGGGGTCTCGGGCACTGTGACTCAGGCAGAAGGTGGAGCACAGGGGCCTGGGAGCCTAAGTGCTGCTTAGGGCCCAGAGGTCAGCTGGGACCTGCCCTTCCATGCCAAACGCTCACACTTCAATCACTTGTCAGGCCTAGGGACCATACTCATGCATGAATTCCATGCACCAAGCCTCTAGTTTACAATTACAGAGGGAATTTAGTGTGGTGAATGCACAAAAAAACAAGTACAAACATACACTTTAGACTAGACACACCTGGCTTTACTGCTAATGAGCTGTGTAAATCTGGGAAATGACTTAACCTCTCCTCTTTGAATCAGTGTCCTTATCAATAAAATGAGAATCTCTGGAACTGCATGGCATGGCGAGTGTTAGAATTAGTGGTTGTATACTAAGGCCATTGTGCAGTAGTGGTTCCTCCACAATCCATATCCATCATATCATTCCCTAGAGTAAATTATATCAAAATAATGTGTTTACTGTCTGGTGCTGAGAACATGCATGTAAGAGGGGAAAAAGCCAGGATTTTAATAGATTTGGGAACACTGAATTAGAAGACAGTGGTATCTGCTATCAAATGTTCTTTAAAATGGAGATGAAAGTGCTGAAGTCCAAGTTTTGTTGTGCTTCTTAGAATACTAATAACTAAAAGAAAAATGCTATCCACAATATGCACTTTTCATGAAAAGTTTTATTACTGGGAGGGAAAGACCATTTATAAGAAAGGAGAAAAGAGGAACTTTTCAATTCTAGGGTTACACTCTAGACTTTACTTTGTCCAACACTCTGATACTTTTTCTAGGCTTCACTGACCAAGAAGGACTTTTGGAAGTAGTGGCCCTGAGTAATGGACTAAGAAATCTTGAATTCAAGGTTAAATAATGAGGTTCCAACCCTGTGTAGCTCTGCAATCCTAGATAAATGAATGGATTCTAAGATAATTCTTCTGTGAAATGAGTGCTTAGAGTATTTGCACTAATTTTCCAGTTTCTTCCAGCTATGAAACCCATTAATTACATACTGCTAATTTTAGTAACTGTCACCAAATAGGTTTCAGTAGGAGATAAGTGAAAGATGGCTACTAAAGCGTTTGAAGGCTATTCCAAAATATACTCATAAACTAGAACATTATTTGGCATATAGAAATTACTCAGAACTTTGTTCATAACAATTTTAGGTATTTTTAAAATGAAATAAAAAATAAAATAAACTATACCAGATTAAAAATAAAGCCCACCCAGCCTGGCTCAGTGGTTGAGCTTCAACCTATGAACCAGGAGGTCAAAGTTCAATTCCTGGTCAAGGTACATGCCTGGGTTGTAGCCTCAATCCCCAATGTGGGGTGTGCAGGAGGCAGCCTACCAATGATTCTCTCTCATCATTGATGTTTCTATCTCTCTTTCCCCTTCCCTTCTTCTCTGAAATCAATAAAAATACTTTAAAAATAAATTTAAAAAATTAAAATATAAGACAAAATTACATATTTTTAGACCACCTCTGCAAGTATAAAATATGTTAAACCATTGAATTTGAACTTATATTATAGCTTATATGTATGAGCTTTGTCAGTTTATTAATTACATAAACTATGATAAATACTGCAAAGAAAAAAATAAGACTGCAATGTGAAAAATTAACAGATTGTGGATTTAAGAAGGCTTTTTGTTGAAAGGATTTTATATCTAGGTTGAGAACTGTGAATGAGACGTCACACAAAAAAAAGTAGAGAAGATGTGAAAAGACTACATATACTGAATGATTCTAACTATTTGACATTCTGGAAATACCAAAATTCTAGAGGCAGTAGAAAGATATGTTGTTGACAGGAGTTTGGAAGGAGGGTGGGATGGAAGGATAAACAAGGAAAGCACAGAGGATTTTAGGGCAGTGAAAATACTCTATATGGTACTATAATGGTGGGTATATGCAATTATAACTTTATCCAAACCCACAGAATGCACAACACTGAGAGTAAACCCTAATTTAAATTGTGACTCTGGATGATAACAATGTGTGAATGGAAGTTCATCAATTATAAAAATTTACCACTCTGGTGGGGATGCTGATAATAAGGAAGATTATGTATGTGTTGAGGCAAAAGATCTATGGAAAATACCTGAACTGTCTGAGCAATTTTGCTCTGAAACTAAAACTGCTCCAAAAAATAGTCTATTAAAAAGTAGAGGAAAGAAGATTCAAGATGTGCACGGATGGCCATAGCGTCACTTCTAACTCCCACTACACTCTCACCTAGGGAACTAAATTCATTACTTTGATCACTGTCCCATCATCATAATAACTACTTCTCTTCTCAGCATTCCATTAATACACAGTAATATAAATTTAAGTAATATTTTAGTTATAATCATTAAATTGTATTTGACAAATACTATAATAATTTTATAAATTCCTAAATTTCCCAGGTGACCATAGTGCTTCTCCCCATCCTTATTCTAGTGGACTTGGTGAGACTTGCATTCTAAGGCTGACCTTTCAGCTCCCTTTTTTCCTTCCTTCCTTCTTCCCTTCCTTCCTTCCTTCCTTCGTTCGTTCCTTCCTTCCTTCCTTCCTTTGTTTTTGTAGTTAATCAAGGGCCAGGGATCATGCCTGCAACTGAGGTACAGACTCTAGATCATAATCGAACCCGGGAACCTTCAGTCTTCAGGCTGAGGCTCTATCCATTGAACTAAACCCACCAGGGCTCAGCTCTTCTTTCTTTCTCTTATATTTTCATTGATTCTCAGAGCACCAACTACCACCTGTGTGTCACACATCTCTCTACCTCTCTGTAAAATGTTTTATACAGTAATGCATATATATGCAAAAGGAGGTTTACAATTGTGGCTACATGAAACACAGAGTTTATTATTTATTATTTATTATTGTATTATTTTCCATATGAACAACTGTAAACCTATTTTTGCGCCACCCTCTACATATAAAGGGTGCCCCAAAATTCACGCAAGAAGTAATTTTGATAGAAAACACAGGTTTATAATTAAAAATTGTAAATTTTTTATTGATTCATAAAGTATACAGTATAGGGTTATGTATGGAATAGCATATCGGATAAATGGCCTCCACGGCTTTGCTGGCACATACGCACTACTTTGTTGAAATTTTCCATGACCATTTTGCATAAATGTGGCTGAATTTTGTTGATACAGCATTGATAAGAAAATATATATATATACTAGAGGCCCAGTGCACAAAAATTTGTGCACTTGAGGGGGTCCCTCAGCCTGGCCTGAGCCCTCTTGCAGTCTGGGATCCCTCAGGGGAATGTCCACCTGCAGGCTTAGGCCCGCTCCCCAGGGGATCGGGCCTAAGCTGGCAGTCAGACATCGCTCTGGCAGCCCAGGAGCCCTAGGGGGATGTCCACTTGCCAGCGGGGAGCAGGCCTAAGCTGTAGTCGGACATCCTTACTGCTGCTGAGGAGGCAGGAGAAGCTCCCGCCACCACCACTGTACTGGCAGCCATCAGCCTGGCTTGTGGCTGAGCCGAACTCCCCCTGTGGGAATGCACTGACCACCAGGGGTGGAGGGGTTCCTGCATTGAGCATCTGCACCTGCCCCCTGGTGGTCAGTGTGCGTCATAGTGACAAGTCATTCCAAGTCGTTCTGCTGTTAGGGTCAATTTGCATATTACCCTTTTATTTTATAGGATAGAGGCCTTGTGCATGGGTGGGGGCTGGCTGGTTTGCCCTGAAGGGTGTCCCGGATCATGGTGGGGGGTCCTGCTGGGGTGCCTGGCCAGCCTGGGGGAGGGGCTAAGGGCCGTTTTCAGGCTGGCCACAGCCCCTTCAGTGTGGGGGTCCCCACTGGGGTGCCTTGCCAGCCTGCGTGAGTGGCTGATGGCTATTTGCAGCCTGGCTTAGGCCCCCAGCAGGGACCCTCACCCCATGAGAGTGTGGCCATCCTGGGTGAGGGGCTGATGGCTGTTTGCAGGCTGGCCATGGCACCCATCCACCCAAGCTCCCAGTGGAGGCTGGCTGGAAGCAGGTATCTGGGATTTATTTATCTTCTATAATTGGAACTTTGTTGCCTTGAGTGGAGACCACAGCTGGCCAGGGCAGGCAGAAAGCTTGGCTTCCTCCATTGCCAGGGCAACCAAGCCTCCTGCTTGCTCCAGCTCCGTGGCTGCTGGCCGCCATCTTGGTTGGGTTAATTTGCATATATTCACTCTGATTGGCTGGTGGGCATGGCTTAGGGTGTAGCGAAGGTGCGGTCAATTTGCATGTTTCTCTTTTATTAGGTTAGATGTTTTATAAATGAGAAACCTCAGGGTCAGAAACGTTAACCAACCAGACCATGAAGATAAAGATAGTATCAGAGCTGGGATTCCAACCTGGATCATTATATTCCAAAGGCCTGAATTGTGCCAGCTCCATTCCTTCACCACCATCACCACTACCACCTCCAACATCACCACAGCCAGCACCACTCCCACCACCACTGCCACCACTGCCATCACTGCCACCATCACCACAACTATCACCAGGACCACCACCTCCCCAAGTTTTGCTTCACCCTGGGTTTCTGAAGAAGTCTGTCTCCAGAGTACAATTGAAGTAGTGGCAGTATGGTAAGGACAGGGAGTTAAAATTCAAAATACAGACCCTAAAACTATTGAATCCAAATATCCCATAGTGGAAACTAAAGATATATATCTCAGTACACTCCCGGGCAATTCTTACATAAAACAAAATGAAAGGACCGTTAAAACAATAATATGCAGTAGTGATTCAATTTACATGGGAGTATTTCAATTATTAAAATATATTAATGAACATTTTTAAGGCTGCAAAATATTAATAGAAGTGTAAATGGAAAAATATTTTAAGTAAAAATGCAATCGTTTATCTTTTTTTATTCTGTGGTATTTGGAATAGTATGACCTAGTGTAATTTTCAAGCAAGTATATAACAAGACTTCACTGTTAAATAAAGCAATTAGATTTATAAGGAATACATGATTTCCAAAGTATTGATCTATTTGCATAATTTAGGACAAAGAAAACAATGCAATAATAATTGACTTTCAACATTTTGCATTTGTTCCTGCAGTGAAGGGATATTAATGAGAGCCTTAATAGGTAAAATGGGATCACACCTTGACAGGGCACAGAAAAAACTTAGGTTAATAAGTATTTTCAAACCTTCCATTCTTTACATTTATTTGCATCATATAACTACATGCCAAACCAAGCATAACGTGGGCATTCTGACACTGTCATACTTCATACAAGGACATTTCAAGTGAAGAAAATTTGGAAAATGATGGCAGGTGTCTACATTCCACCACCCTCTCATTACTCTCCACAGGTCCCCAGACTAGCCATTTTAAACTAATTCATTAATTACTTAATGAATTGTGCACATATGCTCAGAGATACAAAGGCAAGATTATTCTCTGTAGCATTTTTATTTTTTGTGCAAAGGGGAAAAAGCAAAACAATGTGTCCCTCACTAAAAGAATGGAAAACGGTAGTGTATTCATACTACAGGATGTTATCAGCAGTTAAAAGTAAATACACAAAATCTAAGTGTTTTAAGCTTGAAAAAAAAATCTCAGAAACAACTGAGTCAAAAGAACCAGCTACAAAAGTTAATATATAGTATGAGTCAATCATGTAAAAAATTAAACATATAAAAGAGTAATATATAATGGATATTTGCTGACTGAATTTAAAAATAAGGGAGAGGCACCTGGAGGAAAAACTTGGTATGACATTCAAGGCAGGGGTCACAACAAAGTAAAGGAAGCGTGACACAGAAATGGATCCGTGTTCTGGGAATAAGCAGCAGTCCCCCGTAAGAAATTATCAGGCAATGAGGCTGGGAAGATAGACAGATTGTGAAACGTTCTGATGGCTATGCTGAGGAATTTGGACTTTACTATGTTGGAAATGGAGAACCAGAAAAGTGATTTAATAGGAGGGTGAAGTGATCGGATCTGTGCCTTAGGAAGGTAACTGTAACTATCCCATGGAAGAGCTGGTAACAGTTAGGTAACTATTGCAATAATTCAGATAAAAGATAATAAGTTACTCTCTCGAGAATAGAAAGAATGGCATGAATTTAGGAACAGTTATGAAGAGCATATTTATAAGCTTACAAATTCACAGAATTGAAGAATGAGGAAGGAAGAATGATGATTCGAGATGGCATCAAGATTTCTACTTTGAAATGACAGGTGGGACCTGATAGGAAAGCAGAGTTTGCATTATCAGCAGGTCATAGAAGACTGGAAGCATGTACTCAATCCTCATAAGAAAAGGGAATTATAAAAATTTTGTTTTTAAGTGTTATAAATTGAGAATAAATTTATGGTGCCTGAGAAGGAAATAGGACAGGACAGAACTCTGGCAAACATCTACAGACTGACATTTCAACAGCAGGCAAAGAAGGAAGAGACATCATGATCCAAGAGGTGAAAGAAAACCTGGAGGAAGTCTTATTTCAGGAACAAAGAAAAGAAAATGAAAATGTTGGTTAGCAAATAAAGAGACTAGCTAAATGTACTTTCAGGATCTTTCCAGACATTTTGATGGCAGCTATCTAAGTAGATTTTTAGTGAAGAACATACTTCAAATACTCTGACTTAGCTAGTCAACCAAAAAAGTATACTCATATATTTTGGTTCATGGACTGTTCAATGTCACCAGAATGACATAGGTTATGGTCTCATGTACAATGTATTAAATGTAAGGTATATGTCTGAAGGAGCTGACTAATAATACTTTTGTTAAAGATATAATCTTGTAGAATCAGACCTAGTTCAGAGAATAATAAGGAAATCAGAAATATATTAATAAAATTTAGTTTTGACTTGTATCATCACTGATGCTCTTTCTAATTTTCATTATAATTTTCATTTGAAAGTTTAAGTCATGACAATGCTAATGAGGTTACAAATATTAAGAGTTATATTAAAGCAACTCCACATGTGCAATAACCAAAGTTAATATATAAAATGGATGCTTCCCCAACACTTGCAGGGCATCTCGTAGATAATTTTTATAAAAAGTACATTTTTATTATTGCTATATTCTTTAAAAGTGAGAGGGAAAACTATATCTTTTTTTTAAAATATATTTTATTGATTTTTTACAGAGAGGAAGGGAGAGAGATAGAGAGGAAGAAACATTGATGAGAGAGAAACATCGACCAGCCACCTCCTGCACACCTCCTACTGGGGATGTGCTCGCAACCAAGGTACATGTCCTTGACCGGAATCGAACCTGGGCCCTTTCAGTTCGCAGGCCGACACTCTGTCCACTGAGCCAAATCGGTTTCGGCAGAAAACTACATCTTTTATAACATTAAAAAATAAACCCTATCCAAGAGAAACAAATTTCATTAAATTGTTGGTAACATTTTTTGATGAGTAATGAAGTTCTAATCTTAAGGATTCATTTAGAAAATATTTAAACATGCATTTACTATAGCAGCACATATGTTTCAACTCTGTGCTTTCTCACACTTATTTTCTCAGTAATACCCCAGATGGATAATATTGATTTAATTAATTAGTAATTATAAACTAAGCATAAATATATTGAAATACATTTCCCCACAGTTGTTGAAAGATTCAATTATTTTCAAACATAAAAAAAGAATTAAAGTGGCTATTCATGATTTGCACATTCAGTTATTTTGCTCAAGTATTTAAAAAATTCACTCAAATGATCTATATTCAAGTTCCTTGAAGTAGAACTTTAAATCTCTTAATCTAAATAGTGCTAGCAAGAAGCATATAAGTAAAACAGTGACTTCAGACTACCAAGCATTCTTCTGAAGCAGATGGAGAGCTCACATTATGCTATTCTCTCTTACTCTGATAAATTTATTCTTGCCCCTGCCCATTATTACATAAGAAACCACTGCCGAGAATTGCAGTTAACACAGCTATGAAAATGTAACATCATCTTCCCTGGTTACAAGTGGTGTGATTTTCTGTCATTACCAAGGAAGCTGAGATGGAGATACGAAGGCAGATGCACTGACACTTTAGATAACCATATACTGCTGAAAGGACACAGGAGCGGTTTCAAAGGAGGGGAAAGGAACTTCAGAACAGGTCCCATGTCATGTCATCAATTGCAGACCTGTCATACTAATGACTAAGGAAATGCGGGGAGCAGTGACAATGGGAACATTCATCTTGCTCTTCTCTGGAAACGGTGCACCTGTATCCCCCTGCACTCCGTCTTCTGCAACCTCCCGCCTTCCTGACTTTTGTTCCCCATGACAGCAAATGTGATCATGAGAATGCAGCCTATCCATCATCCTTTCTTCCTGAAAGGCACCTTGACTGCAGTTAATGACTGTAATGAGACCAAACAATAGATACGCTATCCAAAGCCCTTATATTCAGCTTCTGTGAAAATGGGCTCAATTGAGACCCCCCCAAAAAGCTCAAAAGACACACTGGAAAGGCAAATAGTTTTGTACCATCTCACTAAATTTGCTCCTGTAGTTCATGGCCTAGATATCTATCCATATTCAGATGGAAAATGTGACTAAAAAGTAAAGGGACTGAATTTCTTGTGTAGATGATATAGCAACAGTATATAGTAACCTGGCAAAGGTGGAGTCCTTCTGAAATAGAGCCAGAGCAGTCATTCCAGAGGAACTACCTGCATATCTTGCTCCTCAAAACTGGGAATTTTTTAAACAAAAATAACCTTTTGATTGAGCCAAACCAACATTGTCTTACAAATAATTGTCTTGCAAAGCCAACAAGCAAAGCAGACATCCACCACAAGGACTAATGATTATGGACTCTCTTTCTGAATATAGAATCAGTAACCAGACTTGTATAGCTAAAGAATAACTCTATTTGTTAACACCAATAAAAAATCCTTTTTTTATTCATGTATTTCCTTTCTCTTTTCTCATAAAAAAATAAAATAAAATAAAACCCTTACCTTTACCCTGTAATTGGGGCACATTTGAGTTTCTGCCTGAATCTGCACTTTGATTGCAATTCTATAATCTTAAATAAATGATCTTT
>NW_006283768.1:813503-819533 GCF_000327345.1 Myotis davidii | reverse complement strand
TCTTTCCCTCTCACACTGGCTTTTTATTTTTCGGTTAACACTACATACATACAAATTTAGATATCTAGATATTCATAACACTTTTTGTCCTACTAATATTCAGTAACTACTTCTATTGCTACTGCTGCTGCTGTAGCTACATGCCAGGCACTATTAGGCACTTACAGTTATTTTAATTGCCACAAAAAAATAGAGCAGTAGCTGGTTGTTATCTCAATTTTACAGAATAAGAAAATGAGTCTCAAAGAAGCTAAATTATTTACATGATTCGTAATTCCAAAGTCTTCTCTTTACATTAGTATTAGAAATGCTAGGGGATTCCAAAATTGATACAGGCCTACCTCCTTCTATTGCACTTCACTGTGCTGCACTTTGAAGATATGGCATTGATTATACTTAATCGGTAAATGTGTGTATTCTAACAACTCCACTGATCAGCTGTTTTCCCATATCTCTCCCTCTCCTTGAACCTCCCTATTCCTAGAGACACAACAATATTGGAATTAGGCCAGTTAATAACTCTGCAATGGCCTCTAAATATTCAAGTGAAGGAAAGAGTCACATATCTCCACTTTATTCAAAAGCTAGAAATGATTAAGTTTAGTGAAGGTGTGTTAAAAGCCAAGAGGGGCCAAAAGCTAGGCCTTGAGCAGCTGTTAGCCATGTTAAGACTACTAAAAAATTGTTTCTTACATGAAACAAGATAATTAATGAAGATGGCTACACTATACAACAGATTTTTAATGTACATGAAATAGCCTTATATTGGGAATATATGCCATTTAGGACTTTCATAGCTAGAAAGGAGAAGTCAATGCCTGGCTTCAAAGCCTCAAAGAATAGGCTATCTCTCTTATTAGGGGCTAATGCACTTGGTGACTTTAAGTTAACGCCAATGCTCATTTACCTTTCCAAAAATTCTAGGACCCTTAAGAGTTACGCTAAATCAAAACTGCCTGTACTCTATAAATAGGACAACAAATGGATGACAGCACATCTATTTATAATTGGTTTACTGAGTATTTTAAGCCCACTTTTGAGACTACTACTCAGAAAAAAAGATTTATTTCAAAATATTTACTGCTCATTTGCAATGTACCTTTGTCAAACAAAAGCTCTAACAGAGAAGTACAACTAGATTAATGTAATTTTCATGCCTGCTAACACAACACCCATGCTGCAGCCCATGGATCAAGACTAATTTTGACTTCCAAGCCTTATTATTTAAGAAACGCACTGTGTAAGGCTATAACCACCAGAGACAGTGATTCTGATGGATCTGGGCAAAGTAAATTGAAAACCTTCTGAAAAGGGTTCACCATTCTAGATGCCATTAGGGACATTCGTTATTCATGGGAAAATGTCAAAATATCAACAATAACAGGAGTTTGGAAGAAGTTGATTCTAAACCTCATGGATGACTTTATGGAATTAAAGACTTCGGTGGAGGAAGTAACTGCAAGTGTGATGGAAAGAGCAAGAAAGCTAGAATTACGAGCGGAGCCTAAAAATGTGATTGAACTGCTACAATCTCTTGACAAAACTTTAACAAATGAAAAGTTACTTCTTATGGATGAGCTAAGAAAGTAATTTCTTGACATGAAGTCTATTTCTGGTGAAGATGCTGTGAAGATTGTTGAAATGATAACAATGGCCTTAGAAAATTACAATTTAGTTGATGAAACAGCGGTATGGGTTTAGATTATTGACTCCAATTTTGAGAAAAGTTTTACTGTGGGTAAAATGCTATCAACCAGCTTCACACTCCACAGAGGAATTGTTCATAAAAAGAAGAGTCAGTGAATGTGACAAACTTCATTGTTGTCTTATTTTGAGAAATTGTCACAACCACCCCAACCTTCACCACACACCACCCTTATCAATCAACAGCCATTAACACTGAGGCAAAACCCTTCACCAGTGAAAAGACTGTGACTCTGAAGGCTCAGACAATGGTGAGAATTTTTAGTAATAAAGTATTTTTTTCATTAAAGCATTTTATATGTAATGCTATTGCACACTTAATATACTACAGTGTAGTGTAAACATAACTTTTATATACACTGAGAAAACAAAAATTTGTGTGACTCCCATTACCGATATTCATTGTTTTGTGGTGGTCTGGAACCAAACTCACAGGATCTCCGAGGTATGCTTGTACACCTGTTTCTTGCAAGTTACAACACAGTAAGGGGAATAAGCAATACAAAATATGTCTGCAATTAACTATAAGGTAATAATGTAATAAACGTTTGAAGAGGGGTATAAACGTAATAGTCAAAGGAAAGCAATTTTAGAGGTAGATCTTAGGAGAACTAACTGAGTTTATTTGAAGGAGGCCGGGAGCAAGAAGAGAGTTATCTTCTCTTGTCATAGGAAGGCAGGTGAGAATTGTATGTATAAGACACTAAATGACTGTAAAATTCATGTTCAAATCCACTGGTGGGGATGGGGATTGTTACTGGGTTCTACTGTGCCGGTGGTGTTCAGATGCAGGCAACCACTGCTTTTTTAACTTCCCCAGTTACCTCGGTATTTGCATTGGTTTCAGAACCTGAGCCTGATTAAAAAAAAAAAAAAATTACACTGTATACAATACATCTTTTTTTTGGTAAGGTTTCAAGTCTTTTTTAAAATATACTTTTATTACTTTCCGAGAAGAGAGGGGGGGAGAGGTGGAAATATCAATGCTGAGAGAGAATTATTGATTGGCTTGCCTCCTGCATGCCCCACACTGGGGATCGAGCCTGCAACTTGGGCTCGACCTATGAACCGGGTCCCCTGGTTCATAGGTTGATACTCAACCACTGAGCCATGCTGTCCAGGCTGTGTATAACATCTTAATATCTTATAAAAATTCACACTTGTGATGCTTTCCAGAAATAAGTGAACTATACTGCCAAGGTTTATTGTAAGTAAGCCTGCAGGGGAAAAGGACCCTGGTGCATTCTATCTAAACAAGCAAGCTCAAGCCACTTATACAGGAAAGGTACAGGGGAAAATGTGAGCAGCTGCATAGTTGATATTACAGTAAAGTAGGTAAAATCAACTTTAAATGAAAGGGCAGGTATTTCACAACAAACATTTTAATGTGTGGCCTTCTATAATGAATATTTATAGTTTCACAGTCACAAGTCAATAGCCCTTGGGACTTTATAAACAAATGATTCAATATTACTGGAAAGATCTTTGGCCTTGATAGCCAATAGATTTAAAGAAAAATGCAAATTTATGATAAGTAGATAAAAAATAAACATGTATTTAACTTAAATATTTTTGTAATGATGTGTAAATATTCACTAATGTTTTTGGGGGGTTTTTGTTTATACATATGTAGTGACTTGCTCAGGGCTTGTCTTAAAACACACAGAGCCTCCCCTTCTCTCTAGAGTCTTCATTAAACTGTCAACTTGAGGCTTTTAGCCTCTGGCTTCAGTAATATTTTTTCCTAGGATTAAATTAAAGAATATGAGGACTTAAATTGTTTTTCTTTCCACATTGATAGGGTCCCATAAGTAGTGCAAAAAGTTACAATGTAGAAATACATGTGATGTTTCTATCACATTCTATCTCTTTATCTGCAGTCTATAAAATATTTCTGGCATTTTGTAATATACACACACATATTTTAAAGTGTAAATTTTTGTAATTGGTTTATGTCATCTAAATTAAATTTCTCATTCTGTGTTTTTAAATTTAAATTTACTTGAGAAGATGATTTAGTTCATCATAAATTTAAAACATAAAGTTTATCACAAATTTATTCAAAACATCCATAATGTCCTAACACTGGCCCAATTTATGCATATTTTAATGTATCCTGATTAAATCCTTCAAGTCTAAAACAGATATTCTCCTCTGAAGTTTCTGTTCATTGGCTTGGCCACTCACTGGTGACCTCTTCCTTCTCTGCTCTTCTCTGATGCCTATCATTCATGCCATTTTTTTAAAGGTTAACCCATAAATTTCTAAGATAGGTCCTGTCGGAAAACACATATATAATTACATATTGTTTTTGTGATTAATCACTATGCTTTAATTATGTTCAATTTGTAACAATGAAAATACATCCCGCATATCAGATATTTACATTACGATTCATAACAGTAGCAAAATTACAGTTATGAAGCAGCAACAAAAATAATTTTATGGTTGGGGGTCACCACAACATGAGGAACTGTATTAAAGGGTTGCGGCATTAGGAAGGTTGAGAACCACTGCTCTAACCAGACCAGAAGTGCTTTGAGGGCAAGAGTGTCTTAACTTTTCAAATTCCCAGCTATTGGTAGGAACAGGTCATTCACATAACAGGGGTTCATTAAGTGGTTAGGGGGTTATTTTGTAAGATTTAATGATAATGAAAAAAGAAAAGAAATAGAAGAAAGAGAAGGAAAGGGGCAGATGCAGAAATCTAGAAAATGTATTATTCTAGGATACTGAAAATTCAAAATGTGGATGATAATACTCAGAGCGTGGGAAAGTGGGGCTGTGCTTGGTTATTTTGGAAAGGTGAGCCCAAACTGCTAAAGCAATAATCATATTTACGTGGGTATGTTTGTTCTACATACACTTTTCTGGAGTCCAAACTGAGAGTAGTGTAATGGAAAGGATGGTGCTCAATGCTCTGCAATCAATCCCTACACGTGTCCTGAGCTCTAGAATGAGATTTTCCCAGCTTCATGTGATCTATTCTGTCCTTTTAACACAGACCGCCTTATGCTGCAAAATCTTGCATTGCATTTGATTGACATTATTGCCAGTTTTGAAGAAATTAACCCAAGTAGGTTTTCATTCATTCTCATATTAAAAATATTTATTTTTCCAATGTTTGAGATCTAAATCTTAACATTAGGATGTTACAACAATTCTCGATATATTAATGTTGATAATATAGTTAGGGGAAACAGAGCACATTAGAAAGCATTAGATTAGAGTAAGAGATCTGTAGTTTTACCCTCAGTATTGCCCCTAACGAACCGTCATGACCTAAGGTAAAGTCACTCAACCTCTTTTGACATCAGCTGTCCCAACTACATATTGATAGCACTGAAGTGTACATTCTCCACGGTTTCTAAGAAGTCTAAGTTTCCATGATTTCATGAATTAACTCTATTTACAAGCCTGGGAGCAACTTGAAAATTCAAAGTCCTGCCATCTTTATGAAAGCTCTGGGTGCTCCTAAACAGATGCAGTCACAGGAAAGTAAAAAACAAACAAAACACTCTGTACCCCCTGCCATTAAGAAAGAGATTCATATCTTGTCAGGCCTCCAGGGACTTTGGAGCAGTGTATCCCACACTGGGACGTGCTGCCCTGTGCTGCTGTGGTGAGTGCACCCGGAATGAGAGCAGGTACTGAAGCCACAGCAATACCTTCTCCTTGGCTCTGTCTCGTCTCTGTGTATAGATGTTTGTTTATGTGTAGTACGTAAAGCCAGTCTCCCTCTAAGTGCCCCTGTGGGGTGGCTTCTTCACACTAGAGAGCCTACAAACTAAAGACAACATCTATCAGACTTCTTCACAGTTGGGGTTCTGATGTAAATTGGGCCCCAGCAATGAAACACATAAGGGATGGTAGGAACACTGAAGGGAAGGCTATTATTTTGTGCTTAGCTTTGCGACAGACAGAGCTAACATATGGGGTCTTCTGCTGCAATATTCCAAGGACCATTCCATAGCTTTATGCCTGTCGAGTGGCAGTTATGGAGTTAGTACAGCTTCCTTATCAGTGTTCCAGATGCCAGTCTCTAGTTTTATGGATATGGGGAGAAATGTGTGGCAGGAGCCCCTTCTTCCCCAAGGTATTCTGCAAGTCATTTCCAGAAGCCCAGCTTGGAGTTCCCCCCACCAATTTTTCCAACAATGTTATAAACACCTTGGTTCCTGTGTTAAACTATTTTTTGCCAAACCAAATTGATTCCCTTTTTTTACATCTGAACCTGTTTTATAAATATCACTCTTTAACTTTTTCATTTTTAATAGAGACATAGCTTTTAATAGTAGCAACTAACACTTACTATATAGTCAGTAC
>NW_006283768.1:807176-813464 GCF_000327345.1 Myotis davidii | reverse complement strand
GGGACCCCCTCACTCCTTATTACCCACCTGCTTGCTGCTCCTTACCATTTGGCTCACTGCTCCTTAGCACTGCCACTGAGGCAGGAGAGGCTCCTGCCACCGCTGCTGCACTCGCTAGCTGAGTCCAGCTCAGGGCTTCTGGCTGAGCAGCACTCCCCCTGTGGGGCAGCTCCAGCATTGAGTATCTGCCCCATGGTGGTCAGCGTGCATCATAGCAATTGGTTGTTCCACCGTTTGGTCGATTTGCATATTAGCCTTTTATTATATAGGAATGTCATGCTAATCCTAGTAAAATATAGAAAGCAAAAAAAGAAAGAGAGGGAGAGGAAAGAGAAGGGAGATAGAATGCAATAGATTAAAAGGCAATAAAACTGCAGACCTGGTTTTAGCACTGTCAGTAAGATATAAATGTTTTTTAGCCAAGTCACTTAGACTTTCCAGAACTTAGTGTCTCAACATAAAATGATAGCATTAAAGGATATATTCTCAGTTTTCCACAAGTTCTAAAATTCTATGCCATGAGAAATTAATTAAAGTTAAATCACACGGTTTTTTAATCTAAGGCAAATGACTTGTTTTCCTTATAACAGAAAAGACAAAAATCTGCATCTTTAAATTTTCTTTTTTTCCCTCATATCTTAGAAGGTTCATTAGAAAGCAAGAACAGGCAGTGCTACTTTGAATAAGGATAGCTATTTCTGTTTAAATACTTAAAGTGAGATTAGTAGTTTTCTAGGTTTTTTCAAAATTAGAAGTATAAGGTAAAAAAAAATTCTTCAAAGTCAATTACTGAAGCATTTTAATAAATATGAATATTATCCTAACTCAGTCCTCCTAACAGACAGGTACTATCTGCTCAAAAACCATAAAATGCTCTTTGCAACTAAAGATTGTTACCTACTTAGTAAAGTAATTCTGAAATGGTTTGATGTACTGAACAGTTGAGTAGTATGACATGGCCTTTACCGTGTTTTAATAACACTACCATTTTCTTAGCAGATGATGCAGAACCAATTATAGGTATTATAACAATATACTCATGAAAAATAAATGACTAAGTGGTAGTGGCCTGGCCAATTTTCTATGGTTTTACAAAACCAGACTTAATAGTGTCTCTAACACTTTGAGTGCACCCCTGTATTCTACAAAAGATGGTGTTGCAGAGACTGCTAATTGGTTTTAATAGCTCCATTTTCAGCTGGGACTCTGATATACAGATGTGGCCATGTATCTGTAGGTACTGGCTATTAACATAAAGAGAACTGTTATCCAATTACAAAAGTAAATTTGGGTGGCAAATTCGGGGTATTTACTTGAAAAGGAGGGGTGCAGTTCCTTCCCCTTTCTCTGGTACCTGGAACTTGGATGTGAACAGCACTCTTAAACCAGGAGGGTGCGGACCACCTGGCCAGGACTGCTCAGTGGTAAGCTGGTTGGAGCCCAGGTTCCTGATGACTACACAGAGCCTCTGTATGAGCCTTAAGCTGCCTACTGCTTTAAGGAGGATATTTCTATAGTTATTTTTTAAGGTTTCTTGTACATGCAACTGAGCCTAGTCTTAACATAAGCACTTTTTTAAGATTAGGAAGTTGCTTTATTTCTCAATAAATATATGTATAAAATTTCTTAAAGAATCATAAAAAATCAATATATTTATACCATTATAAATTATCCTTTTGGAAAAACTATGTAACTGTTTCTTTAAATTTTGTGTGGATGTCATGATTTATGTGGGAATATACTGGCAGCAAAAACTAATAAATGGAAATGCTAGGTATTGCAGGAAGCATGTACTTCAACAAAAAAACATCCAGTTCATTTTAATGCTATATATTTAACACATAATTTAGAACTCATACTTAGAGTAAATAACTCTTTTTTTAGTTTTCTAATTTAAACCACTATAAAATTATGCCATTGATGAACATATAGACCTAAGTAATAACTGTAACCTTAACTAAAGATTTAGCTGCTAATATAGAAGAGAAATTTAAGAAAGATCTACTTAAAAGAAAGTCAACACACAAACATTTTTACATGATTTATATTTAAGTATAACAGAATTCAAATTAAATATTTACTAATAGATTAAATTATACATATAAAATATCTTTTTTAAAAATAGTACCTACTAATGCTTTCTTTAAAGTATAAATAATATCATTAGCAGTTACTCTGTGCCAGGCAGCATACATACTCTTTTTATCACCCTTAAAATATCCTATCAAGTAAATCCTATTACAATCCCATTTTAGAGATGAAGAATCTGGGGCTCAGTTCTCAAATTCTCTGACTAAGTGAAGTGGGAGGGAGCAGAACAGCCAGTGGAGCGCCTGAGTCTCTTATCAGAAAAGGTGGACTCCTAATCATTAGGCTATGCTACCAACAAAGATGTTAATAACAAGATATAATATATATCGTTTTCTTTCCCCACCTCTAAGATCATTTTGCACTTAACTAATACATACATAGAAACTATAATCACAACTATAATAGGAATTTGGCTTTAATGATTTACCATATAAAGTTTCAATTAATGTAAGAATTCTTAAAAATCTATGATTTGTGAGTTTGCTTAAGGATATGTTTGCATTACCTATTGTGAGGATGTTGGCATCTGCATTTCAATTCAAACTACTTATTTTTTTCTTGCCTCTGCATTTGCAGTAACACAGTAACTATTACACCTGTATTTCCTGGAGAAATATGGGCCCACGGAGAAACCCATTAGTGCTGATGGAAGTAAAAAGGAAGTGAAAGGTCTAAGAAAATTGTCATTCTTAAGTAGAAAATATAAGTTAGATAATGTGTAGAATGTTGAATTGAGCCGGGCCTCTCAGACCTCTGATGGAATGGTTCATTTTATGCTCTATATAGAAACAAGAAAAGGAAATTTATTTAAATGTTTCAGGAAGTGTTCTAGCCAGTGCAAAAAAAAATAACTTTTATGGGAGAAATTATATGCTATGATGGGGATCAGTGAAACTTGATTTTATAACCATTTTAGCTCCCCAGAATACAGTAAATTTTGTTTTCTTAAATTAAGTGTGGCTGATGTCACTAGGTTCCCTGGTTATTCCATAAATTGGAATTCTAAGTTTAGGATTTAATTTGTAAAGTCTCTATTTTTATGGAAATGGTGACATACATCCTTTCTGCATGTTTCTAGTGAATTGAAACTTACTGTCTATGAATTCAGTGCTTTACAAAGAGCGTGACTATTTTTTAAATTAAATCAGAAGCCAGACCTTTACTAGGTATCATCTTCATTTTAGAAAACCTGCCTCTGTGTTGAACCAGCCTTATATGAGAATTATTTAGAGATTTCTAGGTGTGACAGAGCTGTTCTAATGTTATTTAATGTATTTTTTTTCTGTTTACATCCTTGTTTAATTTCTTTTGTGATATAACAATACAATCAAATAGCAATCTGTAGCATCATTGCCAATTTCACATTTGCAGACAGTATTGGTTGTACTGATATTATCAACTTGCTAACATGAATCAAGCAACCAACTGAACCATTTAAATCAAATGCTATTGTTCTAAATAATAATAAAACACTTGTTCATACAATGCTATAGAAAATGTTCAGGATCAAATCCCAATATCTTTATAATGAAGAAATGTGTCTACTCTGTTAATAGTAACTTTCTTTTAAGTTACTATTAAATGCAGAAAGTTCATTTTACCACATTTCACAAATTATTTAGGCCATAGTAAGCTTTCTACCAAGTAGGCAAAAAAAGTTGTAATTTCAAAATATATGCCATTTACAAAGGAATGTGGCCAAGAGAGTTGAGATTACAGCCTCAAAAAAGTGAATGGTTAATCCACCTCTATCACAACCACAGATTGACAGATGGAAAGTATCTTGAGCATCTTTTATTTATGAGGAACTATCAAAACATATTTAGCTTTTTTGTTTTTAAGATCTGAATTGAATATACTGAGCATTAGTGCTATTCTTATACCATTTAATGATCATTAGATGTTCTGATAATCTTTGGAGATTCTCTTTATACTCTGAAAGCTTAGCATGCTCTACGAGATGCTCCTTTCTCCTTGTTGAGATTATATCTAAGTTTCTGTTACTTTCCACTTTTTTCCAAATTTTAGATTTCCAATATAAACTTTCATAAAACCAAAAAGTGGATCACAAAGACAACCATGTAATATTTCCAGCTTCCTATAACCACAAGTACTATTATTAAACTAATTATCTGATACTGATACAATAACCTATTCAATAGAATAATAATCTGGTCTCATTTTTTTGAGATAAATATCACTCTTTAACTTTTTCATTTTTAATAGAGACATAGCTTTTAATAGTAGCAACTAACACTTACTATATAGTCAGTACAATTCTAAGTACTTTAAGCATATTAACTCAGTGAACTAAATTTGCAGAATTTAGTAACTAAGTCACTGGATCTTCACAACCAACATACAGTGGGGCCTTAACTTATGAGTGTCCCGACTAACAAGTTTTTTGAGATACGAGCCGTCTCTCAGCCGATTTTTTGCTTTGAGTTGTGAGCTAAAATTCGGGTTACAAGCCAGCTTCAACCTTCAGGTTATGAACCAGCTTCAGATACCCCACCGGTGGTTGGCACAGCGAACATCACAGTGAACGCCACAACATCAGCCCAGCATCACGTGTCTCACTCGTTCACTTTTTGATTTGACATACAAGTAATTTGAGTTACAAGCTCCGTCACAGAATGAATTAAACTCGTAAGTCAAGGCCCCACTGTATAAGCATTAGTATTGTCTTCACCATCATTATCAGAAGGGTAAACTTGACTCAAGCCATACAGGTTTATGTAGTAAAACTCATATTTGAATACAGGAACCATAGTTTGGATCCTTGCGCTAACTGCCACTCTTAATTTTGCAACAAGAAAATAAAAACTCAATTATAAAATGAGGCAACTGCCAGTGAACCACACTAGTGAAGACCACAGCTAACTGGAGAAAATATAATTCACTGAAAGGGGCAGCAGCTAAGTAGCTCCAGCTAACTGTAAGATAGAAATGATGTCATTTTACCCTATTTACAAGCTAATAAACTAGCCAGTTAGTATTTCATGATTCTGGAAAATACAGCGAGATTTCTGGGTCAGAGACAAATAATTATATTACTCAAGGCACAGCAAGCAACATAATTATCAGCATATTTTTGTCAGTTCCCCTTCCTGTTTCATTAGGTTGTGTCCTGGCCCAGATTTAACATATGTGGTTTCTAAATGGTGCATGCATAACTACTTATACAAAAGGAAACTATTCAGTCATTAAAGATCTCCACTTTGTACTCCTAAAATTGCATAAATGAAGTGACATTTTCCAGAAAGTCATGCCTTATAAATCCATAAATTTCAGACTTATTTACAATCAGCAACCCTGACGGATCAGGTAGGTTCTGCTGTGGCAGCTCTCCACAGCTCAGAACTCTGTCACTGGAAAGTGCCGCTAGGTGGTGCAAGGATGTTTGCTGTTAACACGTTTACATGTTAACCGGAAGGAAAATCACATATTCATGTTAATAGATGCAGAAAAAGCATGTGTCAAAACCCAATATTCATGCATGGCAAAAACTCTCAGCATACTAGAAATAAACAGGAGGTTCCTCAACTTGACAAAGAACATTTACAAAGATACCTACAGCTAACTTCATACATAATGGTGAAAAACTAAAAGCTTTTTCCCTAACATCAGGAACAAGAGATAAATGTTTCTACTCACCACTCATTCATACTGTTTTCCATAGTGGGTGCACCAATCTGCATCCCCACCAATAGTGCACACCAACAGTCATTGCTAAGGAAATTAAAAAATAAAAGTAAGTAAATGAGATGAAGGAAATAAAATTATCTTTGTTGGAACATAATTACCTATGTAAAATATCCCAAAGAATCAACAATAAAATCTTCTGAAACTAATGTTATAATATAGCAAGGTTGCAAGATACAGAATTTAAATTTTAAAAAAATCTATTGCTCTCATAGATAAGGAGTGAACAATTGAATTAAAAATTAAAAACACAATGCTGCTGAAACCGGTTTGGCTCAGTGGATAGAGCGTCAGCCTGAGGAATGAAAGGTCCCAGGTTCGATACCAGTCAAGGGCATGTACCTGGGTTGCAGGCACATCCCCAGTGGGAGATGTGTAGGGGGCAGCTGATCGATGTTTCTCTCTCATTGATGTTTCTAACTCTCTATCTCTCTCCCTTCCTCTCTGTAAAAAATCAATAAAATATATTTTAATAAAAAGAATGGAGTTGGA
>NW_006283768.1:803403-806146 GCF_000327345.1 Myotis davidii | reverse complement strand
GCCCAGCCAGAGGCGTGAGGCCGGGGCAGGGGGCCAATCCTGTGATTGGAGGGTGATGGGGGGCAACGCCTGAGTGCTCCCAGTATGTGAGAGGGGGCAGGCTGGGCTGAGGGACACTCCCCCACCACCACAACCAGTGCACAAATTTCATGCACCAGGCCCCTAGTTTATAATAATAAAAATGTAATATGCAAATAGACTGAATGGCCAAACAGCAGAACGACCATCCGGACATCCTTCCGATGACCTTTTGGATGAAGCCAGGGCGGGGCTGCAAGGAGCCAAGGCAGCTGGGGCTGCAAAGGCCTACTCTTGCATGAATTTCATGCATAGGGCCTCTAGTAATAAATAAATAAAGAAGTATTCCAAATTAATGGATAAAAGGATTTAATATTGTTAAGATTTTAATTTTTCCAAAATGATCTATAGATTGAATGCACTTCCAATCAGATTCTCAGAATGGTATTTTATGGATATTGAAAAACTAATCCTAAAGTTTATGTGGAAAAACAAAAGACCCAGAATAGCCCAGACAAAATGGAAGAAGAACAAAGTCAGAGGAACAACACTATCAGACTTTAATTATAATTGTCAGAGAAATGAAAATTAAAATCACAATGAGATATCACTTCACACCTCACAGAATGGCTAGCATTAATAAATTCACAAATAACAAGTGTTGGTGGGGATCTGGAGAAAAGAGAACACTCGTGCACTATTGGTGGGGATGCAGACTGATCCACCCACTATGGAAAACAATATGGAGGTTTGTTTTTTTGTTGTTGTTTTTTAATTAAAAAATGAATTGCCTTATGATCCAGTGATTCCACTACTGGGAATTTACCCAAAGAAACACAAAATACTAATTCAAAAGAATATATGCACCCCTATCTGTATTGTAGCATTATTCACAATAACCAAGATATGAAAGCAACCCAAGTATCCATCAATAAATGAGTGGATAAAAATGCAGTGGATCCTGTATATAGTAAAATATTACTTGGCCATTCAAAAATTATGAAATCTTATTATTTGTAACAGAATGGATGGACCTAGAGGGCATTATGCTCATTGAAATAAGTCAGTCAGAGAAAGACAAATACCATATGATTTCACTTCTATGTGGAATCTAAAGAACAAAATAAAAGTACAAACAAAATTGAAACAGACTTATAGATACAAAGAGCAAACTAGTGGTTGCCAGAGGGGAGGGGGTTGGGTGACTGGATGAAAGAGGTGAAGGGATTAAAAAGATATGTTAAGTGTAGCATAGAAAATATAGTCAATAATAATATTGTGATAATATTGTAATATATGTATAATGCCAGGGGGGATGCTGAAAATATCTATGGGAACAGTATGTAAAGAATATGATTGTTTAACCACTAAACTGTATACCTGAAAACAATAAAAAATAAAATTGAAAGGAAAAAAAGAATGAGTTGAGGAACCACTATATGTTGAATTTAAATGTTTTTTTTTTCTGACTAGTTGTATGTTTTAATCTCTTAAATTTTAAAAAATTATTTTTATTGTTGGAAGTATTACAGATGCCCCCCCCCTTTTTCCCCATTTACCCCTTCCACCCCACACCACTCTCCCAGGCTTTTACCACGCTATTGTCTGTATCCATAGGTGATGCAAGTACACTTAAAAGTTCTTTGGTCAATCTCTTCATCAATCTGTTCCATGCTGTGATGTCTCTGATCTACTTTGTCTATCAATTTATTTTGTTCATTAGATTCCACATATGAGTGAGATCAGGTGATACTTGTCTGTCTCTGACTGGCTTATTTCGATTAGCATAATACCCTCCAGGTCTGTTCATGCTGTTTCAAAGGGTAAGAACTCCTTTTTACAGCTACATACTATTCCATTGTATAAATGTACCACAGCCTTTTTATCCACTCATCTACTGATAGGCACTTGGGTTGTTTCTATATCTTAGCTATTGTAAATAGCACTGCTATGAACATAGGGGTGCACATATTCTTTCTGATTGGTGTTTCGGGATTCTTAGGATATTCCTGGAAGTGGGTCAAATGGCAGTCCTATTTTTAATTTTTGAGGAAACTCCATACTGTTCTCCACAGTGGCTGCAGCAGTCTACATTCCCACCAGCCGTGCAGGAGGGTTCCCTTTTCTCCACATCCTCGCCAGCACTTGTCATTTGTGGATTTGTTGATGGTAGTCATCCTGACAGGTGTGAGGTGATACCTCATTGTCATTTTAACTTGCAATTCTCTAATGATCAGTGACTTTGAGAATTTTTTTCATATATCTGTTGGCCATCTGTATGTCCACTTTGGAGAAGTGTCTGTTTAGGTCTTATGCCCATTTAAAAAAAAAATGGATTGATTGTCTTCCTTTTGTTTAGTTGTATGAGTTCTTTATGTATTTTGGAAATTAACCTCTTGTCAGATATAGCATGGGCATTATGTTTTCCCATATAGAAGGTCACTTTTCGTTTTGTTGATAGTTTCTTTTGCTGTGCAGAAGCTTTTTATTTTCATGTAGTCCCATTTGTTTATTTTCTCTTTAGTTTCCCTGGGCTAGGTCAGTGGTCGGCAA
The DNA here is from genome assembly GCF_000327345.1 of Myotis davidii. NCBI lineage: Eukaryota > Metazoa > Chordata > Mammalia > Chiroptera > Vespertilionidae > Myotis > Myotis davidii. The sequence continues at coordinate 803,575 of NW_006283768.1, read as the reverse complement.
ACTCATTAGTCAACAGAGCCAAATGGCAACAGTACAACGATTGAAATTTCTTTTGAGAGCCAAATTTTTTAAACTTAAACTGTAGGTATATTGTTATTAACTTAATTAGGTTACTCCTAAGGCTTAGGAAGAGCCACACTCAAGGGGCCAAAGAGCCACATGTGGCTCGCGA
>NW_006283768.1:778379-803301 GCF_000327345.1 Myotis davidii | reverse complement strand
CATCCCCCCCTCCTATCCATTATGAATTCCCATCATCCTCAGCTGTCATCTCAGCAGGTCCCAATTGGTGGCTTACCTTTGGAAGGTGTGATTCAAACCTTCATTCCTGAGGGATCTGAGCCCTTGGTGATCATACCCTTCTCAGACCAGGATCACTGCACAAGTGCATTCTATATAATAAAAGCCTAATATGCTGAGTGTTCGTTCATCCAGTTGGCCATTCAACCAATCAAAGTGTAATATGCTAATGATATGCTAAGGCTGCTCAACTGCTCATTATGACGTGCACTGACCACCAGGGGGCAGTTGACCAGTTGACCAGTCACTATGACGTGTACTGACCACCGAGGCCAGATGCTCCAACCAGTAGGTTTGCTTGCTGCTGGGGTCCGGCCAATCAGAATTGAGTGAGACAGGCAGGACATGCCCTGAAGTCCTCCCACGGTCCCTTCCCATCTGGCCAACCTCCTATGTCCCAACCCGGCCTCGGTCATGCACCAGTGAAGCCCCCCGGCCTAGCCTGTGCCCTCTTGCAATCAGGACCCCATGGGGGATGTCAGAGAGCTGGTTTCAGCTGGATGGTGGAACAATCAGTCACTATGATGTACACTGACCACCAGGGGGCAGACACTCAATGCAGGAGCTTCCCCTTGGTGGTCAGTACATTCCCACAGGGGCAGCGCCACTCAGCCAGAAGTCAGGCTCACGGCTGGTGAGCGCAGTGGTGGTGGTGAGAGCCTCTCCCACCTCCATGGCAGCACCATCAGTAGGACATCCCCCAAGGGCTCCCAGACTGTGAGAGGGTGCAGGCCTGGCTGAGTGCATGAATTTCATGCTCTGGGCCTCTAGTTTTTAAATAAACATAAAACTTGATTCCTTTATAAAAATAAAAAATAAATTAATATTGTCAATGCATCAAAAAAAGACTAACTATAATGCTAGTGATAGAGACAATGTGATATTGGCAAAATAACAGGTCAATGGAACAGAACAGAGAGCCCCAAAAATTGTCCCACACAAATAGAAACTACTGATCTTTGAGAAAGGAATGAAGACAACTCAAGGAAAAACCATAGTCTTCTCAACAAATGATGTTGGAACAAGTAGACATCCACATTCAGAAAACAAAAGCAATCTAGACAGAGACCATACATCTTTTACAAAAACTAACTTGAAATGGATCATAGACCTTAATGTGAAAAACAAAAATATACAACTTCTAGAAAATAATATAGGAAGAAAATTGAGGTGATCATGCATTTGGCAATAATTTTAGACACAACACCTACAGCACAATCTATGAGGGAAAAAATGATTAACACTCTCTGTACTTATAGTACAATTTTCCTGTAAACATCTAAACCTGCTTTAAAAGTATAAAATCCTTATTTTTAAAAAAGGCAAGGAGAATAGTCTGGCTGATAGTGTATGGCATACACAACAAAGAATAGTATTAGGTCAAACCATATGAAATTGCCAATATTCAACCACTGTTGACCTACAGGATTTGTAATTCAATATGGTTCAACCTGAATTGTTTATGAGGTCAGAGACCAGATTGTTTGGGGGAAAGAATGGAAGAAAAAGCATGTTATTTATTTCAGATAACAGTCCTCACAGGCACTCCTGACAAAATAAAAGTCCACTGAGAGCTGTCATGGCATGGATATAGTGTCTTGTATGAAAATCATTAATGTCAGATTGTTTAAAGTTTTCTTCTCCTTGCAAGATATGGGTTTCTTCAAAGATGTTCTTTTCCTCTTTTTTTATTCTTTATTTTTCCTTTTCTCTCTTTATCTCTTTTTCTCTTCTTCCTTCCCTCCCTCCCTCCCTCCCTCCCTTGGTATCTCCCTTCCCTTCCTTTCCCTTTGGTATCTCCCTTCCCTTCCCTTCCCTTCCCTTTCCTTCCCTTCCCTTCCCTTCCCTTCCCTTCCCTTCCCTTTCCTTTATCACATCAAAGGCATTGGACTCAAATGTTTCCCATTCATATTTTGACCCATACTTAGGGCACTAAAAGTTGATTAGAAGTTCTCAGGGGATAGCTGGGGCTTGTCAACCTAATTTGTGAACTTGTGTCCATGGTGATATGGCTCAGACATTTCCTTAGCAAAACCTTGATGTTAGTACCTTTAAGTTGCTTTTGTTTTTGCTGTTTCTTTAATATTAATCTGTAATTCAGAAAAGAACCTTCTAATTGCCTGCGTAAAAGTTCAAATCCTAGATGCTGATCTTGTAGAAGTAAGCTGAGAGAAGAAGGCAGTTAGTCTTAAGATGCAGTAAATATTTATTTACTTACTCTCCCTCCCCTCTATTGTATGACTCCACCCCTTTTAACACATTCAGTGGTTGGCAAATATTTTTATTTCTTAATGATTTTTAAATCATGACAGTAAATCATTTTTTAGTTAGCTAAGGTTGGTTTTTCCCTATTAGATGAAATATATCAGAATGGTAATATATTGCACTTAGATTTATAAATTGATATTTACTTTTTCTCTAAAATTATTTGATAATAGAGGCCCGGTGTACAAAATTTGTGCATGGGGAGGGAGGGTCCCCTCAACCCAGCCTGCACCTTCTCCAATCCAGGACCCCTTGGGGGATGTCCGACTGCCGGTTTAGGACTGGTCCTGGGTATTGGGCCTAAACCGGCAGTCAGACATCCCTCCCACAATCCTGGACCACTGGCTCCTAATTGCTCACCTGCCTGCCTCTCTGGTTGCTCCTAACTGCCCCCCTCACTGGCCTAGTCGCCCCTCACTGCCCCTCCTGCCAGCCTAATTGCCCCAACTGCCCCCCCTGCCGGCCTGGTCACCTCTTACTGCCCCCCCTGCTGGCCGCGTCCCCCCCAACTGCCCCCCTCTGCTGGCCTGGTCACCCCTAACAGGATCCCCCTGCCAACCTGGTAACCCCCAACTGCCCACCCTGCTAGCCTGGTCATCCCTAACTGCCACCCCACAGACCTGGTCACCCTTCACAGCCCTCCCACTGGCCTTGTTGCCCCACAAAGCCTGCTGTTCAGTCATTTGGTCATCCCTCACTAACCTCCCTGCCGGCCTGGTCACCCACACAGCCTGCTTGTTCAGTCGTTTTATCCCTTACTAACACCCCTGCCGGCCTGGTCACCCCATGCAGTCTGCTTGTTTAGTCGTTCAGTTGTCCCTCACTAACTCCCCTGCCAGACTGGTTGTAGGCAGCCATCTTTTGATGGCATGAGGTTTAATTTGCATATTACCTCTTTATTATATAGGACTAGAGGCCCCGTGCATGGATTCATGCACTGGTGTGGTCCCTCAGCCCAGCCTGCTCCCTCTCACAATCCGGGACACCTCAAGGGATGTAGTAGTGAGTGCAGTGACAGGTGGCCAGGGCACCACTCTCACTCACCCAGCCCTGCTGTGCCTGCCGCTGCTCAGTAGTGCTACCACAGAAGTGGGAAAGGCTTGTGCTGCCACTGCTGCACTCGCAAGCCGTGAGCTCAGGGTCTGCTGCTCCATCAGCTGAGCGGTGCTCCCACTGTGGGAGCACAGTGACCTCCAGGGAGCAGCTGCTGCATTCAGCGTCTCCACCCTGAAGGTCAGTGCATATCATAGCTACCAGCCAGTCAGTTGATCGGCTGGTCGTCCAGCCGACCATTCACTTAGGCTTTTATATATGCAGAGAGCAGGCCCAATCCCTAGGTGCAGCCCCTGGTCCGGCTCAGAGCAGGGCCGAACTGGAGAGTTGGGGCGCCGCCACCTGTCATGCACAGAGCAGGGTGGATTGGGAGGTTGCGATGCCACACTCAGTCACGCTCAGGGTAGGGCCGATTGGGGGGTTGGGGCACGACCCCCTGTCACACTCAAGGCAGGGTCGATGGGGAGGTTGCGGTGCCATCCCCGTCACGCACAGAGCAGGGCCAATCAGGGGATTGAGGAGCTCCCCCCTGTCCCTCACAGAGTAGGGCTGATAGGGGAGTTGGGGCACTGCCTCCTGTCACACACAGAGCAGGGCAGATCAGGCAGTGCCCCTACCCACTGATCGGCCCTGCTCTGTGGGTGATAGAGGGCGGCACTATATACTCTATAGCATTCATGAGAAGATTAATCTCTGGCACCTGGGACCCAGGCTTCCCTCACAGCCCTGACTTCATCCAGAAGGTTGTCTGGAAGGACATCTGGTCTAATTAGCATATTATGCTTTTATTATTATAGATGACTAATTTTCAAATTGGAAATTTTCATTTTCTCTCTAATTACATACTTAAAATTTTAATATGATTTTTAACTTAAGTCCAGAAAAAAGAGTAAAAATAAAAGCATGTGCACAGAATCTTGAGATTCTCAGCCTGTTTCCTCCAATTGTGTAGGAGGAGTGGAAAAGAAATTTGGAGGTGAGTCTGCCTCTTAAAAAATCTGTAGTAACAAAGCCAAGATTCATAAGGGATCACTTGAATATATTATAACATGTATATCACAGGTAAAGAAAAAATTGGTATATGTTCTGAAATTAATTTTTAATTATGTGCTGTATTTTTATCCCCCAATTCTGTTGTAAATACCTAGAGATTAATCTTCTCATGAATGCTATAGAGTACCAAGCTTAACTCTTTGTGTGTTATATTTGTTTAATAAAAGAATAAAATTAGAGAGCATATTAAAGAATTAAATTAGTCCCAAATTTTATGATCCAAAAGCAATCTTCTTATGATATGTACATAATCATTAAGCTATTCAAGTTAGAAATCTATAACTTCTAGATTTAACTTGTAACCTTTATTGAAGTATTAGGATATAATTTGAGTAAATATTCACTTAACACCCAAATGAGGAAAATATTTAATAAATTTCTAAAAGTTAGGTTAGCCAAAATATTGAAATTAAGCATTTTGAAAATTTGCTTGTTTATTTGCTATTTGTACCCAGGTATTAAGTAGATTATATAAAATATAATTGGAATTATAAATATTCATAAAGATATTAAAATAATTAAGTTCAATTAGGGCAAGGGCACATTAAGAAAATAAATGTAGAACCATGTCTGTTGCTTGGTGTGAAAGAAAGACAAAAATTCTTTTTAGTTGAAATTCTTTAAGTGTGGCCTGGAAATTACTCTAAAAGTAAATAAAGGTTTCCTTCAAACATCTGAAGGACAGTAATAAAAAATAAATAAATAAATAAATAGAAAAATGCTAGATTTCCAATAAAATAAAACAATTTAGATTTTCTTGAAAATTACAATGATGCCAATGTTTTTCATAAGACAATATAAAGTCTTATTTATAACTAAGAAATAGTCTATTATTTAAGAATGAAAGCCATATATGTCTCTGATCTTTCAGTGATCAATTAAAATGACTGAACATACATAAATGAAGAAAGCAATATTCTTATTAATAGTGAAGAAAATAAGGATTTAATATTACAGAATAAACTGCCATGATATTTCCTAATTCAACAAATAATCATTAGCTATTATACCACAGAAAATATATCTTAAGATCTTTCACTCTGGACAGAGATCAGATGTGTGTGTGTGTGTGTGTGTGTGTGATATTTAGAGATTGATAAAAAATAAATCATCAACCTTATCAATTCATCTATTTCTGCTACAGAATTCCTATATAATAAAAGCCTAATATGCTATGTGTCCGACTGTTCATTTGACTATTCGACCAGTCGCTATGACGCACACTGACGATCAGGGGACAGACACTCTGACCAGTAGGTTAGCTTGCTGCTGGGGTCCAGGCAATTGGGACTGGGCAAGACGGGCCAGACATGCCCTGGAGCCCTCCCGTGGTCCCCCTCCAAACCCGGTTGTGCACCAGTGGGGTCCCTCGGCCTGACCTGCACTCTCTCACAATCTGAGACCCCTCGGGAGATGTCCACAGGCCAGGCTGAGAGGCTTCTAGTAAAACATAATTTTAAAGGTTGGCTGCTAATTCGTGCAGCACTGAGCTCTATACTTTCCTTTCAAAAGAAGCTAAATAAACAGCTTTTACACACAATTGAATATGTCTGATATTGGTTTTATTTTTCTAATCCACTTTTTGGCCACCACAAAGGATGTAATACAAGATTGAGAGCAAAGCATCTGAGAATTTAAAATAAATGACATGGTGTTTTTTGTTTGTTTGTTTTGTTTTGTTGTTGTTGTTTTTAAATATATTTTTGTTGATTTCAAAGAAGAAGGGAGAGGGAGAGTCAGAAACATCAATGATGAGAGAGAATCGTTGATCAGCTGCCTCCTGCACACCTCCCACTGGGGATCAAGCCAGCAACCTAGGCACATGCCCCTGACCGGAATCAAACCTGGCACTGTTCAGTCCTTAGGCCGACACTCTATCCACTGAGCCAAACCAGCTAGGGCTTTTTTTTTTTTTTAATGGAATTCTTTGTATTCATAGAAAACTATATTCCTATTTTTCTTTTTATCACATTAAGATACTGATAAATATTTTGATAAAATATAAAGCAGTATGTGTCACATAAAAAAAACACATCCTATTTAACACTGATGTTTATATAGGAAAAGTACATTTAGGAGACTTACTTCTCTGTCTTCTCTCTCAAGTGTAATGTTTATTATTGCAAAGGGGAAATGTTGCAATAATTGATGGTGGTTGTGATACTTGCTCTATCCACTGAGGCAAACCAGTTAGGGCAAAAGTAACACCACTTTTACAAGGTGAATAAGATCATCGCCTTTATCTAACTAAATTAAAATAATTGATTTTTTTTTTTTACATTTTACTGACAACAGCTACTCAGAATATATTTCAGATTCATGATAATTAGGCTTGACCTACCATATCAGAGTCAATTATGAAGAAAATATTTTTCAGGACATAAATTGACTACATTACAAAATTTTAACACCACCGATACAGAAAAAAGACAGAAGATGGCCTATTCTAATTCTCAGGGCAAAAATATGAATCCATTTGGGCACATCAGGACTAACCACCAAGCATAGTCAATAGGTAGTCCCATTTCCATTTTTAAAAGGACCAATTTGATGTGTAATGATTATACAAACTGATATAGACTACCTTCTCCAAGGTCTAATATTCGTAACCTATGTTGAAGAAACCAACCATTTAATATCTCTCTCCATAAAATACCTGGTGAGCAGAGAGCTCACTGAGAAGGAAGAAAGAGTTTAAGGCCCCCTCGCTTATTAAAACAACCCTTATGGCATTTTTTCATACATGTGGCTATTCATTTATATCATCTCAATATTTCATTCTTCCAACTTCTAGAGCTAAACAAAGATGCTAAGGGGAAAAACAATGATCAAGGAAAATAGCATAACTGGCACTCTAAAAACTGTGAATGAAAAGATACATTCTTTTGTACCCTCTCTTCTTCTAGAGTGGAACTACTTACTGACCAGGAACATAAGTAGGTCAATATCAATTGCCTCAGGAATGACTAGGTCAACATCAATGACAGAATCAGTGAAGAGGAAACATTACTGCACTAATGTGCCCGTCTCTGGTCAGAATGTGTTAGCACAGGAAGGGCTAAGGGAAGGGACACACTGAACATTCAGAAGCATCATCCTTGGAACCAGGAGGATCAGGAGAAAGAGGGGGCCAGAGGGAGTACATTTTGGCATTTATCATGAAATAAATTTTTTATTGTCAAAAAGAACAATCTCTGACTTTCTTGGAGAAGAAAATACATAGTTGATATTTCTAATAAGCTTACTGCTGGGAATTCAAGTTTTCCTTATTACCTTTATTATTACTGTCTCTCGTCAGTAACAATTCTAATCAACAAACCTCAACTTATAAACCAGAGGCGTTAGACTGGTAAACCAATGTTTATTTATTTATATAAAAGAGTAAACAGGAGTTATAATAACCAGAGATAAGAACTTGGTAATTGTTTATGAAAAATATTTTCTTTGGTTGCAAGCATAGTTCTTTATCAAAATGTTAAAATACTAATTTTAACAAATAATAAAATTGCTAAATCGTAATCAGAACAGAGTAGAAAAACACAATTTTCATGTGGGTAAGATTTTCCATGCCTTTATAGCTCAAACTAAAATTATATTTTATGTAAAAGCTCTTTTTCGTAATAAAAATAGTGATGTCATAAATAAGTTTTTACATTTTGAAACACACAAAAAACTGAATGTATTTCAATGTAACCCATTGAAATAATACTGTTTTAAATTAAAAATAGGTTAAACAGATATGAGCCTGATTCCTTTCCACTCTCCCTACTTTTGATATTGTTACATTCAAGTTATCACCCAATGCCACTGCAAAAATCATGGTACTCTATTGTCTATGTAAAATATCATGTGTTTAAATAATATTTAATACAGGTAATTCCATAAATAAGTTCTATGTTAAATTGAGTATACATAGATAGGAAAGTGATGAAAATGTTTGCAGTTATAATAACTAGCATGGGCAGAACTTAGTTTTTTCCTTGACAGCACTACCTCATGTAAGATATAAATTTTAATTTTCTTCTCTTTCTCTAAATTATCAATAACTAAAGTTATTCTTTTGGTAAAAAACAGTGATTCTTACAGTTCCCTTTGAGTATATTATGAAAACTACTGACAGGAAAATACACAAATGTATGAGCAAACAATATCTTTCTTTTCTCTTAAAGGGTTTATGGATACCATGAAAATAATTCATAATATATCTTTCTAGGTTGAAACTAGTCCTTAAGGTGCAGAGATTCATCTCTATTCCAATGTAATAACTAGTAACACAATTAACCTGAATCCTCTCGGCACATCATAGAGCAGAGCATACCTTTGATAGGCATCTCAAGAACTAATACAATAGGCTGAAAACAGATTTTCCAGGGCAGACCTTCATAGTCTCCCAAAACTTAGTGATTGAGGAAGTTCATAGGAATATCAACAGCTCTATAAGCAGAAAGGAAGGGGGAAAATTAAACTAAGGTTGTAGTCCAGGGAGACTCAAAGACCTTTTTATGCAATGGCAAATGACAAGTAGCTTTTAAGCATTCACTTTGGGGTTTTAAAGTAATGTGCCATGACCTTTACAATTGAAGTGCAAAACTGATTTCTGCAAGAAAAGTTTAAGTCACATTTCCAGAGGATATGAATTACTATCCCACAAACTTTAAAACTAAGGTATAAAATTGAGTTTTTAAAAGGAGAATTTTAAGGCACATTTAAAAATAAACATATTTTATAGGTACAACCATATATTTTCTACAAAGATAATGTGAGCATTTGAAAGTGAAAATAGCAACTAACCATCAAAAAACCTATAGACTTTAAATCAACCTTATAATTCTCTATTAGCAATTTATCAAAAAAGAAAATAATATTTTTAAATATTAAAAAATTAGAACTGTAGAGGGAGAGAAGAGCTAAACCAAAGAACTTATATACTGATATGCATAGCCCATGGACATGGGCAATAGGGTAGTGAAGACCTGGGGGGGTGGGTAGGGGCTGGGAGGTGGGGGGTCAAGGGGGGACTATAGGAGATGTCTGTAATACTATCAACAGTAAAAAAAAATACATTTAAAAAGAAAGGAACTGAAATTTGCTTAATTTCTATTAATATGTAACAGTACACTTCTCCGAAATCTTGAGTGTCTATCTACAGTGAAGAAAACAAAAACTCTGCATATTGTTTAGCATAGTCACCAAGATACATTGTAATCAAATTATCAAAAGTCAGACACAAAGAGAGGATTCTGAACAAAGCAGGAGAAAGGTGACTTGTCAAGTACAAGAAAACATTACAAAAGTGCCCGTGGGTTTTTCATCAGAAACCTTGCAGGCCCTAAGGGAGTGGGATAATATGTTTGAAGCACTGAAAGAAAAACCTGCTGATATTTTGGAGAGAAAAAAAAACTGGTAAAATGGGAAAAACCAGTTTCCCTTTCCGCCCCCTACAAAGACCAATGATATGATAGTAATCCACAAGAAAAAAAACCCACAACAACACAGCTCTGGGAGACCTCTATCGTCTACTTAGGAAGCTTTAGTAGCACAATGGAACAAAAGAGCTGAGAATAACTGCACAAGAAGAGACAAAAGACAACAATGATGCCTGCATCATCCTATCACCCAGATGGCATTGTTCAGCACCAAGAAGGAACGTTCAAGCCAGAGAGAGTAGCACAGGAAAGGAAGAGTGGATGCGTGACCAGCTTCTCCAGCCTCTCCCAGCTTGGCAGAAAGTTTGGTTTCACCCCACCCAGACTGACAAATTGGAGATGTATAAAGCTGTCTAAAATCAAGGAAGAAAATCAGAAGCTATTATTAGAAAACTAGAGGCCCAATGCACAAAATTCACTACGCCTTAAGCCACGCCCACCAGCCAATCAGAGCAACTATATGCAAATTAACCCAACCAAGATGGCATCCAGCAGCCATGGAGCTGGAGCAAGCAGGCGGCTTGGTTGCTCCAGTGATGGAGGAAGCCAAGCTTCCCACCTGCCGTGGCCGGCTCTGAGCTCCACTCAAGGCAACAAAGTTTCAATTATAGAAGATAAATAAACCCCTGATACCTGCTTTCAGCCAGCCATGGCCACGGAGCTGGAGCGAGCAGGAGGCTTGGGTTGCCCCTGGTGATGGAGGAAGTCAAGCTTCCCGCCCGCCCTGGCCTGCTCTAAGCTCCACTCAAGGCTACAAAGTTTCAGTTATAGAAGGTAAATAAATCCCAGAATTAAAAAAAAAAAAAGAAAAAAAGGAGAGGCTGGGAGCTTCCGTTGCCAGGGGGCTTGGCCAGCCTGAAAACGACCCTCAGCCCCTCACGCAGACTGGCCAGGCACCCCAGCGGGACCCCCACCCTGAAGGTGACTATGATAAAATCTATATAAATAAAAGCCTAAGCGACTGTCACAACCGAAACAACCGAACAGATGACCAAACAAGCTGCATGGGCCGACCAGGCTGGCAGAGGGGTTAGTGAGGGCTGACCAAACGATTGAGCAGCAGGCTGTGTGGGGCGACCAGGCCAGCAGGGGGGTTAGTGAGGGCCGACCAAATGACTGAGCATCACGCTGCATGGGGCGACCAGGCCGGCAGGGGCTGGTCAGTATGGGGCGAGCAGGCTGGATGGGGGGGAGGGAGTTAGGAGTGACCAGACCAGTGGGTGGGCAATCAGGCCAGTAGGAGGGACATTTGGGGGTGACCAGGCCATGAGAGGGGGCAGTTAGGGGTGATCAGGCAGGCAGGCAGGTGAACAGTTAGGAGCCTGTGGTCCCAGATTGTGAGAGGGATGTCCAATCAGCAGTCAGACATCCCCCAAGGGGTCCCGGATTGGAGAGGGTGCAAGCGGGCTGAGGGGATCCCCCCAACCCATGCACAAATTTCATGCACCGGGCCTCTAGTATAAATATAATTTTTAAATCTTAAGGAAAGAAAAAAAAGAACACCTTTAAATACTAGGAAGACTAGTTTGTACATGTCCTATGACAAGTGTATCACAATGAAGAGGGATAACCATTAGGTTTACGGGTATTTATTTTTTGTGGACAACACTAAAATTAGTTTTTAAAAGGAGGAGGGAAATCATTCAGCTAAAGATTTAATATGATCAGACTATAAACAGCTATAATACCTAATTTATGAAGACTAATAGCTTACTGTTCGATAATTGCTTTAAGACCCTTCCTCATTATAACCAAAATCCAACATAGATATGTTCTAAACTTTGCCAAATCCCAACCAGCTCCCCATTTTAAAGATTTACCTTACATTACACGGCCCAAGTCCTAAATATCCTCCCTTGCCTCTATCTTCTGAAACACTACCAAGACTGCCTAGTAGATTCTTTCTTTCTAAAGTAAGTCTAGTAAAAGTACCTTTGCTTTTTCAGTAGGCATCCGCAGTGGTCTTTTGGGGGAATCAACAGCCCACAAGTAAAGTCAGCAACTATTTCATTATTCATTTTCTTTTCTTTTTTTCTGATATTATAATGGTGACCTGCTTTTTACAGTGCTAAAATATCATTTAGATTGTAACATTTTAAGTAAGTAGAAAAGCATACATTCAATAAAAATAAACTTGTCATTAACTACTGAGGAAAGGAACATTCACTGTCATTTGCACTGAGGATTAATTAAATTAATTGCTATCAGCCACCATAAAATATTTGACTCTCAGTAGTTAGCAGGGTGGGAATGGGGAGTTACAGTATTTCATTCCAAATGGGGAATTAAGGCCTATAGTGAGCACCATTTCTAAAACATCTTACAGTAAGGAGGCCGATAGCTTAAAGGAACTTTTTATTTATTACAAATACAGTGTCTACATTTATTCAAAGAAAATAAAAGATCAAACCTTGATTTTACTAAACACACAGGGCTTTTTCTGAGCCTTCTAATAAATTCATAATTTCAATAAACACGTGGGAATTTCAGTTTGTGTATATAGACAAATAAATACTTAAAGTTGCAGGGATGCTTATAGACAAATAAATTATTAAATAATTCTTAAATAGTTCTTTAAAGATATCATAATATGTCTTTTAAAAATCCTCCCTTAGTGAAAATATTTTGATTAGTGACTAATATGAATAAAATATATGAAAAGGAATGTAGACATTTTCAGTACTTTCTGGAAACTATTCTATTCTTATATTATTCAAAAAAATAAATATCATTGACAAACCTCTTATGTCACTGGACCAGGAGTAATTTCTTTGGAAACCTTAAAACACTTTGATGCTTCAACAAATAAGGTTATGGAGCAAGATTTCTATAAAGCAGACTGGCCATTGCAGGTCCTAAGAGAAAACAAATATAAAAATTTTGGTCACACGGATACTATTCTTAGATTTGTTCTCCTAGTATATAAATTTAGCATCAAACAATCTTGGACACAATCTTTTTAAGTGCTTAAAATCATTCAGTTCAGGGCTTTGAAATATGATAAGCATAAAATAGTGACATTTGTTTATCCAATAATTAAATGTAATGTAGAAGTAATTTCAAAGAAAAGAAAACAGTACCCTTCAAGCTACATATACATCAGGAAAAAGATACTCAGCTCTTTTAATTTCTAATATTCGTTCAGATGTCCAGTGACGAGGTAGTGACTGAGCTGCATTTAGAGATATGAATAAGACTTAAAGAAGCAGGAAGTTGGTTTAATAGTATTCTGGGCACTAAACATGATAGAAACCAAGACACAAAGATGGAATTTACATGGATCAATTGAGGTAGTAAAGAGATTGGTTGAATGCAACAAGGCCTATCCTATCTAATAATAGACAAACATGGTAATTGACCATACCTTCGCTACACCTCCCATTGGCTAATCAGCATGATATGCAAATTAACTGCCAAGAAAGATGGCAGCTAATATGCATACTGCAGGCAGGGCAGGACAGCGCCATCCCGCCTGCCCCACCGCCATCCGAGCCTGCTATTTGCCACCCAGGGCGGTGGGGCAGGACAGCGCCATGCCGCCTGCCCTGCTGCTATCTGGACCTGCTATGTGCAACCCGGGGCGGCTGGCGTCCGGTGTATGACCTGACCTGGGGTGGCTGGGCAGGGCAGGAGCAATCGGCCAGCCCATCTGGGCGTTCTGTGTGCAACCCGAACCGGGGCGGCCAGGTGGGGCAGCGAAGGCTTGAAGGCAGCTCCGGCCGGAGTGAAGGCCTGAGTCCTGGGTGCCGGAGGAAAACCGGTGCCAGCAGCCAGGGGAAGGGAAGGCCTATTGCACGAATCTTTTCATGCAACAGGCCTCTAGTTCCTAAATAAAGATTTTGTACTAGTGTCAAAGGGTTTCCAATTGTATTCTAAATTGTCCCAAAATTCCACAGAAGTGCCTAGAGGACAATATGTAGGCAATGCCTAAGTAGAGGCATGACTTACCAATCAAAACAACTCTAGATTTAGTTTTATTTATTTGGGTCTCATGTAAAATTTTATTTGAACAACACTGGCTAGTAATTTTTAAAAAAATCTTTTGTAAACCAGTTCCATAGTCAGTGGACAACTCTTGAAGGTTTTAGATGAAAGGAGACTCATGAAAACAGAGATAGCTTAAAAAATAAACTCCAGCAGTAATTTATAGGATGGAATGCCTTGAAGATGGTGTGTTTCCAGGAAACAAACAAGTTATTTACTAACAGTGAAGAACGAATCAGAATATTTTCTAAGATATGCAACAAACATTGACTGGAAAAAGATAAAAATGAAGAGCGGCCATGAAAAAGGTAATACTGTGACAGGAATTGGAAACACAGGAAGATGATATCATTAAAGAAAAACATCATGTGTTCCAGCCAGTAATTTTTTAAAAGGTGGCAAGATATCCAAACGGACATGTCCAGAGGACAACTGTGGACATGTAACTGAAGCTCACGAGAAAGCCAGTCTCGAGAAAAAGTATGGAGTTAGACATGTAGAGGCGATAGCTGAGGTTTCTCAAAGCAGAAGTGTATGAAGAGAAAAGATGAAATAACTGAGAACTGAAACTTGGGGGGCTGCATATAGACAGGGAAGAGAAGAGTAAAAGAAGAAGATAGTCTCATGAATAAAAGTGCTCAAGAAATAAAGTTTATTCTCGAGAAATAAAGCTAGTACTTTATTTCTCATCACTTTAGAGAGAAAATGAGTTACTTTTTTTCTCTATTTATGTATTTACCAATACTTATTGAGTGTCTATCACATGCTAAGCCTTGTACTAGTATTTTAAGAGTGTTAAAGGTATGTCTACTATATCAACTATTTCAAGAGGAGACTTATAATGAGGTTACGGTTGAGCATGTAGAATAGAACTTTAGTAGAGTGGTGATGAATAAAACTAAATTAGAGGGCACTGAAGAGACACTATGTGGAGAGAAGAAAATAAAAACTCTGAGCATAGAATATTGAATAGTGAAATAGTAGACTAAATGTAAAGGTATTAAAAGAACACAAAATCAATGCCTCTGTCTCCCTAGTAAACACACAATCTGAAACCATCTACTTTGAAGAATTTTGATGTTTTTATATCTAAGCTATTATAGAACTGATATGTTCATCTAACATAATTTAATACTTTCACTTTATTCACATAGGACATTTCAAAATTAAAATTTAGTTTGGCTCTAGTTTAATCATTCTAATACCCATTCAATTAATATGATAGATATCCAAAGCTATAAAGCCCTTGTAGGAAGTCGCTATGGGCTGAATGCTTGTGTTCCCCCAAAATTCATATGTTCAAACCCTAATCCCCAAAGGGATAGTAACTGGAGACGGTGCCTGTGATTAGGTCTCAAGAGTGGAGTCTTCATGATGAGATTAGTGTCCATATAAGAAGAGACATTAGAACTTATTCTCTCTCTCTCTCTCTCTCTCTCTCTCTCTCTCTCTCTCTCTCTCTCTCTCTCCCACACACACACTCCCTCCCTCCTCTATGTGAGGATAACAAGATGTTTATCTGGAAACCAGGAGGAGGTCTCTCATTAGGAATCAAATTGGTCAGCACACTGGGCACCTTGCCTTGATCTGGAACTTCCCAGACTCCAGAACTGTGAAAATACATTTCTATTGTTTCATCCTCCCAGTCTATGGTGTTTTTGTTATAGCAGCCCAAATTGAATAAGACAGGAGCTAGTGTGTTTTGACCTACTAAGTGACATGTAAAACAAGAGCATGTATGACTTTGGATAATATAATTTATAGTAGAGAGAGATAATATGGCTGCTCTCATAATATATTTACAGACAGAATTAAATATACAAACTAAACCATGTATGGGGGATTATACCAGCTACTTCAGTATCCAAAAAGAGAATACAAATCATAATTAGGAACAGGGTGCATAATTCCACAATTTATTGAAAATTGCAACTTTAACCACAAAGATTTATAAAGCTTAATATAACAGGTAAGGCTAGTATCCAGATACTATTGTAACGGTAAGTTTCATTTTCAATTATGAAGAAATATAGTCTATACCCTGCCTTTACCACCATGCTACAGTAACTGATAAATATTTATACTCATGGTTATAACTCATTCAAAAAAAGAAAATATTCACATGTAGTTGTAGTGGATTCCCTTTATTAGAATTCCTTTGAGAAGCATTAAGTGAAGCAAAATATGCATCATCTGTATTTTAGCACTTAGCTTGCTTTAAGCTATAGAGCATTCAAAAAAATTAATGGTCTTATTCTTAAAATATATCTCCAATTACCTGTGCTACTGCTTATATGATAAAGATTTACATTGTTTCACCAGCTCTGCTTCACAGCTGTTATTATGCAGAAGCTATCTTTTATTTATTTACCAAAATGCCACATTTTAATCACTGGTCATGAAAGAAGAAAACTTCTCATTCCAAGTCAAACACCTATGAGAAGTCTGCTTGAATCAGGGCTACTACATAATGGGAAATTCAAAAGCAGGTGATTCTTATAATTACATATTTCCCAGCCCTATGCCAACTCTATGAAATGTCAACCAATGCTACAGGGCAAAAAAAATGGGATAGAACAGGAGCAATGCGTAAAATAAAATTCATCTTGATACATTAGAATGGACTCACAAATAGCTACTTCTATAAATAAAGCTGCAAAACCTCAGATTAAAGTATGGCTGTTTTCATAATGAGCTAAAATTTATAAATCATGTAGTCAATTGTGCTTATAAATACTCAGATAGCTACTGAAAAGTAAATATCCTATATGTGAGCACACCTTTAAAAATTAAAAAAGATCTATGAAATTCTTCATTAAAATGGACTACATGGCTTTAAAATGTCATTTAGAGAATTCAAATTTCTATGGAACACATTTCCTCACACTTATTTTATCCTTCAGCTCTACCAATAAAATAAAACAAAAGATTAGTACACAAGGAAGTATTATAATCAATGTCAAGGCTATATTTAGGTTTAACACTTTTCTCCTGATTCTAAGACTTGATTTGATTAAGTGGCATTTCAGATTATGACCACAGAATCGCACAGACTATTAAATGTAGTGTATATGTGATGAGAAAAAATAGAGCCCACCTAATGCATAAACTTCTAACCCAAAGTTCCATGTACTTTTTACCATCCTGTTAACTTCTCTGTCCAAAAACAAAATGGGTATTATATATTTTAAGAAATTATATATATAAAAACCTAATATGCAAGTTGTCCCTGCAGGAGTTCCACCAGGAAACCAATTACTCGCTATGACATGTGCTGACCATCAGGGGGCGGCATGGAACAAAGGAAGGCCCCAGCCAGCAGCTGGCAGCTGAGGAAGGGAGGCCCCGACCGGCCCTGATCGCCAGCCAGGCCTAGGGACCCTACCCGTGCATGAATTTTGTGCGCCAGGCCTCTAGTGTCTTAAATACTTAAGGATGATATCTTAAAGTTACTATGGAATATCTAGGAATTATTACCAACACAGACTCTAAGCAATGGACTATTATAATGCACTCCAATCTCAGTAGACTAAGAAATTCACCTATTGGAGTCTACCTAAATCATCCATCTGTTGAAACATGTGTTCTCAGCATTGACAAAGCAACAGGGCCGTCACTCTTATGACACACAAATACAGAATCACATGGACTTGGCTTGACTGGTATATATCTTCAGACAGCAATGTCTGTTCATCTGTGTATCTCTAGGTATAAACTTACCAAGATGCCCATCCATAAGCCCTATCAAATAAAGTCTTTAAACTGCTCCTATAAAAATACTTTCACTCTCTGATTTAAAAAGTACATTGTACAAATTTGAATGACTTTCATCAGTCTTGTAAGTGTAGGTATAACATGTTTTCTGTATAAATTATAAGAACCAGCTGGAAGGAAGGATGATCACCTTCCCTCTAATACCACTTTTAGTGAGTAATATATAAAAATGTAACACACGAGTGATTTTTATTGATGAATGAACAAAGTTATCAAAACATCAATAAAGTATGAAATTGTCATCAAGGTAAATAAAATACCTTACAATTGGCTTTACATATTAGCAATTTGTAAATTTTTCTTTCATAATTTAATTTTAGCTTTTATATTCCACTGTCCATATTTAAAGATTTGGAGTCAGAATGCCAAGAAATTTATCCAAGCAAAAAAGCAGAATTCTCAACATATATTCTAGGTGATCTTAGATCACCATCATTATATTAATACTCAATTAGGGCTGAATTAGTAAGATATTCCCTCTTAAGACCATCATTATATTAATACTCATTTAGGGCTAAATTAGTAAGATATTCCCTCTTAAGATTGGCACTTATTTCTGTTAACTATTATATATGTAAAAATTAGGATTATGCCTTTAATAAAACATATGTAATAAAGTTATGTACAGTTATTTAAATATATATCAACTGTATTTCTAAAATAACTAAAACATTCTATTAATATTAATCAAACTAAGTTCTTTAAGAAAGCTATATAGCAAATGATATGTGATTTAAAGAAAACTTTTAAAATAACGATTTGCCATTTTCATAGCTTGCTGAAAATGGTTAGGCTCCTAGAAGAGTTTCTATTTGAATCTTTCTTGGACTAGGATTACTACAATAAAGCTAAACTCAGAGTTCAGCATTTTTTGAAAGAAGAGTCTGCGTAATTTATATAGTGACAAGTCAATTAAACAAAGGTTAATGCTTTCATTTGTGACTTAAATAAATAAATTCTGCATCTTAAAACAAACATTTTATAGAGTAAATTAATGACAGAATGGAGTTTCTTGCTTTGTTGCACAAATGTTTTGTTTACATTCATCAGAGATTAAACAAAAATTATTAAACACTGAATATCTCAGAAAACTTCTTGTTCATTTTCAGTAACTTAAATATACAAAAATTTAAGCCAAAATAAGAATATTTTCTTTACTTTAACAGTGTTCCCTTCCTGTGATCATATAACATAAAATATTCTCTATCTCTGTTCCCACATCTTCACATGAGAATAATATGAGAATTCATCAGGATCTTCCCTTGCAAGCCTTCTCATCTACCACTAATTAATTTTATCCAAGACGAATCACAGTGGGATTTGTTTATATTAATAATGTGGTTTTTTTTCCCAAATAATTGAGAGTTTTTTCATCTGGCTTCATATCCATGACCCACTAGGCCTATTCACAGACATTTTGTGGCTTTGGACATGTTTCTCCACTGGCCTCTGGCTGAACTTGTTCTATGGCTTGAAATAGCAACACTAAAAAAGCAAAAAACCTCCTATTTAGCATTATATATTTTAAACCAGTCTTTCTCCAAGTGTGATTCATGCATCACAGGCATCAGAATAACCCAGATTAATGTCAGAATGCAGATTCCTTGGGTTCATACTAAAAAATATAAATCGCATTCTCTGAAAGTGGAATCAAGAGAACATAATTTTAACTAAACCCACCGCTTTAGACCTCTTAACTACAACAATTTAGTATGTAGCTATTCTCAAATGCTATAGTTTAACATTAAATCATCTCTTGCTCAAATAATCTCAATAACTAGTAATCTAGAGAATAAGCCTTAAAAGATGGATGAGACTACAATTTCCTCTAGAATATATCTGAAACACTGTGCCTCTCCCTGTGCCTGCCTGTGGTATAACTTCAATCAATCCTGTGGAGCTAAACTGAAGCAAACCAGGAAGGAACAGTCCATTTAAGAGTCCAACAGAATCTACACCTGCACCTCTAAGCTTTTCAATCATTCTCTTCTCATTATACTTTCTTTTTCAGTGATTGTCTATGGAAAAATGGACACCTTGAATTCATATGTCTATTTATAATGTGAAAATGATGTTTAGATGATATATCACAGAAATGTTTGTGAACAAGGTCAGGACAATTATTCCCTGAGAAAAGAGATTAGCAGGAGACTGGCATTATTAAGATAGAAAACAGACTTACTTCTGAGTGCACATCCTTTAGCCATTATGAATTCTGTCTCAGACATGTCATGCTATTTCAATTTTGAATCAAATGTGCAAAACTTACTTTATGGTCATGGTAGCTGCAATTCTTTGAAGTATAAGTATATTACCACCTCTATTTCACTGTAGTCTATTCTTTTCCAAAATAAACCTTAAACCTAAGTTCAAGTCCAAATTTTCTAACCATGTAACCTTTATAAATTCTCTAAACCTTGTTAAGTTTTAGTTCCTTTTATAAAGGAGATAAAATTGCCCAGAAAAGTTAAGCAACCTCCACAAAGTCATACAAGGAGTAAGGAGCAAATTATTTAACCACTTTTAATACGTGTCTCATCCCTGAGAAGAAAGAAGAAAAAATAAAACTATTTGAATTTTATAGGCAAATGAGTTAATAGTTGAGCTGTGACTGGCTCGGTGGTTTTAACAACTCTTTTTACTATTTCACACAGCCTTCTTAATCTTCTTTAGCTATCTCTAGCAGCTTCCAAAAGCATCAAATTTGCCAAACAAGTATCATGTTAATTAAATGAGAATGTTATGCTTTTACCTGAACATGGCATTTCCCTACCAGTTGAATTAGGTCTAAGACATGGAATAAACTGAGGTTTATGTAATAAGTTTAGAAGATTTTATTCCTGGATTATTAATTCATTAGCATACCAAACATGAATACAATTTTGGTTTTACACCTATGCTTTTAAATTTATAACTACATGCACATTTAAGAAAAACATAATATCACAAACTCAAAAAATCTCCGTGTTTTCACACTGCTAGTTGTCAAAACTGCCATATATTACTGTTTTCTAAACCTGTTACAATGTTGTTTTTAAAATATAGGGTGAAATGTTATTTTCCTGGAAATCAAATAGCTCTAACTCCCATCTTTTGGTGTAGGCTGCCTCTCTGTGGCAGAATGCAATGTGCCATGTTCTATTTGAGACAATTTTCTCTCTCATTTTTTTTTAAACTGGTAGAAAAGATCTGTGTAATACCCAAAAATAAATAGATTTAAATACAGTGTTTTTACCTCTTCTTTCAGGGTATTTTTGGCTCCATGTTTGGGAAGGTCTTTGGGCCCCAAGGAACTGTCCCCCTCACCAGGCAAGTATGTGTCACAACAGATGAAAGTAGTGTTTATGCAAGTAACAAATCAAATGAAAGAGAAGTGCTGAAATAGAGTCATCCGTTGGCTGTCTGTTTTGGAAGCTGAAGTCATTATTCACTTTATATTGAGTGACCTCTGCTGGTCAGAAAGACACACTTATCAACAGACATTGTACCTACCAGAAAGCAGCTAGTTTTTTGTTGTTGTTTTTTTAATTTCCTGAAGGAATTACTGATCAACAATTGTTCTAACCTTATTTTTTATTTTTTCTTCTTTCTTCTTAGGCCATACGATGATGCCCCCTGTTCCTTAAAGAACAATGATACAGCTACATATCCTATTCGAAACACTGAAAGTCAAAAGGCAAATATCAAATGGGTATCTTTAAAAAACATTGAGTTAATTGTTCTTCTCTATTTATTACCATTGTCAGTGGAAATGAAAGTAGCCTCACAAGGCCTTTTTAATAAAAGACATACTTGGGAAAGACATATATTCTATCATAATTTTTTGAGATTTGGTGCTTTGAAATATTTGATAACTGAAATACTAGCTTTGTATATTTTTAACTGAAAAGAACAAAATCTCCCTCTAAGAGCACGACGTGTTGTATCCCCCAAAAAAATAAAGGGTTTATTTAATTAAGCAATATAGTCACAGAAATGACATTTACCTTCTCTAAAACAGAACATGCTACCTTATCAGAAGCAGGAAAACTAATTAAGAGAAGATACCCAGAGGGTGATAGTACATAAACATTTCAATAACCAGTTGAAGCTGCTTTGCTGTTTTCCTTGCATTTGAACCCTAGGTATACCCAAAAGCATCACTGAGCAAACTGTGCATCTCATAATGACTTTAATAGAGCTCAAAACCTTAACATAAAGTATACCAACAAAACACCAAAGAAAATTATTGCAAATCCTGATTGCTAATTATTGCAATATCCCCTCCCCTCTATTTTTTTTCCTATTTAACAATATCCAGGAGGGCGGGGGAAAAAACCATATTTAGTCTCTGTTTCAGCAAAGACTGAAATCTATTTATATGCAAATAAGCTATCCATTATTAGTATGAGAAGAGACTTGTGCATAAAGGGAAAAATAAATTATCACGAGAAACCATTAATGAAATCTATTCCAAAACATAATATTTTACAAGAGCCCTCACTCATGTAAGATGTGTCTAAGCCTCAAGGGGAAATGGTGAGTTCTACATGGAGATAAAACCGATACTGCATTACTTCCCATGCCAATTTGTTTTGTAAAATGCATTTTATCCTTTCCTCTGAAATGATTTGATAATTGTAACTCCAATGCGTCTTTTTAGAGAACTTTATTATTGAAGTCAGAATCCTATGTGTTTGTTGTATAATTGCCAGACTTTTTAAGGGAGTTATAATAATTGTAATTCCCTGAGGTTCTAAAATACTAACATGTATTTTATACTCTAACTGCATGAACATAAAAATAAATGAGTTTTAAGAAGAAGGAACAGGAGTCTTTCTTAAATAAGTTAAATTTCTCTGGAAAGGAATACAGCAAGCAGTAATCAATAGAGACTATAAAATAATTTCATGTGCTTTACCTATTTTTCTCTTTGGGTTTCTTGTTTTGTTCTCAAGTTTATAAATTCCCTGTTCAGATGAGATTTGAATCTCTGACAGTTTTTAATACTGTAGATATCTTTTTCCTTCTGTCATCTATTTAACTTTGCTTAGGGTGTCCAATGTTGAACTGAAATCCTCAGTTTTGATATAATCAAGTTCATACAATTTTTTGCCTTGTGGCTTTTACTTTTGAAGTTTTATTAAGACGTCTTTCTCTGTATTTTCATCCATTAACTGTGTAGTTTTACGTTTTTATTCAGGTCTTTAATCCATCTGGAGTTCATCATTGAATGTGGTATTTTTAAGGATCCAAACTTATTTTTCTTTAGTTCATGTATTTGTTTTCCTAGTATGTGCTACTAAATTTTTTCTTATTTGTAGTGACATCTTTATGATAAATTGTCTTTATATATGCATGGATCAGAGCTGTTCGTTTCATTATTCATTTATCTTATTTTTGTGCCAAAACCCATGATGTTTTTAATATAGCCCTGCAATATGTCTTGATAAATGGTATGGGAGTTTCTCATTTCTTTCCTTTTTATTCAGTTATTCATGTACCTTTATTTTGCATAAATTTTAGTGGGTCTTTCAGTTTCTTCAAAAGGTCTAACTAGAATTCTAAGTAGCATTACATTTATAGATTAAAATAAGGAAAGTTGATGTATTTGTTATATGAAGTAATCCCATTCAAGAGCCTTGAATTAACTTTTATTCAGACAATTGTTAGAATTTACAAATTCTAATAAATTACAAATTCTAGCAAGGGTGCTGAATATTTTTATTAGTTTTAGTAATTTCTGCATTTAAAAATTTGTTTTGCTATATGATGCTTTAATCAGAAACTAAAGGGAGTTTTATCTCTTTCAATCCTTCCACTTCTCCTATGTTCGTAAGTATTCTATTCTTAGGTATCGATGCGAACCACCTACTCTGTTCTTCTAGGCTTCAGACTGTGTGAAATAAATTTCTGTTGCTTATAAGCAAAGAAAAAAGCATATACTCATTCCTCTACTCATTTCTTTTGCTATTGAGTTATGTAAGTTCTTTATATAGATTGAAGATTAGCTCCTTATTGGAAATATAATTTGCAAATATATGGTAACAGTGAGTGTCCTGGTCTTCCTTCCTTTAGGCACAATGTTTGGTGCATAATTTATAATCTTTATCAAGTTATAGTTCTCTGAGGTTTTATTTTTTATTTTTAAGCACAAATATGTGAATTTAGAAGATATTATTTCTGCAGCTCTTTATTTTCTTTCTTTCTTCTTTTCTTTTTTAATCCTTCTCCCTGAGATAGCATTTTAGCTCACGTATCATTGGGGGGATTGGTTATGCAATAACTGCAGACTGTGTTCCTAATGCACAAGATAACACTTATGCCAAAGGCCCTCCCTTCAGAGGGATGTGGTTAGCCTAGAATAAAAGCATTCTGTGAACTATCCCAAATGAAACTGCTGAACTTCCCATATCAAAGTTGCTTAAATTCTTGGGAATTTGCGTTTTCCTTCCCTTGTTTTAATTAATTATTAATCATTTTTTGTTTTTCAATTACACTTGAATACATACAACACTAAAATAGTTTCAGGTTTACACTCCCGTGACTAGACATTGTAAAATTTACTAAAGCACTTTTTAAAATAATACAATTCAAAAAAAGTGAAAAGACCTTAAAACACACTGCTTCCAAACTCTTCTTGTCTATTGTGTTTTTGATCTTTGCTCCTTGATGACTAAGCAATTTAAGATACAATGTAATGTCCTTCTGCCCGTCACTCCCTATTATCCTTCATGCCCGCATTTAAGAGAAAAAAAGCACCTGGAAGTGAGTATAGAGTATTATAGTGGGAAGGAAGCTGCTCTACTTACTCATCCTAAAGCAAAGCCCACTCTTCAACAAATCCCTGCCTTTGCCAAATAAGACAGAGTTGCAAATCAGAACTGATGCTAAGAGGAGAGAATAGTACCACTTATGTCAGTGCACCCAAAGAGCACCCAAATAGATAGTCTTTTTAATATGTGAACAAACACGAAAGATCACCTGGCATATGAGAAGAGCTAGTAACATGAAAGATCAGGACCAAAATAAATGTTAAAAACTGACCCTGCAGGAAAAAGATAGATTAGAAAAAAATAGACTTTAAAAAATCAAATAACATGCTAAATTTTATAATTTTAATAATAATCTACACTAATAAAAGAGAAAAATGGTAATTGGTGTACAACGCTACCCTTTTCATTGGCTAATCAGGGCTATATGCAAATTAACTGCCAACTAAGATTGGCAGTTAACTGACAACAAAGATGGCGGTTAATTTGCATATGTAGGCACAATGCAGGGAGGCGAAAGGGAAAGCAGGAAGAAGC
>NW_006283768.1:775792-777595 GCF_000327345.1 Myotis davidii | reverse complement strand
CACGAATTTCGTGCACCGGGCCCCTAGTAACATTTATAATAATATTGTCTCTATAAAAGAAAAAGCAGAGACAAGAATTATTCTAAGAGCACATAACTGTGGGTATAGCAAGCTCAATGAGATAAGAAAAACAGTCACAGGAAAAGAATTTCTCAAATGTAAAAGGACTCTAAAAATGTAAAGGTCCCGACTACAGCAATTTAGAAAAAATACTCAGCCATAAAAAAAAAAATACTCAGCCATAGATATGTCATTGTAAAGTGTGGTAGAATATTGAGCATAAAAAGAAAATGTTGAGTGTTTCCACAGAAAGGAAGACAAGCCACCTACAAAGGGAAAAAAAATGTACACAATGCCATCTGATTATATTTGCATCCACAAAACTGGACATTAGAAGTCAATGAAGCCAAATAAGAAAATGCAGGAGAAAAATGAAGACACTTTGGAACATAAAGTGCTGGCAGCACTTTAGTAAAATGAAAGCCCAGGACTAACATGCATCAGTCCTCATGAAAAACTAATGCAAAAAAAAAAAAAGTGATCAAGGAAGCTCCCACTGTGGATAAAAGGATAACCAACTCAAAAGAAAAGAAAGAAAATGTGTATGATTCCACCTACATTAGGTACCTATAGTAGTCAAAATCATGAAGAAAGTAAAATAGTGGTTGCCAGGGGCAGCGAGGATTATTGTTTAATAGGTAGTTTCAAGCTTTGCAAATTGAAAAGAGTTCTGTGGATGGTGGTGGTGATGGTAGTACAATGTAAATGTACTTAACACCACTGAACTGTACACTTAAAAATGATAAGCCAATCAGAGAAAGAGAAGTATCACATGATCTCACTCATATGTGGAATCCAATGAACAAAATAAATTGATGAGCAAAATAGGTTCAGAAACACAGAAGCATGGAACAGAGTGTTCAAACTCAGAGGGAAGGCAGGGGTTTGGTGGGTGGGTGGGAAGAGATCAACCAAAGAACTTGTATGCATATATGCAAAACCCATCGACACAGACAATAGGGTGGTGAAGGTTGGAGGTGGGGCGGAAAGGGGACATAATGTAATACTTTCAACAATAAAAGCTTTAAAAAATTATTAAGATGGTAAATTTTGTTATGTATGTTTTTTAAAAGATAATTTAAAGGCCCAGATAACTGTATAAAAAAGTTATGATCTGCCGAAACCGGTTTGGCTCAGTGGATAGAGCGTCAGCCTGCGTACTGAAAGGTCCCAGGTTCAATTCCAGTCAAGGGCATGTACCTGGGTTGCGGGCACATCCCCAGTGGGAGATGTGCAGGAGGCAGCTGATCGATGTTTCTCTCTCATCGATGTTTCTAACTCTCTATCTCTCTCCCTTCCTCTCTGTAAAAAATCAATAAAATATATTTTTTAAAAAAGTTATGATCTAATATGCACCTAATTTTATCTAATAAAAGAGAAACATGGTAATTAGCCATAGCTCCGACACACTTCCCATTGGCTAATCAGAGTGACAGGCAAATTAACTGCCAACCAAGATGGCGGCCGGCAGCCAGGCACTGATGCAAACAGGAGGCTTGCTTGTCACGGAGGAAGCCAACGTTCCCCGCCTGCAGCTGCTGGGCTCTGACCTGCTCTCTAAGAAACAATGATGCAAATATAGAAGCTAAACAAAAATCACAGAAACCTGCTTTCAGTCAGCCGGGATCTCAGAGCTGGAGTCACAACAAAGTTTCAAATACAGAAGGTAAACAAAGCCCAGAAACCTGCTTTCAGCAGCCAAGGTCTCACAGCTAAAGCCAGCTCTCAGCTCCAGTTACAGCC
>NW_006283768.1:768993-774812 GCF_000327345.1 Myotis davidii | reverse complement strand
AATATGATGTGCGCTGACCACCAGGGTATGGTGTGGAACATGGCGAACAACCTGTGGTGGTGGTGGGGTGCCGAGGGAGCCAGGGAAGGAAGAGGAGGTGGGGGCAAACCACATGGTAGTGGTATATGGGCAGCAAGGGATGGAGAAGGTGGGAAGGTGGGGAGGCGGGAGGCAGGGAGGCGGGGAATCTGATGGGTCCTGATCACCAGCCAGGCCCACCAGTGCACCAGTGCACAAATTTTTGTGCACTGGGCCTCTAGTTCATATATATTTCTATGTTAATAATGTGTCTATCTTATGGTTCCATATTAGCTTTACATTTACCCTTTTAAACATTTATATTCCTTAACAAATTAGTGAGAAATATAAATAAAATGTCTTTTATGAGTGTGATCACCTATAATTAATTTTCCAGCATACATTTTGTTGTATTTCAGTGAAAAAGTGATATGTTTGCCAAATGAATAGGCTAAACTCAAGCAGAGTTGACAATTCATGTTTTATCTTTTATTAAATTTGCAAAATAACTGAAACCTTTGCTTTTCTAAGTATTAAAGCAATATTTCCCCAGGTTTTTTCTGCAGAATTAAAGTTTTGCAGATGTTAATTGATGTCATACGTATAAAATGCTCTCCAGACAAATGCTTTTAGGGAAAGTTGGATTAAACAAGGTTAGAACAGGTTTCTCTAATGCGGGTCATGGCAGCACCTGTGATATTCTAATTCTCACATAACAAAGGAGTAATGCAATGTGTGCATGTCCCACCACACGTTCGATCATGAACTCCCCTGCCTGCCTCAGTTTCTCATAGAGGTAACATTGTGGAACATACTCTGGCAAATTTCTAGGATAGCCACCTTAGTTCTCCAACTTCTAGAGTAATTTTGAATATTTTAATTTTGCAATTATAATTTAAATTATGTTTTTTCTGTTGTTATTTAAACATTCAAAGAAAATTAAATAGTTCTCATTAAAAACCCACATATCATCTTTGATTTTGGATGCTATAAAACTGTGCTCCCCAGTTTGCATAATCAGTCATCATTAGCAATGCATATTATCTACTCAGACCATAGTTTTGTCAGTTTCAGCACGTAGTATCTTCTGGTAACTATAAAGTATGAACCAAAGAATTACATCAATGGTGAAGACATTTTCTAAAATTGATCACAGCTGCAAGAAACTTATTCATTTATATTCTCTCCAACCTCTCTATCCTGTAATGAAAAAACAACAACAAACTAAGAAGCATAGTGGCTAGACTAGAGTCTGTCTTTCCAGACTGAGGTGGACTGAAACTAATCTGCAGATGGAAGATTCAAAACCAGGCTGCCTGCAACATCATAAGCCCTCCTAAGGAGCATGGCTAGAAGAATTCAGGTAAAAGGCCACAGGAAAATTACGAGAGAAAACAGACAAGACCAATAAAATGTATCACAAGCGTCTGGAAACACAGCCTTCATAAAACCAATTCATGTTAAAGTCGCTTTTGTTTCAGGCATGGATGGAAAGAGAGATAATAAAGAAAACTATCCAATTTGTTTTTAAGTCTTATATTGTTTTGTTTCTTTTTAAGGTATGGACGCAAGTACCAAAAGCTAATAGCTACAATTTGGTGGTATTCTGAACAACAGTCATTTTTTAGATTGATGTTGCCCAAAAGGTTAGTTTATTATCCTCCACACCTAGTGTTGTGCATTTAAACAGAGTGGTTGCAAACAAAGGGATGAAATCAGATTAAATACACTCAGTCCCAAGCTTTGGGAAATGTTAAACTAGTGACCCGGCATGGGAAATCACATGGCCCCACCCACTCGCCCACCACCCCGCCTTGACACCCTAACCCAGCCATGGGCAAACTACGGCCCGCAGGCCGGATACGGCCCGTTTGAAATGAATAAAACTAAAAAAAAAAAAAAGAAAAAACAAAAAAAAAAAAAAAAGACCGTACCCTTTTATGTAATGATGTTTACTTTGAATTTATATTAGTTCACACAAACACTCCATCCATGCTTTTGTTCCGGCCCTCCAGTCCAGTTTAAGAACCCATTTTGACCGGAGTCAAAAAGTTTGCCCACCCCTGCCCTAACCTCTCCACCCAGAGCTCTAGTGCGCCTGGTCCCGCCCCCACCCTAGGTCCTGCGAGTCGCCTCAGGCTGGTCCCGCCTCCTCCCGGCACCTCCCTGCTTCCACAGTCTCCAGAGCAATGCTGCGGCTTCGCCCCACCATGGCACTGGAGGAAAGCATGGAAGCCTCCTGCCTGCTGCAGAGTTTCAAGTGCTGCTTCCTGGAGGTGTGCACGCTGAGCTCCTTCTCCTGGCAGGTGGGCAGCGGGCACGCTGAGTGCGAGCAGTGGGTGGCAAAGGACTGGTGAGGGGGACACTATGGGCTCTCACCCCCGCCCTACCTGCCACAGGATGGTCCCGCCTCCTCCAGGCACCTCCCTGCTTCCGCCCCATCTCTGGAGCAATGCGGTGGCTCCACCCCACTGCACAGGCAGCCTTCTGCTGAATAGTCATTATGGCGTGAGAGCGTCATGACCATTAGCATATTAGCTCTTTATTATATAGGATAGGTATGAGCTATTCCTAGATGAAGGAAACAACACAAACAAAATCTTTACAAAACAAAACAAGGCATGGTTTGGGAACTGACTAGTGTAATTTCATTAGATGATATAGTAGACAAACAGAATAATGGGAGGGGTGAAGAATAGAGAAGATAGGGCTAGAATGGAAAGTCTGGGACCACAATATTTAAGTTGAAGTCTGCATTTACATAATAGTCAATGGTAAGCTATGAAATGTTGGTGATCTTGGGAATAATATGAGTGGAGATGTGATCTAGGAGATTCTTAAATCGGAGAAAACAGACAAGACCAATAAAATGTATCACAAGCATCTGGAAACACAGCCTTCATAAAACCAATTCATGTTAAAGTCTTAACTTCTTACATATATACAAGAGGCGCAGTGCATAAAATTCATGCACAGGTAGGGTTCCTGGGCCTACCTTAGCCAGCAATCAGGGCTGATCTACAGGGCAATTGGGGCCCCCACTGGCACCTGACTTGGCTGGCCTGGGGCCTGCAGGCTTGGGGCTGCTCCTGGATTGAGCATGTGCCCCCTGGTGGTCAGTGTGCATCATAATGACGGTCATTCCACCAGTTGTTCCGCTGTTAGGTCGATTTGCAAATTAGGCTTTTATTATATAGGATGAAAAATAAAAACGGCTTCTGACATCATCCTGATCTCTGCCTTGTCTTCCCATTGCACTTTCACTGTGTACATGGCTATGTCCAAGTTTCCTCTTTTTATAAGGACACCAGTTGTACTAGATTGGGGCCCTCCCTATTTTAATGCATCTTCATATTAATTAAAATCTAAAACAGCCCTATTTCCAAATAATGTCACATTTTGTGGAATGATAGGATAGGGCTTCAACCTATGAGTTTTTGAGATAAATAACAATGTATAACAGGAAATAAGATCATTTGTTCAAATGATATACACACTCAATCATCCAAGACAAACACAGGCAGGAAAGAAAACCAATCAAATTAGAGAGAGGAACTCTACATATTAAAGTTCTATAGATCCATTTCATTTCAATAATTCACTTATCCATGCACTTAAGAAAACTTATTGACTAATACCAATGATGTATAGATACAATCGGGGATAAAGGAGCTCACATGCCATTAGGGACAACCTGACACACGTTTTATAACCTGCACAGACTAACGATGTTTAAAATGCTTGTTCAACATTTATTTAGTGGCAGGGAAAACAAACTGATATCCTATAAATAAAATTACGTACTTTTTTCAAAATTACGTATTAAACCTGAATTAATGTTTACTTCTTTCCCCATTTTAAAACAAAATCTATTTAAATGTGCATTGGTTTATGAACATTTGAATCATGTTTATTTTGATAGCTGGTTTCTTTAAAGTTATATCATAATTGACAAATTTCAAGGTGCTCTGACATCTTCACTGAAGAAAAAAACAAAACAGGAAAGTCAATTTCCACAGGTAGAAATTAAACACATACTTTTATTAGGAAATCTGATTCTTTGTAGAAAACACCATCACTTAAATCTTCCAAAAACTATGCATTTTTTTAACGTTAAAAGTAAACTCCATTGTTTTCCCCCCAAAAAAGCATCTGAAATATGTTTCAATAAAGGCTATGCATACAGGGGACAAGAAGATAACTGCAGGCGGAACATGGAGAAATCAGTGACAGCAACTACGTATGGAATCTCATGCTGCTCCTGTGTAAGCCACAGAAAATGCCTCTCCTCTCATCAAACGGGAACTGCTAATGGATAGGCAAGCAAAAACGAAATTAACTGATCGGAGAAATTTATTGGAAAAACATTTAAGTAGTTAACATATAATAGGCCAATCAAGAATAAAACCCAAAGAAAGTGTTTTATTGCTCTATTGTCCAATGAATTAAATAATACTAAAATACTTCATTTCATAGAATCTAATATGTACACTTTCCATTAAAATCTCTAAAATCAGAACATATCTTAACAATTGATGATGAGTCATACTGTAATTAACAGCATTATCTTTCTTTCTCAGAGGTATATAATATGGTGCATCATACAATTAATATCTTAAATACAATGAATTGTGGCATGCGCTCTAATGATGGTAAATTTAGTAACCTAATGAATATCAATGGGTCAAGCATTGGGTGAAGTATTTAAAGACTTTATTTAATTAGTTTCCTCTATTAGTTATAAACTAAAGACACTGAAAAAAAAAGGCACATCCCTAGGGTA
Organism: Myotis davidii; assembly: GCF_000327345.1. Lineage (NCBI taxonomy): Eukaryota > Metazoa > Chordata > Mammalia > Chiroptera > Vespertilionidae > Myotis > Myotis davidii. Next base: position 770,011 of record NW_006283768.1, on the reverse strand, counting down.
CTCAGTGCTCTAAGATTCATAAAGTAACCTGGAGTAGCAAGTACATTGAAACTGCTCTAGGCAACTTCCTCAAAAGTGGCATCACACAAAGAATAGTTCTTTCATTTTCCTTTAACCCCTTCCCCGGCAGAAACGTGTATACTCATTTTCACAAAATGTTCTTTTTCAGTCGTTGACGAGTATACTAAGAAAATATGGTAAAAAATATGGTTTATAGGAAGACGAGTTACAAACTGTTTTCATAACCAGCATCAAAAATACTATATAGAACCAAAATTAAAAAATTAGTCTGAAAAAGAAACGTTTTTAACAAAAAAAATTGTTGGGGAAGGGGTTAATAATGGGACAGAGACAACCTTGGCAACCCGTCTCTATATTCCAGAGAAGTCTGCTACCGGATAGTTAGCATCAAGAGATTTTTCTGACATAAATCATAGTCCCTCCCAAGTTTACAGGGTCCTTGCTAGAAGACATCAGTGATAACACTTCAGCTTGATTAGCCGTCAAATTGGGAACTGGGTAGTTTGTACTCAACTTGAATGTACATATGCTATATATCCTATAAAATAAAAGAGAAATGTGCAAATTAACCATCCCTCCGCTATGCTCAAGCCATGCCCACTAGCCACTTCAACCAGCCAATCAGAAGCGAGTATGCAAATTAACCCAACTAAGATGGCAGCGGCCACGGAGCTGGAGCAAGCAGGAGGCTTGGGTCCTGCCTGCCCTGGCCGGCCCTCGGCTCCACTCAAGGATACAGAGTTTCAATTATAGAAGATAAATAAATCCAAGGGAAAAAAAAGAAAAAAAGGAGAGGCTGGGAGCTTTGGTCACCGGGGGGCATGAACAACCTGAAAACGGCCATCAGCCCCTTACCAAGCTGACCAGGCACCCCAGTGGGACCCCTCACGCTGATCAGGGACACCCTTCAGGGCAAACCAGCTGGCCCCCACCCATGCACCAGGCCTCTATCCTATATAATAACAGGGGAATATGCAAATTGACCCTTAAAGCAGAA
>NW_006283768.1:761967-767594 GCF_000327345.1 Myotis davidii | reverse complement strand
TCTCTCTGCAGATGCCCTTCGAGCCATGGCGCCACCACAGGTGCAGCTAGCCATGGAAGGACTGCAGGTGAATGGCTACAAAGCATGTACGGCCCATCTCACCCAGTCCCACCCTGCTAGCCACCTTCTAATTAATTTCCTTTCACTGTGTACAAATCTGTGTGTGCACCGGGCCTCTAGTAATATAATAAAAGCCTCATATGCAAATAGACCGAACAGTAGAATGACTTGCAGAATGAGCAGTCGCTATGACACACACTGACCACCAGGGGGCAGATGCTCAATGCAGGAGCTGCCCACAGCCCACAGGCCCCAGGGCAGCCAAGATGGGTGCCAGTGGGGGCCCCAATCACTCTTCTGGTCACCCCACAGATTGGCCCTGATTGCCGGCCAGGCCTAGGGACCCTACCCATGCACAAATTTCATGCATCGGCCTCTAGTATATAATAAAAGGGTAATATGTAAATAGACCAAATGGCAGAACGACCAGTCGCTATGACGTGCACTGACCACCAGAGGGCAGACACTCAACCCAGGAGCTTCCCTCAGCCTGCAGGTGCCGATTGCCTGGCCAACCTCTCAGTCCCTTCTCCCAGCCTGTAGGCTCTGATTGCCTGATGGCCAACAGGGAACCAGGCAGCTGGTGAGCGGGCGGGAATGGCCAACCTCTTGGTTCCTTCCCCACAGCTGGCAGGCTCCGATTGCCTCATGGTGAATGGGGAACCAGGGGTGGTGGTAGCAGGGGGCGGGGGCCGGCTGCTGGTGGCTGGGGAAGATGGCCCTGATCGCAGGCCAGGCCTAGGGACCATACCCGTACACAAATTTCATGCTCCAGGCCTCTAGTCTATAGATATGTAGATACAGATGTGATCTTGGATGTAGGCCAACTATTTGATTTGTGAGTTTAAAAATAAGAAAAGGTATGGCAGCCTTTTCACTTGTCAGTGTCATCATTTTGACTAGACTTCTCTGCAAACACTTCAGAAGTATCAGATGTTTGTAAATGCACGTTTCTTTCACAGTAACTGTGTAAGTGCCATGGATTTACTTTTGCACATAAAATTCTGAAAGAACACCTGGGACTATTTAACGTCAAGTCATGGAAATACTACAGAATATAAGGAATATTGTGTCACAGTCAGTGGCCCTAATAAGTGATAGCATAAAAATGCACAAAAATGTAAAAAATATTTATATCCAAATTGCCTCATTGATTTTAGCTTTATGCTTTCATATGCTTTGGGATGTTCAGTGTTTATATTAAATATAAATTCCCATGTCTCTCATGAAAAACATTATAATTGGCTAGCAAAACAAGACAGTATATTTCCTTTCAAAAGCTATTTTGACTCTATAGTACATTCATGAAGTTCTTTGCACTTTCACACTTTAGTTGTTTTGCTTGGAGGTATGAGCATAATCTGTAAATCTTAAAAACAAATACACTGAAGTCTTGAATAAAATGACATAATTATATTACATGAATGCATCCTATTCTGTCACAAATAAGCGAAAAAGGGATAATTTCCCTATTATTAAGATTTGTTATCAGCTACAAAATGGGAAAGAAAAATGCAACTTGTGTTTAAATTTCATTTTCTAAATTGTTAACATAATGGTCATAACATTAAGTTTAAGTAGTTGAATTTTCTTTAAAAATAATAGCCTTATGATTTTTAAATAATAAAATATGTCCTCAGTTATTAATTTATGGACACTCTCTTTGTTCCATCCTTATGTGATCCTGACACACAAATAAGCAGAACTGGGGCTTTCTACACAAAAGTTGGGGAAGATAAATGAAGGGAAATACTGCTTACTTTATGAGCATGTGGTTTTATTTTATTTATTTTATGGAAAAAGCAATAGTAATAACATAAATTTCAAGGGCCTTCTTAACTAATTTCAAGTATTCACTTATAAACAAATATAACTCCAAAAAAAAAGGTTTCTCAAAACTTTAACTTGATCTTTTATAGTTATTTACATTTATGAAAAAGTAATTCTTCAGACTTGAGGTTGTCTTCTGAATTCCAGGAAGTACAAAGTGTCTCCTGAAACACTTGATTAACTTTTATAAATACTTTTTCCGTAAGTTAGGTCAACTAAATAAATTCATACCTCAAAAGACCTAAGGTTCAGGTAGAAATTTCAAATATATTATTTTAAATTGTTCCTAAAACTTGCAAAATGAGCTGTTAAAAATTCTTTAAAATATAGGACTTTTGTCATGATGATAAAAATTTTAAAAAAGCACAGAAGAGCCCTGTCTGGGTAGCTCAGTTGGTTAGAGCATCATCCTGATACACTAAGGTTGCCAGTTTGATCTCTGGTGAGGGCACAAACAAGAATCAACCGATGAATGCATAAATAAGTGGAACAACAAATCAATATTTCTCTCTCTCTCTCTCTCTCTCTCTTTCTCTCCCCCCACCCCCGAAGTCAATAACAACATTTAAAAAGCACACAAAATATGTGAAATCATTATGACTTTGTGTGTGTGTGTGTGTGTGTATGTGTTAATCCTCACCCAAGGACATTTTTCCCATTGCTGTTCAGAGAGAGTGGAAAGGAGGGAGGGGGAGAGAGACAGAAGAAAGAGAGAAACATTGATATGAGAGAGATACATGGAATGGTCGCCTCCCACAGAGGGCCTGGGGATTAAACATGCAACCCAGGCAGGTGCCCTTGACTGGGAATCAAATCCAAAACCGTTCAATTCTCAGGTCAACACTCTAACCACTGAGCAACACCAGCAAGGGTGACTTTTTAAAAATATATTTTTTTATTAATTTCAGAGAGGAAGGGAGAGGGAGAGAGAGAGATAAAAACATCAATTATGAGAGAAAATCATTGATTAACCACCTCCGGCACACCCCTACAGGGGATCCAGCCCGCAACCTGGGCATGTGCCCTGATAGGGATTCAAACTGTGACCTCCTGGTTCATAAGTTGATGCTCAACCACTGAACCACACTAGCTGGGCAGGTGACTTTTTTTAAAAAGGGAAAACTGGCAATATTTCAAACCCTGGAAGTATAAAAACTCATTCTTGAGAAAATTATAATTTTGACTTAATCTCTCTCTTTTTTCAACTACAATTTCAAATAGAACACTTGTTTTCACTAGTAAACTTATGACTTTCTAACTTATTTCCTATGCAAAAGTATAATTTTTGTTAATTCCTGGACATTAGTTGTGATTAATTTGATAGCTTAATTTGACAATTCTAAATGAGTAGTAAAATTTAAAAGCAATCAAAGATTTATTTTAGTATATGTAAATTCATGGATTCATCTGATAAGAGCTTTTTCTCCAAACTGTTTTTTTATCTGCAATATTTTTATCAATTGTGGCTGATCGTGGCCCTCTGTACTCTGGGTGACTTTTACCTAAATAACGTCAAACAATTAAAAGGAGAGACAAGAACAAAAGGAGAATCTGATCCCATAGCTATTCAACCAAACCCTCCAGCTCTTGAGGAATATAAACTTGACTGAAATAGTTTATAGGCATAATTTTGCAGTAGTTAAGACAATCTGTATGGACTGAGAAATCCTGGGATTTAACAAAATCACACACATCCACCCTCTGTAAGAGCAAGAGTCTCCATTCAAACCCACCTCCGAAAGTTAAATATTTATGTGAATTTAGTGACTCATTATAAAAATCTATACAGTGGGGCCTTGACTTACGACTGTCCCGACTAACGAGTTTTTCGAGATATGAGCCGTCTCTCAGCCGATTTTTTGCTTTGAGTTGTGAGCTAAAATTCGGGTTAGGAGCCAGCTTCAGATACCCCACCGCTAGTTGGCACAGCGAACGTCACAGTGAACGCCACAACATCAGCCCAGCATCACGTGTCTCACTCATTCACTTTTTGATTTGACATACGTATAATTTGAGTTACGAGCTCCGTCACGGAACGAATTAAACTCATAAGTCAAGGCCCCACTGTATACATAAAAGCCTAAGCGACCATTACGACCAAACAACCAGAATGACTGGAATGACAGGTCAACCAGTCGCTATGACATGCACTGACCACCAGGGGGCAGATGCTCAATACAGGAGCTGCCCCCTGGTGGTCAGTGCACTCCCACAGTGGGAGCGCCACTCAGTTGACAGACCCGTCCTGGCGGTCCACCAGTCTGGTGGCAGGCACTCACTCCCTCAGTAATCCTGCAAGTCCAATCTCGGGGAATGGGCCAAGTACCGACAGACCAGCGTGGCGCCACCAGCAAGATCCCGACAGTGCCACTGGCCTCCTAGAAGTCAGCAATGGGCACCGCGGCTGCTTCCCTGGGACGGATCCAGATCCCTGGCCACCTGCCCCAATGGCTGATCCCGTCCCTCCCACTCCCTACCCCCACCTATACACGAATTCATGCACCAGGCCTCTAGTATATATTTTTCCAATCTGTCAAAAAATACATAAAATTTTTATTTACATACACAGGACAGCTATTGTATTGGCTGTTGTTATTTTTTTTTTACAATCTAAAGCAGGGGTGGGCAAACTTTTTGACTCGAGGGACACAATGGGTTCTTAAACTGGACCGGAGGGCCAGAACAAAAGCATGGATGGAGTGTGTGTGTAAACTAATATAAACTCAAAGTAAACATCATTACATAAAAGGGTACGGTCTTTTTTTTTTTTTTTTTTTAGTTTTATTCATTCCCGCGGGACGTAGTTTGCCCACGGCTGATCTAAGGGAAAAGAGGTTAGTGCCTTTGACTAAATAGCCAGGTGCTGCATGTTTAAAAAATTCTTGTGGCACACCTGTTGAAAATTGCTGGCCTAGAGAGGAAGCAAGACAACATGGGATCAAAAGATCTGGGTAAGGTCCAGGCAACAAATGCCTTCACTATGAGATGAATTAGCCGCACTTGCAAGGATTTCAGAATACCTAAGTGAAGCACTTCACATAAAAAAGAAAGATCTCTGTGCTCCATTTGTGACTGTCCTTTATTCTTAGTGCACAGTGTTCCAATGGAGAGCCTGGCCTCCAAGTCTCCAAAGGGAATTCTCCGTGATATTAGCTCCTCCTGGATGCAATTAAACGGCAGTACTGGCAACAGGTACTGTATGCATGTGGGGTGATCTCCTTGCAAAGAAGAAACTTGCACACACAATTTCTAAGAAACTGGTGCAGGCAGGTATATGTTGCTCTCTTCCTTTATAAAAAAAAGTCTCTGGGAACTCTGGGAATAAGATGGAAATAAGGAAGCGCAGGCATTTTTCAGAGCTTTCTACCTGCTAATTATGCCTATGTTGGTTCTTTCTATTCTCCGCTCTGGGCTAGCACCCTAGTTTCAGTCAAATGGGATTTGAACCCATTACTTTTTCTGTTTTTATGTGTTTGCTCTTGTTTCTTCATCACCTGAAAATACAGAGCAAGAAATGTGAAAGCACCACAGAACAGCCACACAAGTTTACGAGGACTCCCGAGTCCTTGCCCGAGTCCTGCCTTCCAGCAGCAGCCGGCGCCCCAGGAAGCGGGGCCAGGAGCGCACCCCTGACCGCGCGCCCAGTCTTCCGGAGCAAGTCCGCTGGGGCTAAAGGCGTGAGAGCCCCCGCGCCCCCGAGTTGAGCTCTTCCTCCTCCCCTAACCGAGCTCCTTATC
>NW_006283768.1:757795-761817 GCF_000327345.1 Myotis davidii | reverse complement strand
CGCCCCGGCGTCTCCCACGTCGCCCCTCCCAGCAGCCCCCAGGGCCTCGCGCAGGGGGGCTCACCCCGCCCTGCGGTGCGCGGGCGCCCCAAAGCCAGTCCCCCGTACCAAGAGCTGCGGACAGGAGTTTAAGCGGCGCTCCTGCCGCCAGCTCCTCCCCGGGGGGCCAGTGCGCAGGGGACCTGCCAGGGGGGGGGGGGGGGAAGAGGGAGGAGGCGAAGGCGGGGTGGGGTCAGCCCGGGCTTTGGGGTGAGAGAGCTGGAAGCCGGCCTCCCTAAAAGTGGGTACCCGCGCGCGCACCCACTCCAGCCCGAACCTTTGCTTCCGAGGCTAGCCCGCGGCGATAGCCGCCATCTGCACCTTATACCCTATATGCTTTGCAGAGGGAGGCAAGGTAAGTGCAGAGATAACATGGTTGTAAGCATTTTGTCCCGTGTTGCTATTTCTATTTCAGATGTTCTGGGTCGGGGAAGAAGAAAATGCAGAGAGATTTTTTTCCTTCACCTCTCCAGCCTTGTTTTCACGGCAGGCTCTCGCCCAGGGCGCACACAGGCGCACCTACTCTGGTTGTGCCCTCCTCTGTCACACCTGTGCCCTTCTGAAAGGTAATGTGACCCGCAGGCAGCTTGGCGACCCCTCTTCCCTGACTCTGAAGCCATCACTTGCATCCAGTTCTCCAGTTCACGTGATGCTGAGCCAAGTTTCAAGGAACAGAAAGTACCTTCCTTCAACATCTAAAGGTTTTCTTAAAAAAAATTGTTTAATTGTTGACACTATTATAGATGTCCCCAATCCCCCTGCTTTACTCACCTCTACCCAGCCCCCGCCCTCTCCACACTTGTCTGTATTCATGGGCTATGCAGATATGTTCTTTGGCTAATCTCTTCACCTTCTTTCATCCAGTAATCTCTTCACCTTCTGTCATCCAGCCGCCGCCCCTCATTTTACTCCCTTCTGACCCGCCCCCAGCTGTTCCATACTTCCATGCCTCTGGTTCTGTTTTGTTCCTGTTTCTTTTGTTCATTAGATTCCACATATTAATGAGATCATATGGTATTTGTCTTTCTCTGGCTTATTTCATTTAGCATAATAATCCCCAGGTCTATCCTTGCTGTTGCAAAAACTAAGAGTTCCTTTTTATCAGAAGGTCTTTGGGCAAGGAGCGCTCTTGATCACCCAAGCTCTCCCCCTGGCCTTTCGATTACATGTTTTTTCCTGAGGCTCGCTCTGTGGTTTTCTAAATAAATGTATACCCCACCACATTATTTGCTGTGCTCCAGAGCTGTGAGATTTTATATCTCTCTCCCATTCTCCTACCCCTCCACCCCGAGGAATTTCACTGGCACATTGAGGAGGAAAAGGGCAGTTTGGTGTTGAGGAACAGGAAGCACAGTGAGGGTCTATTCCTCACTGTGCTGGAGAAGGTTAGAACCCAACTCTCTTGAGTTTTAAGCCACGTGGTGGCAGTGGGGCTCGTGTAACACGGGTCTGTACCAATAAACACAAAAACATAAAATGAGGCCCACATAAATATATCGAATAGGGCCCTTAAATTTCGGAGGAGGAAGAAGGCAGTCCTGTTTGCATGCTAACTGGGAAAGAAAAAATAGAGAGAGCTCTTCGTGAATGTGTGCCATTTTCTACAGGCCTTCAACTAGAGGAGATGGGGATGAAGAAGAATTCCCCAGGGAAAGGGAAAATAATTGTCATTGTTAAGTCACTGGAGCAATGAACTAGATATTTATATGCAGTTGAAGAACACAGAGATAAAACCAGAGATTGCAAAGTCCATGCATTTTATTTGGTCCCGTTTCTTTGGGAAGGGGGCTTTAGGAGGCACTGCAGGTTGGTTGCTAATTAATGGGTCCAAGAATTGGTGTATTGGGTCAAAGCTTGCATTTTTTAAATGAAATAAAATTTAAAAAATACCATTACACATAGTAAGAGTATGTTCTATCTTTCATAAATAGGTATGTACTGGGAGAGCCATGTAGTATGTATTTTTTTACTGTTCCTTATGGTAAAAACTTGAAAGCCATGGATGTAGTGCAGGCTGCTGCCCAAGGCCACCCAACTAGTTAGCATTTGAGAGGGAACACAGGTTCCTTCCCAGCCATCCTGTGCTCTGTCAGCAATTCCATGCTGAATTGCAGAGAACAAAGAGGATGTGGAGGAGGAGGAGGAAGAGGAGAAGGAGGAGGAAGAGAAAAGTGACCACTTTTGAGCCCTTTGTTCATTCTTTCAACAAATGTGCGTGCCCAGTTCCTGGGCCTCAGGTCTGATGCTGAGATCTGGGAATTCAGGCTTATTAGGCCTCTCACAGTCATGGTCGCTAAGCCCCTTAGCTTTGGGCCTCCAGATACTCCTGCTTCCCCCAGGGTAAATGAGAACCCTATTATTTCTTTCTCAACTCCAGCTAAGGCTGAAGTGTTCTCTCCTGATCAGTGACTGCTATTTTTCTCCTCCATTTTACACATTGAGTTCAACTTTTAATTGCACTGGAAATGCTGCTGAGACCATATTGTCGAAATGATGCTTTTGGCCAAGCAAACACTGTGTTTTATGTGCTACCTGGTAGCATCATCAAGAGCAAGAAGGGCCCTGCAGGCATGGCTTTGTAGCGGAGCGTTGACCTATGAACCAGGAGGTTACTGTTCGATTCCTGGTGAGGGCACATGCAGGCTCAATCCCCAGTGTAGGGGGTTGCAGGAGGCAGCCAATTGGTGATTCTCTCTCATCATTGATGTTCCTATCTCTCTCTCCCTCTCCCTTCCTCTCTAAAATCAATAAAATATATATATTATTTTTTATTTTTTAAAAGAGCAGGAAGGGGATGAAAAAATACTAATTGAATTTTCATTATGTGTCAGGGATGGGTCTGAGACCTTTTCCATGTGTTACTCATTTAGTATAATTTATGCAGCAGTTTGTATGCTTGAGTCAGTCCTGCTTTGGTCTGTGTCAGCACTGCCCAGGGGCTGGCTTCAGTAGAATTCAGTTTAATTAAATACCTTCCTCCCAGCAGTGCTCTCTCTCCCACTCATCCTGCCTTTTCATTCAGGAGACCCTCGAGTCCACGTTGCCTACCTTTGCTTTCACCACTGCCATCCTCAGAATCCGCTCCAGGCTCAATTCTGCTTTCCTCTCCTGTTGCTGACCCTGATCTTTCAACCCCTGATCCTAACTCCAGATTTAAGCCAGTTCCTAGGGAAATGCATCTGTGCCCTCAGATGTCGATACTGACTTCACAGAGAGGGCCAACTCGTGATCAGAATCAAATGTCTAACATCCCTACCATTTTCTAACACAGTGTCCACCTGTTTTGAATCACTGGCGTATATTAAGTGAATGTCATTCTCCCAACAGAATGAAAATGAGTAGATGTCACTTACCACACAAATTCTCAAACCTTTTCTTCTCTTCTTGACCTTCCACATTTTCCTTACCAAGTGGCAAGAGAACTACTAAAAGCTAAGGGTCTAAAATATGGTAGGGTTTTCCTCAACAGATTAGGAAGTAAAGATAAATTCATAGATCAAAACATCCATGAAAAGTAATATAAACAGCCCTAAGAAGACTACATTGAGCCGCTAAAAAAGAAGTCCTGATTCCTTAGCTTGCACACACACATACGTACACACCACCCTAACCAGTTTACTCTTCTGTCGTAGCATTTAAGAGATTAAGAAAAAAACCTCATAGACACAGACAATAGTATAGTGATTACTAGAGGGAAAAAAGGTGGGATGAGGTAGAAGAAGGTAAAGGGGGGATAAAAGGTGATGGAAGGAGACTTGACTTGAGGTGGTGAACACACAATATAATATACAGACAATGTATTATAGAACTGTACACCTGAAACCTATATAATTTTATTAACCAATGTCACCCAATAAATTCACATTTAATCTTAAAAATTAAAAATAAATTAAGCTAACCATAGAATTTAAATATTTAAAATGTTTATTATTCAAAATAAATTATACTTATCTGATTGAAAATATTCATAACCTATTTTAAAA
>NW_006283768.1:748128-756441 GCF_000327345.1 Myotis davidii | reverse complement strand
TAGTGATTACTAGAGGGAAAAAAGGTGGGATGAGGTAGAAGAAGGTAAAGGGGGGATAAAAGGTGATGGAAGGAGACTTGACTTGAGGTGGTGAACACACAATATAATATACAGACAATGTATTATAGAACTGTACACCTGAAACCTATATAATTTTATTAACCAATGTCACCCAATAAATTCACATTTAAAAAATCACTCAGCTCTCTCTGAGGAGCCAAAACTTGAAGCCCCTGAGAGCAGCGCTAAAATACTGAAGTATTTTTTTCTATTAACGAAATCCTGAGAGGACACATTTGGGGCTAGTCAGGCTACAAGTCACGTGCTCCCCAGTGGAAGCTCCAGCATCCAGGCAGGAGCAGCCATGTTCAGACTTCTTAGAATTTCCAGGAAACTGTTGGGAATCCGTTGGGAAACCGTTTGCTGCGGGAGAGATAGGTGCTCACCTGGCAGCTACTAGCCTATCCTTCATGGAAATGAGTCTCAACACATCTGAGCTTGGCCCAGGTTTGGAGCCCGAGTCCACAGAGAAGCAACAACCAGAGTCCCTGCCGAAGCCCTCGGGGCCTGGACCAGACTTGGATGAAGGGGCAGATCTGCAGGCAGCACCACTCCCAGCCCAGAAGGCAGAGCTGCTCTTGGAACAGAAACCTGAGCTGGACTGGGCTTCAGGGCAGCATGCAGAGCCGCCAGGAGCTATGGAGTCGCAGGAGTCAAGTTCAGTGGGGTGGGATTCACCTCTACGACGGTCCTCAAACGAAGTATCTCAGAAGCACCGCTGCCAAACCAACTGCCTGGAGGCTCCACTCTCCCGGGCCTTCCGATGGTTGGGGTGGGAGGTGGGCTCACACCCCTGGGTCTTCCTGCTGGTGCCCATTCTGCTGACAACTGCTCTGAGCACTGGCTTCATTTACCTGCCCAAGGATGAAGAAGAGGACCTCGAGGAGCAGTACACCCCCGTCAGGAGCCTGGCCAAGGGAGAACGGCGCTTTGTGCAGGAACATTTCACCACTAATGACTCTTTTCACTTCTCCATCTTCAGGATGAGCTCTGAGGTCCAATTCGCTTCCATTCTAGTGGTGTCACGCTCTGACACCCTGCTGGAACGAGAATTCTTTTCAGAAGTTAGCAGATTAGACAGTGCGGTGCAGGCTCTGAATGCCACTCAGGAAGATGGAACCCCGATCCTCTTCAGTCAGGTGTGTGCCAAGAACCAGGGCATCTGTGTGCCCTCCAACCCCCTCCTGTTCGCCTGGCAGGTGAATAAGAAGCTTGACCTGAAAAGCATCACCTTCCCCATCTACATCCAAAACAGCCAGCCTGTCTCCCTAGCGGGCACCCTTGGTGGAACCATCTTAGGCAAGCAGATGGGAACAAACTATTTACTCCTGCAGGCCAAAGCCATGCGGCTGCAATATTACCTGAGAACCCAAGAAAAAGAGAATAGTGAGCATAGCAAGAGGTGGCTCGTACATTTCCTGGACGAATTTAGCAATATTGAAGAGAGTTTGGCCTTGAAGATGATGCAGGTACGTGGCAGCTGGGGTTGATAGGGAGGCCAGGAGAAAGTGGGAGGGATAAGATGACTTGTTCCAAGGACCATAGATCCCTAGATAGCAACTCCCTGAGTGATGGAGTCCTTGATTTGAAGCTGAGCGTGTGCTACTGTATTTGGCACTTAATCCAACTTTCTTTCACACCCAGAAGGATGCCACAAATCTTAGATCCTTGTTAACATTTGGGTGGAACACACAAATCCTACATCCTCAAGGTAGGTCTGTTCAGTACAGACATTAATCTTCAGGCTTAGTTTGGGGATTGGTTTTCCAGCCAAATTACGTGGGAATTCTTACTTTTAGTTAGTCTTTGCTGTTTCCAGGAGCCCCCTAAAATTTGTTTGAAGTTCTCTGGAATAAAAGGCAACAAACAAAAATACTTCAAGCAAATGTTCCATAGTGTTACTGAAAAAGATAACTAGCTCAGCATTTTTTTTCAAGTAAATTATATCATAGTGACAGAAACATGGTAACTGTTCAATAATTCTTGTGCCAGCAAACCTACTAATACTTCTGAATAGCCTGGTGAAAGTGAGACACCCACTGGAAAAAGCCTTTGAATACCAGGCCTTTCTGAAATGATATTTATGCAATTAAAATAGTGAAATATAACAACCTAATAAAAATTTAGAAAAAGCCACAATTTCTTTAGTTATAATTTCACAGTTTCATGTAAAATTTAGATTTTGTATTTTTTGGAAATTGTAAACTTTAGATTTTTGTAAGAAATTTTGGAGAACATGCTGGAGATTTGGGGAAAGAAGCAAACTATATTCTTTTCTTCTAAAATGATAATTCATGTATTTTTATCTTTTAAAGAATTTAAACATTTTATTTACCAATAAGCTAGAGTGCTTCAATAGTGTTTGTAACTCATTCGCAAATATTGTAATTAAGAGTTATTCATCCGAGTACATTTTTGTGGCAGGTGGTCACTTTATAGACAACTGGAATTTGACGCAATTGCTAAGATGGTTCCCTCTTTGTTTTATGTGGCATACCTTCCAATCACATTATTTTCAATCGCATCATGCCCAGGTAAAATATTTTTATTTGTTGTCTTGTTTTTTATGCATGCTATGAAGTTGGCTGACTCTATCATTTAAAGAAAAATACAAAGCAAACAACAATATTTATGAACTTCCTCTCCACTGGCTCAGATGAACTAATTATTTTTATCTTTATTGTTGAGAGTATTACAGATACACCCCTCTTTTCTTTTCCCCTTACTCCCCTCCATCCAGTTCCCACCCTGCACCTGCACCAGACCTTCATCACCCTATTGTCTGTATTCGTGGGCAATGAAAACATTCATGTAAGTTCTTTGGTTAATCTCTTCCCGCCACCACTCTCCTACCCCATTCCCTCTGAGATTCATCAGTCTGTTCCATGTTTCCAAGCCTGTGGTTCTATTTTATTCATCAGTTTATTGTGATCATTATATTCCACATATAAGTGAGATCATGTGATGTTTGTCTTTCTTTGACTGGCTTATTTTGCTTCAGCCAACCTCATAGCATGCTATAAAAAAAGAAAAATGAAATGAAAGTATTTTACCTGTAGCATGATGCAATTGAAAATAATATGATTAGAAAATATGCCAAATAACACAAAGGGATCACTGTTGTAGAAGTTGTCTCAAATTCCAGTTGTCTAAAACGTGATGTAAAGTAGACCACCTGCCACAGAAATGTGCTCAAATAACTTTTAATTCTTACTTTAAGTTAATCTTTGCTGTTTCCAGGAGCCCCCTAAAATTTGTTTGAAGTTCACTGGAATAAAAAGCAACAAACAAAAAAACTTCAAACAAATGTTCCATAGTGTTACTGAAAAAAGATAACTAGCTCAGCATTTTTTTTTCAAGTAAATTATATTATAGTGTCAGAAACATGGTAACTGTTCAGTAATTCTTGGGCTAGGAAACCTACTAATACTTCTGAATAGCCGGGTGAAAGTGAGACACCCACTGGAAAAAGCCTTTGAATACCAAGCCTTTCTGAAAGGATATTTATGCAATTAAAATAGTAAAATATAACAACCTACTAAAATTTTAGAAAAAAGCCACACGTCCTTTAATTATTAATAACTAGAGGCCCGATGCACGAAATTTGTGCACCAGGAGAGAGAGGTCCCTCAGCCCAGCCTGCACCCTCTCACAGTCTGGGACCCCTTGCTTCTTATTGCCCACCTGCAGCGGAGGTGGACAAGGCTCCCGCCACTGCCCCTGTGCTCACCAGCCGTGAGCCCAGCTTCTGGTTGAGCGTGCGGCACCCCTGTGGGAGTGCACTGACCACCAGAGGGCAGCTCCTGCTTTGAGTGTCTGCCTCCTGGTGGTCAGTGCACATCATAGCGACCTGTTGTTCCTCTGTTTGGTCGATTTGCATATTAGGGTTTTATGTAGGATTTCACAGTTTTATGTAAATTTTAGATTTTGTATTTTCAGACATTTTAAACTTTGGATTTTTTAAGAAACTTTAGAGAGCATGTCAGAGATTGGGGGCGGGGGAGCAAATCTATATTCTTTATTCTAAAATGATAATTCATGTATTTTGACCTTTTAATGAATTTGAACATTTTTTTCACCAATAGGCTAGAGTGTTTTAATAGTGTTTGTAACTCATTCACAAATATTATAACTAAGAGTTATTCATCTGAGTACATTTTTGTGGCAGGTGGTCTACTTTACATCACTTTCTAGACAACTGGAATTTGAGGCAACTTCTAAGACGGTGATCCCTTTATTTTATGTGGCATACTTTCTAATCATATTATTTTCAATTGCATCATGCTACAGGTAAAATATTTTGTTTTTGTGAACTATTTTTTTTAAATTTATTGAGGTAAAACATATCTATAGATAATATAAAATGTCATTTTAACCATTTTGAGTTTACAATTCAGTTGTATTAATGACATTCACACTGCTGTGCAATCGGTACAACTCTCTGTTCCCAAATATTTTCCATCACTCTGTACAGAAATGCTGTAATATTAAGCAATAACACCCCATTGCCTCCTCCCAGCCCTGGTAAACCTTCAATCTACTTTGTCTCTGTGAATTTGCCTATTCTACAGATTTCTTATAAGTGAGATCATATAAAAGTTGTCCTTTCGTGACTGGTTTACCTCACTTAGCACAATGTTTTCAGTGTTCATCCATATTGTAGCATGTATCAGAACTTCATTTATTTTAGTTGCTTAATAATATTCCATTGTATGTATACACCACATTATTTTATTTGGCCACTTGTCTTTTGATGGGCACTTGGGAATATTTCTCCCTTTTGGCTATCTTGAATAATGCTGCAATGAACATTAGTATACAAATATCCATTTGAACCCCAGTTTTCAATTCTTTTCCATTATCTACCTAGAAGTAGAATTGGTAGTGTGTGATAATTCCAGGTTAAGTTCTTGAAGAACTGCTAAAGTGTTTTCCACAGAAAACACCTTTTTATATCCCACCAGCGACATCTCCACTTCCTCACCAACCTTGTCATTTTCTGCTTTATGGATTATAGCCATTCAAGTAGATACAAAATATTATCTCATTGTGGTTTTGAGTCACAATTCCCTAATTACTAATGATAAGTATCTTTTGATGTGTTTATTGGCCATTTTTATATCTTCCTTGGAGAAATGTCTATTCAAAGCCTATACTCATTTTTTAATGGGGTCATATGTCCTTCTGTTGTTGAGTCCTGTTATTGATGAATACTTTATATATTTTAGATATTAAATCCTTAACAGAAAGATATATGATTCTACCACTCTGAATTATCTCTTCACTTTCTTGATACTGTCCTCTAATGCCCAAAAGTTTTTAATTTTCTGTTCAATTTATCTATTTTTTCTTTTGCTATTGTGCTTTTGGTGCTATATCTAAGAATCCATTAGCAAGTCCAAGGTAATGCACATTTATCCTATGTTTTCTTCTAAGAGTTTATGGTTTTAGCTCTTATATTTAAGTTGTTGATCAATTTTAAAATATTTTTGTATATGGTGTGAATTAAGGGTTCAACTCCTTTCTTGTACTTGTAGAAGAGCCATTTGATGAAGACAAAAATCAATTAGCTGTATATACATGGGTTTATATGTGCACTCTTAATTTTATTACATTGGTCTATATGTCTTTCCATATGCCACACAATTTTGATTATTGTAGCTTTGTTAAAAGTTTTTAAATCTGGAAATTTCAGTCCTCCAACCTTCTTCTTTTTCAAGATTATTTTGGATATCCAAGGCCCCTTAAAATTTCATATAAAATTTGAGGGCTGACTTTTCCATTTATGAATAGAAAAAAAGGCCATTGGAATTTTAATAGAGATTATGTTGTATCTGTAATTGCTTTAGATGAGATTGACATTTTAACAATACTAAATCTACTTCCCCATGAACTAAGGACATATTTTCATTGATTTGGGTCTTCTTTAGTTTCTTTCACCAATGTTTTATAGTTTTCAGTGTGCAAGCCTTTTATCTCCTGGGTCAAATTTATTCCTAAGTATTGTTCTATTTTTTAAAAATATATTTTTATTGATTTAAGAGAGGAAGGGAGGAGAGAGAAATGGAAACATTAATGATGAGAGCGAATCATTGATTGGCTCCCTCCTGTACACCCACCACTGGGGATCAAGACCTTAACCAGGCATGTGCCCTTAGTCGGAATCAAACCTGGGACCCTGAAGTCCTCAGGTCAACGCTCTATCCACTGAGCCAAACCAGCTAGACCCTAAGTATTATTTTAGGCACTACTTAGATGGAACTGCTTTTGTAATTGGCTTTTGGGATTGTTTATTGCACATGGATAACAACAGAATTGACTTTTGTGTGTTGATTTTGTATCCTGTAGCTTTGCTGAATTTGTTTACTCTAGCATTTTTTTATGGATTCTTTGGAATTTTCACATATAGAATCGTGTAATCTGGGGGAAAAGTTAGTTACTCTTCTTGGTTTTCAATTTGGATTCCTTTTATTTCTATTTTTTGTCTAATTGCTGGCTAACACCACAATGTTGAATATCATTGGTGACAATGGGCATCCTTGTTTCTGGTCTTAGAGGGAAAGCATTCAGTTTTTCACAATTCAGTATGATGTTAGTTGTACAAGAAGTCCTCTCTATTCCTTGGTTTTGGGTGTTGGATTTTGTCAAATGCCTTTTCTACATCTATTGAGATGATCATATGGTTTTTATTTTTTGTTGTATTAGTGTGGTGTATTACATTGATTTTTTTATGTTGAACTACTCTTGCATTCCTGGGATAAATCCCATTTGATCTATAAGGTGTATAACCCTTTTAATATGCTATTGAATTGGCCTTGCTAGAATTGTGTTGAGGTCTTTTATGTCTATATTCATAAAGATATTGCTATGTAGTTTTCTTGTGATATCTTTGGATTAAATGTTCCAATCAAAATACATATGGTAGCTAAATGTATAAGAAAACATATGCTGTGTATCAGAGACTCACTTCAATTGAAAGACATACACAGATTGAAAGTAAAACAGTGGGAAAATATATTTCAAGAAAATAGAAACAAAATTTAAAAAGCTTAGGTAGCAATACTTATATCAGACAAAATAGACTTTAAAACAAAGTCTATAAAAAGAGACAAAGAAGGACCCAGCAATTCCATTTCTGGGTCCTCAAAACACTAAATCAAAAAGCACATGTATCCATATGTTCATTGAAGCATTACTTACAATAGCCAAAATATTGAAGCAACCTAAGTGCCTATCAATAGATGAATGTATAAAGAACAAGTAGTGCATCTATAAAATGGAATATGACCCAACCATCTCTATATATAAAAGCCTAATATGCTAAGTGTCAGACCATTCAACCGTTCGACCAGTTGCTATAACACGCACTGACCACCAAGAGGAAGACACTCTGACCGGTAGGTTAGCTTGCTGCTGGGGTCTGGCCGATTGGGACTGGGCAAGACAGGCTGGACACACCCTGGAGTTCATCCACAGTCCCTCCACAGCCCTTATCGTGCACCAGTGGAGTCCCTTGGCCTAGCCTGCATCCTCTCACAATCCAGGAACCCTGGGGGATGTCAGAGAACTGGTTTTGGCCTGATCCCCACAGACCAGGCTGAGAGACCCCACTGGGCCTCTAGTAAAAAATAATGAAATCTTGACATCTGTAACAACACATATGGACATAGAAGATATTGCGCTGAGTGAAATAAGTCATACAGAGAAAGAAAAGACAAATGCCATATGATTTCACCTACATGTAGAATCTAAAAAACAAAATAAACGAACAAGCAGAGCAGAATCAGACTCATAGATACAGAACATTTTGATGATTGACAGATGGGCGGGAGGGGAAGAGGGTGGGTGAAATAGGTGAATGAATTAAGAAGTATAAATTTATAGTTACAGTCTAGTCATGGGGATGTTAAGTACAGTATAGGGAATATACTCAATAACATTGTAATAAGTATGTATGGTGTGAGATGAGTTCTAAATTTATTTTTTTAATTTTATTTATTTTATTGCTTAAAGTATTACAAAGGGTATTACATATGTGTCCCTTTTTTTCCCCCACCCTTGACAATCCCCTGGCCTCCCCTACCCCCCAGTGTCTTATGCCCATTGGTTATGCTTAGATGCATGCATACAAGTCCTTCAGTTGATCTCTTACCCACCTCCCTCCTGCCCCCCAACCTTCCCCAGCCTTCCCACTGCAGTTTGACAATCTGTTTGAGGCAGCTCTGCCTCTGTATCTATTATTGTTCATAAGTT
>NW_006283768.1:735358-747668 GCF_000327345.1 Myotis davidii | reverse complement strand
CTATCTCTTTTTTCAACGTCCTGTAGTTTTCTGAGTAGAGGTCTTTTACCTCTAAGTTTATTCATAGGTAGCTTAATTTTTTTGGTGCGATGGTAAATGGGATTGTTTTTTTAGTCTCTCTTTCTGAAAGTTCACTATTGGTGTATAGAAATGCCTCAGATTTCTTGGGGTTAATTTTGAGTTCTATATTTAATGGGTGATCACTTTGTAAGTTAGATAAATGTCTAATCATTTGGGTTCTACACCTAAAATGAATATATTTTATGTCAAATATAATTTAAAAAGTTTTTAAGTATAATAAAAAATAAAATACAGCCATGTTGTAGAATGTTTTTTAATATAAGAAATTTCAGCTATTTTAATGTGGTATTGCCAGAAGAAGGTTTTTAATCATGTTCTTTCTGTTTTGGAATCAGTGGCTCTATTGCTATAGATCAGTGGTTCTCAACCTTCATAATGCCGCGACCCTTTAATACAGTTCCTCATGTTATGATGACCCCCAATTTCATTGTTACAAATTGAACATAATTAAAGCATAGTGATTAATCACAAAAACAACATGTAATTATATATGTGTTTTCCAATGGTCTTAGGCAACCCCTGTGAAAGGGTCGTTTGACCCCCAAAGGGGTCGTGACACACAGGTTGAAAACCACTGCTATAGATGACATTTCTAGTTTTCAAACGTAAGTTCTCTCTTCTACTAAAGATATCTAGAGGCAGGTATCAGTCATTTGTTTTGAAGCAGTCAACAATCAAGTAAAATATAAAACCAGAGATTGTTGACAATATATAAAAATATGCTGTTGTGGTTGTTGGAGAGGCAAAGTATTGAATCCATACTTTAAAATGCTATGTATATCTCCCCATTTATGTTTGTCCAACAACAACAAAACAGACATTGGTTGTGTGATTCAAAAAAAAATTTTTTTTGCATTTAGTAGCAACTTTTCTACAGCCCACTTCACAAATAGATGACAATCATGAAAATGTTTTAGAAGGAGGCTTTGCATAATCTTTGTTAACCACAGTATCTATTGACCTAGCTTTGAAATGCAGGAGCTATTTAAGACCTGATACAGGTGAGGCTTGCCCTCCACTTCTATTGTATTCCATCCACATCCCTTTGAAAAACAGAGTGAAATGAACCACCTGCAGTGTTTTGGTGTAACTTTATGGTTCTAAAATGCCAGCCAGTAGATGAGTGCTTATCTAACTATATAAGAATCACCCAGGGATCCTGGTCAGGTAGCTCAGTTGGTTAAGCATTGTCCCAGGACGCCAAAGTTGCAGGTTCCATCCCTAGTCTGGGCACATACAAAATCTACCAATGACTGCATAATAAGTAGGTAGAATAACAAATCCATCTCTCTCTCTCTCTCTCTCTCTCTCTCTCTCCAGCTAAGAATATAGTTATTTCCATTGTTGTTTGTTTTCTTTCTTCTCCCATTCCTCTTCTCTTCATAACCCTTCCTTCCTTCCTCCCTCCCTCCCTCCTTCCTTTCCTCTCTCCTGCTACAATCAATAAATAAAATTTCTCTCTCTCTCGCCCTCCCTCCCTCCTTTCCTCTTTCCTGCTACAATCAATAAATAAAAATCACCCAGGGAAGTTTGATAAAAGTAAAGATTTCCAACTTTTCTGCTTCCTCTTTTTTTTTCCCCTTGCATAGTGCCAGGAACTTAAATGTCTCCAGCAGACAGGTTTAGGAATTATTGCCCAAGGGGTTTCTAAATACATGTCTAAGTCAAGACTGTTATGAATTGATGGAATTTTAGTACCGTCACGAATTCCATGATTTTTTCCCTCCAAATTTACAGGTGTGACTGTGTACGAAACAAAATGTTTGTTGCAGTTTTTGGAGTGATTTCTACTGCCTTCGCAGTGTTGAGCGGCTTTGGCCTGATGTTGTTCATTGGGGTGCCATTTGTGACCATAATTAAAAATGCACCATTTCTTGTTCTCGGTGAGTAAAACAAAACGTGAGACTACACACTGAGCATTTGGGGCTATGGGATACCTAAGAAAGGAAATTATTTTATATTAAGCAAAATAATTATGTTTAAGTTACTCTACAGATCCAAAGTAAGGTGCCAGAAATAAGAAAATAACATTGAATTATGTATTTTTAGAGTTGAAAAAAGCAAGCACCCCAAATGGAAGTATAAGGAACATGAACAGGCTATACACACCAAAAATTGAAAATATAAGAAAAAAATATTTGATTTCTCCATTAATCAAGGGATTCAAATTGAACCAAGAGGGAGATACCTCGTTTTCTTATTAGATTAATAAAAATTAGTAAGATTGAAGTTTTGGGTAAAATTGTGTACAAATGAGCACGCATATTTTGCTGGGGGAAATTTTAAATTGGGACACACTTTCTTTTAGTGCAACTTTGCGACAAATAAAAAATACTTTAAAATTTAAAGGAGGCCCTGCCAGTGTGGCTCAGTTGTTGAGCATCAACCTGTGAACCAGGAGGTCATGGTTCGATTCCCAGTCAGGGCACATGCCTGGGTTAGAGGCTCAATCCCCAGTAGGGGATATGTAGGAGGCAGCTGATCAATGATTCTCTCTCATCATTGATATTTCTATGTCTCCTTCTCCCTGACTCTCTGAAATCAATAAAAATATATATTAATAAATATTTTAGACGAAATACCTTTGATCTATCAATTACACTGCTAGGAATTTGTCCTATTAATTGAACAATTGCTCGAAAAGTAGAACATGTTCATTTTGGTGTGATTTAGAATAGGAAAATATTGAAAACAACCTAATCCCATATCAAGATGGGATTGGTCAATTCAAATATAGCATATTAAAATTTTGAAATCATTTCCAGTCTTTAAAAAGAAGTAGACATATTAAATGAAAAATGAAATATTTCATTTAATGAAATGTTAAATGAAAAAATACTGGTTATGAAATGAAAGTTTGAAATAGAGTGGTACATTTGTATAGAGCAAATTCTGAATGGATAAACATCAAAATGTTAGCAGGAATTATCACAAGGATGGAATTACAATCACTTAAATTTTTTGTTTGTATTTCTCTGTAATTTCAGAATTTATTTTAGAGTAAGCATGAGAAAACAAAGGTGTTTATATTTTGGAAAACAAGCAACTTGAAAGAAATAATATTTGGTTTTCTGGGGGAGATAGTGGATTAGCTATACACCGGAATTCAGCTTATTTATTCTAGCTCTTCAGTGCATACCTTCTTCCCATACACCCACATTTAATCTCTCAATCTTCCCCACAGCCATAAATAAGTAAAGTGTGTATAACTGACTTAATATAAACCATTTTTTGTATAGTCTGTGTGTACATAGGAGTGTGTGTATGAGTGTGTTTGTGATTGCAGCAACTCAAAAACTGTATATGGACAATTTCTTAACAGTGTCCTATAAATAATAAAACTAGTTTGTTGGTTTTTGTCTTCTATATTTTTTTAATTGATTTCAGAGAGGAATGAGATAGAAACATCAATAATGAGAGAGAATCATTGATTGGCTGCCTCCTGCACACTCCCCATAGGGATCAAGCCCGCAGCCCAGGCAAGTGCCCTGACCTGGAATCAAACTGTGACCTCCTATTTCAGAGGTCGACGCTCAACCACTGAGCCATGGTGGCTGGGCAAAAACCAGATTTTAGATATCTAATAAATATCAATGAATTCATTCTTGGTTATTTTAATGTAGGTACTTCTACCTCGATTATACCCACAGAACATCTGAATTAGAGGCAGACTTGCAATCTCCATTGCAATCCATAGAAATGATCCCCCAAAATTTAAATTAAGACCAGCATTTTACTTCCAAGTACTGACTATATCATCGCTCTAGTAGAAAGCGTGAGGAAGTAAAATGTATCGGCAGCATGCTCATGCTTTCTTTCTAATCCCCTTTCTTCTTTATAGTCCTCCTTTCCCAATCTTTAATGACAATTTCAGTCTCCTTTATTTCAAACCAATCATGAAATGTCAATGTAGAAAAGAACTAATCACCTAGTAGGCGTTAATATGTAAAGGATCCTTGATATTTATTTTGGGACATAATTCTGATATCAAGAGTACTTTCATTTTAATGAGAGAAGACCTTAAACTAGGCAAGTGAAGTTTGAATGATAGCATTCTGTCTATCAAAAACAGACCAGCAGGAAAACTGTGTGTGTGTGTGTGTGTGTGTGTGTGTGTGTGTGTGTGTCTATAAACTATGTGGTGCCTCTCAAATGATACCACATTGATAGCTAGATGCTTACTGTAGAACAGGTAAATCCAACTTATATTTTAAGCAACAGAATTATTGCTCATTGTGTTTGTGCATTAGTATGAAACATCTCATGAGAGAAAATGGTTTCTCAAGTAATCTAGCAAAATCAAAGATGCATTGCTAACCGTGCTTCCACTAACAACCAATCAACCAGGTTTCCTGACTCATCATTGAAACTCCTTAAATGAAGATTAGGAGTAGGATATATTGTGCTATGTCCAAAGAATAGGAGTATGTACAAAGCACAGAATTATTACAGAAGAAGGAGTGATGAATTCTGTTGTGGATTCAGAGGCAATGAGAGAAAGTAGCATCAAAGCACAGATTGGGCAAGGTAAATAAGACCTGAAAGAAATGGAAAAATAAGATGGCTTGAATTGATCTATTTGAATTTTTAAAATAAGTTTTCATTGACTTCAGAGAGAGAGGAAAGGAGAAGGGGGGGAAGAGAGAAAGAAGAGAGAGAGAGAGAGAGAGAGAGAGAGAGAGAAAGAGATGTGAGAGCACAACATTGATCCATCACCTCCTGCACACCTCCTACTGGGGATCAGCCTGTAACCTAGGCATGTGCCCTGACAGGGAATCGAACCAGTGACCTGTAGGTGCACAGGATTACACTCAACCAACTAAGCCACATGGGCCAGGGTGATCTGTTTAATTTTTTAATAGAAATTAATATTTATGAAGATTGTTTCTTTTATTAACAGGTGTTGGGGTCGATGACATGTTTATTATGATTTCCGGCTGGCAGAAGACCAAACTTGTGAATAGCATAAGACATCGCTTATCCAGGACCTATTTAAAAGTGGCAGTGTCCATTACAATCACCACTGTCACTAACATCCTGGCCTTCTATACGGGAATTATGACCTCCTTCAGATCGATACAGTACTTTTGCATCTACACAGGAACAACCCTGTTCTTTTGTTACTTGTATACCATCACCTGTTTTGGAGCAGTCATGGCCCTGGATGGTAAAAGAGAAATAGCCTGTCTACGTTGGTTAAAAAAGCCAGATATGGCTGACAAGAAATGTTCCTCATTAAAAAGATGCTGCTGTCTCCCATTTGATTCTCTCCCAGATGAACTGGAAGCTGATATCCATCCAATGAATTTGTTCTTTAGAAACTATTTTGGTCCTTTTCTCACACGCACTAAGATCAAGATTTTTGTAGTGCTTCTGTACATATCGTACCTCATAAGTAGTATATATGGATGTTTCCAAGTGCAGGAAGGTTTAGACCTTCGAAATTTGGCAAGTGACGATTCCTACATTACACCATATTTTGATGTAGAGGAAGAACATTTTCCACGTTATGGTCCCAAGGTTATGGTTATTGTTACTGAAACTCTTGACTACTGGGATAAAGATGCTAGGCAAAAATTGGAAAAATGTCTGGCAGATTTTGAAAAAAATGGCTATGTAGATGAAGCTCTTACAGAGTTTTGGTTACGAGAATATGTGCAATATATGAAAGATAAAAAGCAAGATATAAATGATAAGAATACCTTTATGAAGAGTATTTCCAGTTTTTTGGTGGATTTTCCACATTTTAAGTATGATGTTAATATTTCATCATCCCATGAAATCATTTCTTCCCGTGCCTTCATTCAGTCCATGCATATTTCTACTTCAACCAATAAGAAGAAGATGTTAATCCAGTTCCGAGACTTGGCCAAAAATTGTGAAATTCCCCTAATGGTGTATAACGCAGCATTCATATATTTTGATCAGTATACTGCAATCATAGAAAACACTATTCGAAATGTCATTGTGGCATCAGCAGCTATGTTTGTTGTTTCCTTATTGTTAATTCCTCACCCACTGTGCTCCTTGTGGGTAACTTTTGCTATTGGTTCTGTTATTGTAGGAGTAACGGGTTTCATGGCATTCTGGAAGGTCAATCTTGATTCCATATCCATGATTAATCTTGTCATTTGTATAGGCTTTTCTTTTGATTTTTCTGCACACATTTCCTATGCATTTGTTTCCAGTTCTCAGCCCTCAGTAAATCTAAAAACAATTGAGGCATTGTATATGCTAGGCTACCCTGTGTTACAAAGTGCAATTTCAACAATAATAGGGGTGTCTGTCTTATCTGCAGCCAAAGCATACATCTTCAGGACATTTTTTAAGATTATGTTTCTTGTTATGGTATTTGGGGCTGCTCATGGTCTAATTTTCATTCCAGTATTCTTAACCTTTATTTGAAGGTTTGTTTGAATATCCACTAGCAAATCAAAGACCAATTATAGAATTTCTCATTGCCCAAACTCAATCTGATAAAAATGCACTAGTAACAAAAGTCAACAAACTAAAAACAAAGACACATTTCCTTGAATTGAAAATCCCATTTTAAAATGTTATTTAAAATATCCTGAGAAAAATTCATTAGTCTTTCATTAAAATATCTTTACTAAATTAGAAATTGTTGTCATTTTTATTATAATCTATGCACAATGAAGTATAAAGTATAAATTTCCAGGGTTTTTTTTCCATTTATTCATCATTACAAGTTCATGCTTGGAATGCAAGTATTTTATATATTGTATCATAAATGGAATTTTTTTTTTAATCCTCACCCGAGGATATTTTTTCCGTTGACTTTTAGAGAGAGTGAAGGGTGGGGGAGAGATACAGAGAGAGAAATACTGATGTGAAAGAGACACATCGATTGGTTGCCTCCCACATGTGCCCTGACTAGGACCAGGGATTGAGCTGGCAACCTAGGTATGTGC
The DNA here is from genome assembly GCF_000327345.1 of Myotis davidii. Classification (NCBI taxonomy): domain Eukaryota; kingdom Metazoa; phylum Chordata; class Mammalia; order Chiroptera; family Vespertilionidae; genus Myotis; species Myotis davidii. Next base: position 740,655 of record NW_006283768.1, on the reverse strand, counting down.
CCTTGACTGGAATGGAACCCGGGACCCTTCAGTCCACAGGCTGACATTCTATCCACTGAGCCAAACCAGCTGGGGCAATATTATTTTTATTGTACTTCCTATATGTATCATTATGTAAAAGTTTAATTTACTTATTCTCCAAGTCTGGACTATTCTGTGTTTTCTTAATGGCATTATAATGAACTGAAGTTTTTAAAGTTTTGAAATCCAATTTATCTTATGTTTTTGGTTAGTGTTTTCAGTGTCCTCTCTAAGAAATGTTTGTTTATTCCAAGATTAGAAAATATTCATCTGTCCAGCGTAGGTAAAGGTGGTGCTCCACCTCCTCCCACAACCACATTAAAATTACAACTACACTCCACAACAACCATCATTCAGAATCTCCTGAAATCAAGCTGAATGGAAGTCCTACAACTATGAAATTAAAGAAGAAGCCACATCAAAACTGGTAGGAGGGGCAGAGACGCGGAAGGGCTGGTCCCACTCCCACACATGGTAGGAAATAACCTTGAGGGATATCTTGGCTGTGAAGGTCCCCCCTGACGGTAAAACCCCCCACCCTCCCCCAGCTCAGGGTTTCAGTGCCAGTAACAGAAGTCCCATAACTTGTGGCTGTAAAAACCAGCATGGATTGAAGCTGAGGGAGGCTGCTGGAATCCCAGGCAGTTTCTCTTAAAGGGCCCACATATGGACTTATTTGGACTCAATCCCTCTGAGCTCCAGCTCAAAGGCAGCAGCTTAAAAGGCATGAGAGACATATGGGAAGGAAGTGAATTGTTTGGCATCAGGGTGAAAGCTAAAGGGGCAGCCTTCTCCCAGACAGGAGTGCTTGTAGAGGCTATTTTTTCTGAGCCCTTTACCCTCAGAGCCAGCAGATGGGTGCCATGTCTGAGACTCTATTAATATGGCTCATACTGTTTGCAACCCGTCCCCCACCCCAGTAATTTTGAGACCCTGCCCCACCCAATTTTCAGGCCCACCCAAGCTATTTCCAGTGGCTTTATCATAGGAATACCCTGTCCTGGGTCAGGCTTCAGATTTTTCTAAAATCTCTCAGACAAGTAGCATCTGGCCTCAGCAAACCCCATACCTCTCATTAAGTGGTCCCAGGCCTGGCACTAGCAGCATCCAGCCTTGGTTCACAGCTTGGCCTTGCCTGGGGACCTCTAAGCCCAGCATAAGAAGTAGCCATCCACAGACCACTTTGTAACTTATGCCTGGTGGCCCCAGGCAGAACACAGTGACTGATGTTGGCCTGCACCTTCTAGGAGGCCCCAGAGCCAGTACAACCAGTGGAAAACTTCAGACCATGTTGAAGCACCATCATTCAACCACCTTTGACACATTCAAGGGGTGGACTCAGTGGTGACCAGAGCCCTACTGCTTTGTGTGACGGGCCCCTGCACAGCTGATCCTCCAAGATGGTCACAGGTAGGTGGTCAGTGATCAAAGCCAGTCCATGATGGGCGAAGAGCAATCAAGACTCAATTACAACAGAAGCATATTCAGCCCACATGAGGGGTACACCTCAAATTCCCAGCTGGGGTGATCAGGGAGGCTATTCCACTGGACCCTAAAGGACATCTACTACATTAGGCCATGCTGCTAAGCCGAGGAGATGTAGCAGCTCTACCTCATACATAGAAACAAAAAAAAAGCAGAAAGGCAGCCAAAATGAGCAATAAATATTTTCTTAAAATTAAAACCAGCGCCAAAACCGGTTTGGCTCAGTGGATAGAGCGTCAGCCTGTGGACTGGAGGGTCCCAGGTTCAATTCCGGTCAAGGGCATGTATCTTGGTTGCGGGCACATCCCCAGTGGAAGGTGTGCAGGAGGCAGCTGGTCGGTGTTTCTCTCTCATTGATGTTTCTAACTCTCTATCCCTCTCCCTTCCTCTCTGTAAAAAATCAATAAAAAATATTTAAAAAAAAATTAAAACCAGCAAAAGACATCAAGAAAAATGTAAAAGAAATTTGAACCAATAATGCCAAACTCATACTAGCAATAGAAATACCAATAGCATCTGATTTAAGAGCTGCAATAGATACTTCCAATCCACCCAAACCAAAAAGAAGCGGTTGAAAAATATCCTATGCAAATGCAATAATTTTTTGGACTCCAATCTTATCTTTGGTCATTCCTCCAATGAAAGTCAATATTAGTGTGCATAATCCTCCAGCTCCACGTGTACTGATGCTATTGCTGACTAAGATGGCAGAAACACACAAACCCAAAATAAGGCATGCTCTCTTCATTGGAAGATTTGTCTGGTCTTCACTTGGAAAATATCAAAGAAAAATTCCCAAAAATGTTCCTAGTAGCACACCAATAATTACATTCTGAAAAGAAGTTAGGAGATTATGAAGTTTGCCACCCGTGGGGAAGATATGCTCATGAATGTACTAAATCTAGCGATAGCGACAACATCATCCACACTGCTAGCAGCCATTAGTAAGGTTGGAATGCCTTTCTCAATGCCATATCCTTCTTCTTGCAAATGTAGCATGGAAGGGACAACAACATCAGGAGAGACAGCACCTACCACAAAACCTAAAAGAAATCCCCATTCCCAGGGAAAATTCATAAGGACGTGGAAAATAACGGCAGTCGAACATGCCTCCATGAGGGATGGACCCATAGACAATCTTAAACAAACTCTCTTCAAACACTTCAAAGCCTGTGGATCGAGTCCAAGTCCAGCTTTTATTAGGAAAGGGTAAGGGCAGTATTTCTTAAAGTTGAAGACCACTTGTTACTAATATGGATGCACTCACTGATATATGGAGCATTCCTAATGGTAAAACCAGCCAATAACATCCCAAGAAGAGATGGAAGTGGAGGCACTGAAGGTATTCTAATGACTTCCAAAAGTTTGCCCCCAATTAGGGAACAAAAAAAGACAATGAATAGTCCAAATAAATTTTCATCAGGGTAATGGTTAGGGCTTGAGATTGACCAGATTGCAAACCATAGAATAAAAATTAAAACTCCATTTGTAACACAGTTATTCAATCGTCCTTGTGGAGGACAAGTACTTTTTGTCACCTGTGGTTTTGTTTCCTCTGTTTCTGAGAAGACCATTTCCTTAGTTTCTTCGTCTTCTCCAGTATTATCATCTTTGAGGATCTATAGCTCCTTTAGATCTATAACTCTCCACCCTGGCACCCAGCAACCACCACACACTCTGCGTGAGGCCAAAGTGTAAAATACTCGCTGAAAGGTTACTTTAAATGGATTAAATACGCCTATCAAATTACATATGATAAATGAATTTATAAGAAAACAAGATTCTTACATATATGCTGTTTACAATAGACTCACTTCAGATTAAAAAACATACACTGATTGAAAGTAAAGGGATAGAAAAAGATATGAAAATGGAAACGGGGATAGCAATACTGATACTAGAAAAAATAGACTTTGAAATAAAGGCTATAATAAGAGACAAAGAACGACCCAGCAATTCCACTTTTGGGTGTTTTTCTGATAAAACACTAATTCAAAAAGACATAAGCATCCATATGTTCACTGCAATATTATTTACAATAACCAAGATACAGAAGCAACTTAAGTGTCCATCAATAGATGAATAAAGAAGTGGTGAATATATACAATGGAATATGACTTAGCCATAAAAAAAGAATGGAATGAAATCTTGCATTTGCAATAACATGGACCTGGAGGGTACTATGTTAAGTGAAATAAATCATACAGAAGACAAATACTGTATGATTTCTCTCTGTTGCTGAATCTAAAAAAAACAAAACAAAAACAAAACACAAAACAACAAATGAGCAAACAAAGCAGAAACAAACTCATAAATTCAGAGGACATTTTGATAGTTTGCCAGATAAGAGGGATGTTACGGGGATGGGTGAAAAGGAGGAAAGGATTAAGGAGTACAAATTGGTAGTTACAAAACAGTCATGGGGATGTAAAGTATAGCATAGAGAATATAGTCTATAATACTGTTGATAACTATGTATGGTATCAGCAGGTACTAAGTTTATTGGGGTGATCACTATGTTATAGAAATGTCTAATCACTGCATTGTACATCTGAAACTACAATATTATTGTATGTTAACTATAATTGAAAACAAAAATTATTTTTTTAAAAAGTCTGTTGGAGGATAGTAAATTCTTTGTGTCTGTTTTAAACAGTTCCCTTCCTGATGGTCTGCCCTATGATTTTCAGACTTGCCTAGCCAATTCTGACAATTGTATAAACCAACTCTTTGCAATAAAGCTCTTAATGTATATTTCCTAGTGATTTCGTTTCTTTAGTTGAGGCATGACTAATATATATATATATGTATATCTCAGTATAACTTATATATGTATATATTTCTGTAACTTACTTTTTTTCCCATCAGTGTGTCTTAGAGATGGCATTATATTTATCTGCTGAATAATATAATATGGATATACTATGTTTCATATAATTGTCCTACTATTAGTGAATATTTTAGGGTTTTTTTAGATTAATTCAAATTTAAATTAGATTAGATTTATTTTTACTTGCTACTTTAAAAATTTGCTTTATTGACTTCCTGCATCCAGCATTGCAATAATAAAATCTAATATCAATCAGATTCTTTTTCCTTGGCAGGTATTTTCTTCTCTGAAAACTTTTATGATATTATCCTTCTTTAATAATTTATAATAACACTAGAGGCCCAGTGCATGAAATTCTACAAAGGAGAAGGGGGCCTCAACCTCTCTCAAACCTGTTCACATGCCTGCCTGATCACCCCTAACAGCTCACCTGCCTGCCTAATCACCCCTAACCACTTTGCCTACCTGCCTCATTGCTCCTAACTGCTCACCTGCCTGCCTGATCATCCCTAACTGCTTGCCTGTCTGCCTGATTGCCTCTAACCGCCTCTACCTCGGCCTCTGCCACAGTGTCTTCATCTGGAAGGACATCCGGAATGATGTCTGAAAGGTCTTCTGCTGGGGTCCAACCCCAGCAGGTCCAGGGGTCCCCAAAGGTGTGGATGGAGTCGGCGAAGAAGGAATGACACGGAGACAATGTTCAGTTGATCAGCAGCCTTGCCAGGATCTCTAGTCACAATCTCCAGCCAAGTTCTGTGTCCATGTTCTCTTGCTAGGTTCTCCAGCCACGTTCTCCAGGTTCTCCAGCCAGGTTCTGTAGCCATGTTCTCTCGCTCGGTTCTCCAGCCAGGTTCGGTAGCCAGGTTCTGTAGCCAGGTTCTGTCCAGGATCTTTTGCCATGTTCTCTCCAGCGAAGTTCTTCTGTCTCTAGGTTCTGTGTAGGTTCTGTCTTCTAAGTTCT
>NW_006283768.1:724996-734256 GCF_000327345.1 Myotis davidii | reverse complement strand
CCTGCCCCCCAGCTCTTAGCTCCCCCCTGGGTTTCCGATCACTGTCAGTGGCAGGGGGCTTCTTCCTGCTTTCCCTTTCACCTCCCTGCATTGTGCCTACATATTCAAATTAACCGCCATCTTGTTGGCAGTTAACTGCCAATCTTAGTTGGCAGTTAATTTGCATATAGCCCTGATTAACCAATGAAAAGGGTAGTGTCGTATGCCAATTACCATTTTTCTCTTTTATTAGTGTAGATATCTATGGTTGTTTTTCATATTACTCAATTTTCAGTAATCTTTTAAATCTAAAGAATTGGGGGTTTTTTATGTTTTTGAAAACTTCTCGTATCATTACTTTTGTTTGTTTTTTTCAGCTCTGCCTCTCTCTTTTTTCTCCTTGGAACTCAATTTCATGGATGCAAGACTTTCTGGGACTTTCTCTCTAGCCTTAACTTTTATTTCATTTTCCAACCCATGTAGTCTATTGCACTGCATTTAGGGTAAGCTAGTCAGTGTGATTTCCAGCTTATTAACATACTCTTCAATTGTGTCCATTCTATCATTCAGCCCACGTATTGAGTTTTATTTTAATAGTAGTATTTTTTATTTCTAAGATCTAATATTGCTTTGTTGTAATTGCTGTTCTTTTTTATTTGTTATATCATTGAGAATATTAATTTCATTTTTATTAAAGCCTCCTTTTATTTGCTCCAGTAAGAATTTTTTCTCAGGTTTTAGGTTCTGTTGATGACTTTAGTACACCTGTTTTGTGATACTGGATTTCCTCACATATTTGGCAATTCTTGGTTTGGGTCTTGTATTTGAGGTTACTCTCCAAATTTGGGGACTGGGGAGCAAGATGTGTTACTGGTTGACGTCGTTTGCAAAGGGCACTGCCCTGTCTCTCCAGCTTACCTGTCCAACCTCACTTTTACAACCTGCAGCAAAGGCCTCTGCTGTCCTCTATTTGACAAATGGGGGAGAGGGTCTTTGGGGAAGGAGGAGGGTCAGTTCACCTGGTATCCATCGTTTCAGAGCATTCAATTTTCACAGCATCTCTTTTCTGTGTTAGTTCTGCTATGGCTTTTTCCTCAGCCAGTTCTATCTGCTTTCTGTCTCTTAAGGGCTTTATTAGAAGTATTTTTTCATCAATGATATCCTCTCTTGCTTTCCAGCACAATTATACATTTTAATTTTTTCCCTGTCATTCCTAGGGATTTTGAATAAAAGGGGAAATGGAAAAGTGTGATCTTTATTTTATTTCTGCACTGAATTATTATTAACTACTTTAGAGGTTTTAAACGGATTAGCTAATAACATTGGAGAAAAACACATTTATCTTAAATAATATAATTTGAAAATTAAAATAGTTGACCTTATAAATAATCTGGAAATTTTATAGTATCTTTTTGTTTATAGTATTATAGTTATAGAACCTATTCCATTTTTTAAATCAAACCTAACAGAATGTAATTCAATTTGCTGAAACTTAAAAAGGAAGGGATATCTGATGTCTTGTAATTATGGACAATGTAATTAAAGGAAGCTTTAAAGAAATGATTAAAATTTGTGAGATCAGAGACTAAAAGAAAAGCTAAGGAGGAATAATGTGTGTATTTATGAGTATGTGTTTACACACTTTTATTAGGATGCCTATTAAAGAGATACAATTTCTGGAGAGATGAATAAGAAAACTGAATCACCATCAGAGAGAATGGAGTGTAAAATTTCAAAGCATTTATTGATAATTGAAATCGAGTTGGTGATTGTGAGAAGGGCAAAAATGTATTTCTGTTGTGATTTCTGTTCATAATAAAATGTGTATTCCAAGACTGTGCATACCTATTGGGCTTAAATTATTTATTTGAAAGTAATACCTGTATATTTTAGAATTTTTAAATATATTTTTATTGATTTCAGAGAGGAAGGTAAAGGGAGAGAGAGAGAGAAACATGAATGACGAGAATCATTGATCAGCTGCCTCTGGCACGCCCCCTACTGGAGACTAAGCCCGCAACCCAGGCATGTGCCCTTGACTAGAATCAAACCTGGGCCCCTTCAGACCACAGGCTGATGTTCTATCCACTAAGCCAAACAGGCTATTCTAGAATTTTTAGAATATATGGATTGAAGAAAGCACAAAATAAAAATTGCATATAATTTCTCCACCAAGAGATCACCCACTTATTAACATTTAAATTATTTTTATTTAAATTTGTTAGGGTGACATTGGTTAATAAGATAATACAGATTTCAAGTGCACAATTATGTAATACACTAGAGGCCCAGTGCACAAAATTCATGCGGGGGCAGGGAGAGGTGTGTGTGTCCCTCAGCCCAGCCTGAACCCTCTCCAATCTGGGACCACTTGAGGGATGTCGAATGCTGGTTTAGTGGGATCAGGCCTAAGCGGGCAGTAGGACATCCCTCTCACAATCCAGGACTGCTGGCTCCCAACTGCTCGCCTGCCTGATTGCCCCTAACTGCTTCTGCCTGCCAGCCCCCTAACCACTCCCCTGCCAGCCTGATCGACGCCTAACTGCTCCCCTGCTGGCCCAATTGCCCCTAACTGCTCTCCTCTGCTGGCCTGGTCACCCCTAACTGTCCTCCCCTGCAGGCCTAGTCTCCCCCAACTGCCCTCCCCTGCAGGCCTGGTCCTCCCCAACTGTCCTCTCCTGCAGGCCTGGTTGCCCCTAACTGCCCTCCCTGCAGACCCAATTGCCCCCAACTGTCCTCTCCTGCTGGCCTGACTGCCCACAACTGCCCTCCCCTGTTGGCCATCTTGTGGTGGCCATCTTGTGTGTTGGAGTGTTGGCCAATTTGCATATTACCTCTTTATTATATAGGATCATTCTATGTAATTACATTGTATGTTCACCACTGAAAGTCAAATCTATTTCCATCACCATATATGTGACCCCCTTTTACCATTTACTACCTCCTCCCAAACCTTCTTCATTCATAACCATAATACTGTTTTCTGTGCCTATACGTTTTTGTTTATTTTGTTTGTTCATTTGTTGCTTTGTTTTATTTCCCACATATGAGTGAAATCATATAGTTCTTGACTTCCTCCATCTGAATTATTTTGTTTAGCATGGTATTCTCAAATTCCATTCATATTGTCTCAAATGGCAGGATTTCACGGTGTCCAAAAATATATGTACACTTTAAATAATTATTAATCCCAATGGGTTAAATCTTAAAAGAAAAAAACATCCATCGAGCTATCAGCTGTTAAACTGTATATACATTTTTGGGACACCCTGTTTGTACCACATTATTCAACCATCTATCAAAAGACACTTTAGTTGTTTCCATGTCATGGACACTGTGAATAATGCTACATTGAACACAGGAATACATATATATTTACAAATTAATGCTTTAAAATTTTTTAGGTAGCCCTAGCTGGTTTGGCTCAGCAGATAGAGCGTCAACCTGTGGACTAAAGGGTTCCAGGTTAAATTCTGGTCAAGAGCATATGCCCAGGTTGCGGGCTCAATCCCCAGTGAGGAGCATGCAGGAGGCAACCAATCAATGATTCTCTCTCATCATTGATGTTTCTATTTCTCTCTCCCTCTTACTTCCTCTCTGAAATTAATAAAAATATATTTTTTAAAATTTTTAGGTAGATATCCACAAGAGGGATTGCTGGGTACTAATTTTTGAGGAAACTCCATACTGTTTTCCGTAGTGGCTATGGCGCTTTACATTCCCAGGAGCAGCAAATGAAGGTTCCTCCTTCTCCGCACCCTCTCCAGCATTTGTTATTATTTGTCTTGTTGATAATAGACATTCTAACAGGTGTGAAGTGGCATCTCATTGTAGTTTTGATTTGTATTTCTGTAATAGCTAGTAAAGTTTAGCTTCTTTCATATATCTTTTGGCCATTTGTATGTGTCTGTTCATGTCCTCTGCCCATTTTTTAATGGGATTGTTTGTTTATGTTGTTGTTGAGTTGTATGAGTTCTTTATATATTTTGGATATTAACCCTTGTCAAAACTGTTTTTTGCAAATATATTTTCCCATTCCATTTGCTGCATTTTTGTTTTGCTGCCAGTTTCATTTGCTGTGCAGAAGCCTTTTAGCTTGAGATAGTCCTATTCGTTAATTTAGACTTTATTTCCCTTGCCTTTGAGGTTAAATTTATAAAATCCTCTTAAGACCAAAGTCCATAAGTTTAGTACCTATGCTTTCTTCTATGTAATTTATTGTTTCAGGTCTTATAGTTAGAACCATTTTTACTTAGTTTTTGTGTATGGTTACAAATGGCAGTCTAGTTTCATATTTTTGCATATGGCTTTCTAATTTCCCCTCTTTATTTAAAAAGCTTTCTTTTTTTCCGTTGTATGTACTTGGCTTCTTTGTTGAAAATCATTTTCTCACATACTTGTGGTTTCATTTCTCTTCCATTAGTCTGAGTCTGATTTTCTGCCAATGCCATACTGTTTTGATGATTGTTGCATTGTAGTATAATTTGAAGTTAAGGAGTGTAATACTTCCAGCTTTGTTCTTTTTTATCAGAATTCCTTTGGCTATTCAGAGTCTTTTGTAGTTCCATACAAATATAATCTTCTTTGTTCTATTTCTTCTTTAAAATGCCACTGGGATTGTAATTGCATTAAATCTGTATGTTGCTTTCAATAATATGTCCATTTTAACTATGTTGATTTTTCCAATCCATGAACATAGAGTATCTTTCCATATTTTTGTGTCTTCTTCACTTTCTTTTAATAATTTCTTGAAGTTCTCAGTATAGGTCCTTCACATTTTTTGTTGCTTTTATTCCCAAGTATTTTATTCTTTTTGTTTCAATTTCAAAAGAAATTGTTTTGTTTTTCATTTCCTTCCCTGAAATTTCATTGTTAGTATATAGGAACACCATAGATTTTTGTACATTGGTCCTCACAGCTAATTGCCCTAGAGGTAAACAAACATGAAGCAACCAAAATGCAGAGACAAAGAAATGTGTCACAAATGAAAGAAATGGAAGAAAGCAAAGTACTGGATATAGAGTTAAGGTTACTTAAGAATCTTCTAGAAACCCCTGTACAGAGCTTCCTCAAAAAATCAAAAATGGAACTTCTATTTAACCCAGTGATCCCTCTTCTGAGAATATATCCTAAAAACCCCAAAACACCAACCAGAAAGAATATATGCACCCCTATGTTCATAGCAGCATTGTTCATAATAGCTAAGATTTGGAAACAGCTCAAGTGCACATTAGTAGATGAATGGATAAAAAAGCTGTGGGACATTTACACTATAGAATACTATGCAGCTGTAAAAAAAGAGGGATCTCTTACCCTGGCCAAATGGCTGAAGGCAATTCCCTAACCTGATAATCCTTGTACTGTTTACCAAATTACCTATGATATGCCTGTATGCATTCCTAAAGGGCAAATGTGTATTCAAGTGAATAAAGGCAGACAGGACCCAGTTTCAGTGAGCTTTTCCACTAGAGAGAGGTTTCCACCTGGCCCCCCATGCATTCTAAATTCATATTTCTTGTCTAGTGTTTTCATTTGTGCACAGCCCCTTCTTCAGATCCTGAACCCTAGCCGTAAAAGTTTGCGGCATATACTTACATGCATAGCCAATGGAAAGGGGCAATATGGTGGTGAAGACCTGGGTGGGGGAGGGGGTAGGAGATAGGAGGATAGGGCAAAAGGGGGAGGAATGGCAGATACCTGTAATACTATCAACAATAAAAAAATATTTTTTTAAAAAAGTAGTAACAACAAAAAAAGAAAGCATAAAAAACACAAATTAAAAAATATTTACAATATACTATCTCATAAGAGATTTACAAATTTAGCTTTTTTTAAAGTCATTTTCATATATATACATATATCTTTATTGATTTCAGAGGGAAGGGAGAGGGAACGAGAGATAGAAACATCAATGATGAGAACCATTGATTGGCTGCCTTCTGCATGTTCCCTACTAGGGATTAAGCCCGTAACACGAGCATGTGCCCTTGGTCAGAATCGAACCTGGGACCCTTCAGTCCACAAGCTGACACTCTATCCACTGAGCCAAACCAGCTAGGGCTAGATTTAGCTCTTCTTTAATCTACTGTGAATGAATTTTTGCCTACACTGCAAGGTAAAGGTCTAACTTCATTATTTTTCATGTGGATATCCAGTTTTCTCAGCACTATTTATTGGAAAAGACTATCTTTTATCTATTGAATGGTCTTGACACTCTGGTGATCATTTATGTGAGGGTTTCATTCTGAAATCCCTATTTCACTGGCCTGTCTGTCCATAGCCAGTAACATACTTTTAATTACTGTAGCTTTGTTATAAGTTTGAAAGTCAAAAAATGTGATTCCTTGAACTTTATTCTTCTTCAAGGTTATTTTGGCTAGTCTGGACTTCTTGCAATTCCTTATGAATTTGAGTATTAGCTTTTGCAATTCTGTGATAAAGGCTGCTAGAATTTTGATATAGATTACGTTGAGTCTGTAGATCACTTTGAGAAATATTGTTAAGCCTTTTTGTTACTGAACACAGGAGAAAGCTTAAGGCCTCCTCTGGTCATTTCTGAGCCTGAATCTTTCCCTGGGCAAGCCCAGTGGCCTTCCATATGCCCTCTACGTGTGGCTGTTTTTGAATGTCAAAAAAATAAAAATAAATGACCAGGTGCTGTTCTTACAAATTTCCTAGAAGCTGCTTTAGTCAGGGGGATCAAAACAATGTTGACTTGCCTTTCTTTGTGAACCAAATTATCAGAAACAACAACATGCAATCACATCACACAGCCCCAGTATTTAAAAAACACGGTCCTGTTGCCCACCCCAGTTCCAGAAACCCAAGAAAGAAACATGGGTTGTCATGTCCACAGCTGCCTGCCATGGGATGGGGTGGGTGGGGGTTAGTCACTACTGCACTGAAGGATGAAATGGACGATACTAACATCAATTCACCAGCCACGCTTTCCCCTGGTGCTGGAGTCAAACAGACTCCAGAGTTCCAAAACAGAAGTTTTCCTTTATACCCGTAAAACTGTTTCTAGGTGGAGAGACAGATTCCTGGCACTCACTTCATTATCGTCCCTGATTTCACTCCTCATCAGATGGGTTCTTAATTCCTAAATTTATATATACAGCTCAGACCTCTCTTCCAATTCCCAGACTCAGATATCTAATTTGCACATCTATGGACTTTCAATGCTTCCATTCAATCATACTATTTCTGTCTGGTCTATGTAGTCTCCCACTCATAATTGACCATTTCACACCTTCTTTCTTTTCAATCATCCAATATATCTTCACTCTCAGCCAATTGCAGTACTTTCTACCTTACTATGAACATTAAAGCCATCAAAGGAGATTCCTACAGACCCCCATCCCCTCTGCCCAACTACCATCATCTGCATCTTCATCCTATTCTCCGTCTGTTAACATAGATCCATACTCAAGGCCATGAATGCCAGCAGGTCAGAATCAGTAGAGCCATTTTAGAAGTCTACTTACCACATTCATGACATAGGAATATCCTGTGGCTAGTTTTGATGACCATAATTTTGGAAACACCACTCTAAAATGAATGCGTGACTGAAGTTAGTAAGGGCAAATTAAGCAAAAATAAAAATAAAAAATAATACAGCCCTAACCAGTTTGGCTCAGCGGATAAAGCATCGGCCTGCAGACTGAAAGGTCCCAGGTTCGATTCTGGTCAAGAGCACGTACCTTGGTTGCCGGCACATCTCCAGTAAGAGGTGTGCAGGAAATAGCTGATCAATGTTTCTAACTCTATCACTCTCTCTTCTGTAAAAAATCAATAAAGCATACTTAAAAAAACACAACCTAATTTTTAAAAAATAATACAAACAACAAAAAAGTTAATTCAAGGTTTCTGCTTATCTACATACTTCAAAAACTATTTCTTCAGTGTGGTAAGTTTTTAGGGGAAAATATATACTTTTTCACTGTTATCATTTTCATTTATATAATACTGAGTAAGTATGCGTCTTTACCTACAATTTCTCAAGTAAAAAATTATTTTGCCTTGACCAGTTTTGCTCAGTGGATAGAGCATCAGCCTGCGGACTGAAGGATCCCAGGTTCAATTCTGGTCAAGGGGATGTACCTTGGTTGCGGGCACATCCCCAGTAGGGAGTGTGCAGGAGGCAGCTGATCGATGTTTCTCTCTCATCAATTTTTCTAACTCTCTATCCCTCGCCCTTCCTTCTCTGTAAAAAATCAATAAAAAATATTTTTTTAAAAAATTGTTTTAAAATCTAGGAGAGAATGGTACACCATGTCTATTAGTGATCCAAGCATGTCCACTAACAAAATACTATAACTGTAATCAAAGTGTAATATATAAAATGCTGAAGAACATTCTACCTGAATTACTGGTACCTGGAGGGCGACATAAACAGTTCAGAGAGGGAAAACTGTGTTCATACTGCATGCTCTAGTATTCTTTTCTATTGTAAGAATTTATCAATATCTTCTCTACAACTGAGTTATCTTTATTTACTCTGACATAAACCTATTTTCTCCAAACACACTGCATTGTCTTTTCTCTAGTAGTATAAATTGTCCATTTCCTTAAGAAAAAATAAATAAAAATATGCTCTATATTGCCTTCATTTCTCTTCATTTTTATTTGATACGTTTTAAAAAGATTTGGACCTCAAGAATAGAGTGGCACTGTATGTGTATTTAAATTTGACCAATATTTTTTAAACAAAAAGATCAGCTAGACATTTATATTGATTTATATTTTCTGGGCTCCCTGCTTATGCTGCAGATCAGTTCAAAGCTCTCTCTAAGTTTATATTCTTAGAAAATGATCCTCTATGAAAGATGTGTGAAAGCCATCCTATCTTTATTTCAAACCATGTTTCTAGTTTTAAATTTATAAAGTCCTTGGATAAAAGTCTTAGGACACAGAGCCAGGGAGATATGCTCTAAAGATGTAAAATAAACATGCATGACTCTTGCAACGGGATTCACAAGAATAATGAAATCCTGACCATGACAAGGGCTCGCCCTTTGCATCTGTGGCTCCAGCTGAACCAACCAACATTGTCTGAGTATATTTCTGACTGTTTCTAATCAGATGTTTCTCCACTCTCTCCCCTACATTCTCTTTTCTCTGTCCCTCTGGTTATTATTTTTTTTAATTTTCTTTTTCCCTTTCTCTCCTTCCTCTCTTCCCGTAAGAGTTACTTCAGATATTCCCACCTCTTGAAGGACATGAATGAATCTCACTCAATGACATGTTGTGCCCTGGCATATTGTGATGTTTTATTATTG
>NW_006283768.1:717521-724924 GCF_000327345.1 Myotis davidii | reverse complement strand
CGGCTGATTTGCCCTGAAGGGTGTCCCGGATCAGGGTGGGGGTCCCACTGGGGTGCCTGGCCAGCCTGGGAGAGGGGATGAGGGCCATTTTCATGCTGGCCACACCCCTTTCAGGGTAGGGGTCCCCACTGGGGTGCCTGGCCAGCCTGGGTGAGGGGCTGATGACTGTTTACAGACTTGCCATAGCACCTTCAGCTTGGGGGTCCCAACTGGGGTGCCTAGCCAGCCTGGGTGAGGAGCTGAGGGCCATTTTAAGGCTGGCCACACCCCCTTCAGGGTGGTGGGGGTCCTGCTGGGATGCCTGGCCAGTCTGGGTGAGTGTCTGATGGCAGTTTGCAGGCTGGCCAAACCCCAAAGCGGGGACCTTCATCCCATGAAGGTGTGGCCAGCCTGGGTGAGTGGCTGATGGCTGTTTGCAGGCTGGCCACAGCCCCTTCAGGGTGGGGGTCCCTGCTGGGGTGCCTGGCCAGCCTGGGTGAGGGGCTGATGGCTGTTTGCAGGCTGGCCACAGCCCCTTCAGGGTGGGGGTCCCTGCTGGGGTGCCTGGCCAGCCTGGGTGAGGGGCTGATGGCTGTTTGCAGGCTGGCCACAACAACCCCCAGCCACCCAAGCTCCTAGTGGAGGCTGGCTGGAAGCAGGTATCTAGGATTTATATGTCTTCTATAATTGAAACTTCGTTGCCATGAGCTGAGGCCACAGCCGGCTCAGAGCTGGCGGGAAGCTTGGCTTCCTCCATAGCTGGGGCAACTAAGCACCTCTGCTTACTCCAGCTCCATGGATGCCGGCGCCATCTTGGTTGGTTTAATTTTCATGTAGTCTCTGTGATTGGTTGGTGGGTGTGCCTTAGGGCATAGCGAAGGTATGGTCAATTAGCATCTTTGTCTTTTATTAGTGTAGATAATTAGACAAAGTTATTAAAAGTACAAACAAAATATTCCCCTCTTACATTCTTTTTAGATTATCCCCACTCCCTTTACCTTTGAGAAAATGACTTTTTTTGCCTCTTATTTTGAGACAAAATAAGTGTTTCTTAGGAGGAATTTCCTCAATTCCTTGTTTCCTCCTATCATTGCAAGAAGCATAGGAACATTTTCACTGTTTCTATTTCATTTTTTTCTTCAGTAGAAGAAAAATGATTGCAGAACATTAAAAACTGTTAAAAATATTTTTAAAAATCTAGATGTTATCTTGTTAAATTTCTATGTCCTCATCACATTGCCTCTTTGGGTAAAAGCACTCCTCTTTGCTACAAGAAGGAGCTAGAAAATAATCAAGGCAGTGAGGAATTGTTGATTGTAAGCCACAGCAATCATCTGTAAGAGCCACTACAGGAATGCACCTTACCATCTTGAGGCTCCTGAACTTTTCTCTAAACCATGAAAACACCAGGTGAAAGATGTGAGAAAATATGAATTCACAGACATTCTTATTATTTACAGTGTCTACAGCCATATTGCATGTAGTATCCATGACATTGAAAACTTGGTACTGGTCCTTTACTTATAACTCAAGCACATCTCTTCATCATCTCATCATTTCATCTTTTTATAACAACAAAAGTCCTTTCGAAACTCTACTCTGACCTTCTCCCAAAATGAAGTTAATTATGAGCAGTTCCTCTTCTAGCTAAGCTTACTTCAACTCCAAAGTGCAGTGTACTTTTCTCATTTTAATTATCTCTAACACTAGGATGAGGTGCTCTAGTTGACAATTAGGTTATTGCTCTGCTCCATAGCAATATAACTCAGGTTTGTGGTTACAAGAAGAGTAAACACTTTGCAAAGTAAGTCTCTCTTGAAATATTCTTTTTGGCACTCAACACTTCCCAGAAATCAATTAACACTTTTTATATCTACTCCTAAACTTAACATGTACAATACATATATATATCCCTAAAACTAAACAATAGATATTCTAATTAATATTAGCAACTTGGTATACAATGAGACTAAAATCTCCACTAGCTCAAAATAGTAATTTCTAGACAAATGTATCCATGCATTATCAGTGGTTAGTTAGTTCATCCTGTTTCTATGCAGTGTATGTTTTCCTTATTTTTTTTTAGTATTAACTTAACAAGATTGTAGATATAAGTCAATAGGTTGAATAAGTTGTGAGATTAATATCTGTGACTATATCATTGGTATTATCCTAGCTCCAATTTACATATAAAATTAAGAGTAAGACACTTAATTTCCCTGACAATTACTTTCAATAAAGAACAATCCTACATAACAAAGTTGTTGATAAATGTTGCTAATGAAATAAAATGTAAAACTTTAAATAATTTTAATCAAAATTACTTTAATTTTTAATTTCATACATCATTTGAAGGAGAAAGTTCAGGCTTTAAGGGCCCTGAATTCAGTCTTTTTAATGATAATTAAAATGTTATACTGAACAGTAGTTACAGATTCTTCAGAAATCACCTCACACCAGTCAGAATGGTTGTGGAAATCAATAAACAACAAATGTTGGTGAGGATGTGAAGTAAAGGGAACCCTTATGTACTGTTGGTAGAAATGCAGATTCATTACTCATGCAGCCACTATGGAAAACAATATGGAGGATTTTCAAAAAGTTAAAAATAGAACAGGATTATGGCCCAGTGATTCCACTTCTGGGTATATATCTGAAGAAACCCCAAACACTAATTCAAAATAATATGTGTTCATTGCAGTGTTATTTATAATAGCCAAGATATGGAAGTAATCCACATGTTATCAATAGATGAGCGGATAAAAAAAGTGCAATTGAATATTACTCAGCCATAAAATAAATGAAATCTTACCATTTGCAACAGCATGGAGGGTCTTAAAGGGTGTTATGCTAAGTGAAATAAGGCACTCAGAAAAAGACAAATGCCATATGGTTTCACTAATATGTGGAATCTAAGGAACAATAGAAAACAAATACAACAGTTACAGACTCATAGATACAGAGAACAGACTGATGGTTGGCAGGGGGGATAGGGTTTGGGGGCTGAGTGAAAAAGGTAAAGGAATAAAGATATATAAACTGGTACTTACAAAATAGTCATGGGGATGTAAAGTACAGCATAGGAAATATAGTCAATAATATTGTGATAAGTAAGCCTGGTGTCAGATGGGTACTTGAAATATCAGGGGATCACTCTGTAAAGAATCTGTTTGTCTAACCATAATGCTTTACACCTGAAACTGATACAAAATAGTAGTGAATGTAAACTATAATTGAAAAATAAAATTTAAAAAAGAAGAATGACTAGTTTATCAAAGCATTTTAGGGTCATTTGTGTGAGAATAGAGATGCACTAAACCGGGAGTGGGGAACATCTGTATAAGGCCCATGAAATCATTTGGTCTGGCCCTGCCAAGGCATTAGGGGTGAGTTAATTAAATGTTTAACCAAATATAGCAGGCTAATTTTTAAGTTGATAATTTTGTATGGCCCTGAAATGATGTTATAAAATATCCAAATGGCCCTTGGCAGAAAAAAGGTCCCCCATGCCTGCCCTAGACAGTGATATGCAAGGAAAGTGTAAAGAAAAAAGAGAGAGATAAAGGACTCTATTAAAAGATATTTGGCTCTGGCATTCTAGATAGTAAAGGGATGAAGAGCCCAATAAATTAAAGAAACAAGGACATTTTAGGTGCAAAAACAGAAAAAGGATTTAGTAAGAAAGCTGAAGATAATATACCTGCTAGCAAATAATATTGCAAAAGATTTAGGAAAAAATTCTATTTACATTTAATAATTTGCCAATGAGAAAGACAAAATACACCAGACAATTAAGGAGATATTTTATTCAGGGTATTGCATAAATTCATGAGAAACATATAAAAGGAAGGGGGCCTAAAGTTTTATAGAGGCAGGAAAATGGGAGTCATCCACAAGTCTTAGGACAAAGATTGGTCTTATATCAGAGGATGTGAGGACAAGCTGGTCCTTCTCATTAGTCTTTACCTGGAACACAAAAGGGTGGGGGATTTCTTTATTTTCACTGGAATGCATCCGCAAGCCAAGGAATGCCAGCAAACACCAGATGCTAGGAGAAACAATGAAAAATTCTCCTACAGGTTGGATAGGGATCTTGGCCCCCTGCCAACAGCTGTATGAGGACTTCTTGCTTCCAGAGCTGTGAGACACCAAATTTCTGTTGCTTTAAGTATCTAGTTTGTGGTATTTTGTGTAAGAAACATAATCACAGATTCTGAGGATTAGGACATAGACATATTTGGGGGATGAGGGCATTATTCTGTCCATTGCAGTCAGTGGGGAAACGTTTGCCCTCTAATTAAGAAAGAACAAGATAAATCTCTTTGAAGAGGTGGAAATGGTGGTCTTTTTTTCCTCCTAACTTAGATAGTACCCTGAGGCTTTTATCTTCCTGAAACTTGTATTAAAAACTCTGGATCGCCTAGCAGTTATTTCAAACCACTGTTTGTTGCTGATTTTACTATTAGTTGAATTAAGTGGCTAATATACATGGCTACTTCAAGTTCAATTTAGGTTAACACACAATTTAAATTAAAAATGCCTAGGTATAGGCCAGGCCCTATGACAGAACCTGAGTAGACTGGAAGGGAAAACCTGTGCCAATTCAGTGTCCTTGAGATTTTAAAGTTTCTACTTTCAATTTTTGGAGCTTATTTTTTAAATTCTATTTTATTGTGGTAAGAACACTTAACATCAGATCCACTCTCTTTAGAAAATTTTAAATGTACGATACATTATCGTTGATGATAAAAATACAGTGTTGTAAAGCAAATCTCTAGGGCATATTCATCTTGCTTAACTGAAACTTTATGCCATTAATTACTTACTCCCTACCTCTGTCCCCCAGTCCCCGGAAACCAACATTCTACTCTGATTCCATAAATCTGACTATTTTACTAGTAGGTATCTCATATAAGTTAAAACATACAGTATTTGTTTCTGTACCTGGTTTATTTCACTTAGCTTAATGCTCTCAAGGTTCTGTGTTGTCTCATATTACAGAATTTCTTTCTTCTTTAAAGCTGAATGGTATCCCATTGTATGTATTCACAACATTTTCTTTATCCATTTCTTGACAACCATTTAGGTTGTTTTTACATCTTGCTATTGTGAAAGATATGTAATGACCATGGAAGCACTAAAATCTCTTTGAGCTTCTGATTTCAACTCTTTTGGATAAATAGCTAAAAAGCGGGGTTTGCTGGATTATATGGTAGTTCTATTTTTAATTTTATAAAGAACTTCCATATTATTTTCCACAGCGGTTGTACCATTTTGCTTTCAGACCAACAGTATGCAAGGGTGCCAATTTCTCCACATCCTTGCCAACACTGGTTGTCTTTTGGTTTTTTGATAATGGCCATGCTGACAGGTGTGACGTGATATCTTACTGTGGTTTTGATTTTCATCTCCCGATGACTGGGGACACAGAATTTTTTCATGTACCTGTTAGCCATTTGTATATCTTTTTTGGAGTACTGGCTCTTCAGGTCCTTATCCCATATTCAATCAAGTGATTAGTTCTTTTGCTATTGAGTTGTTGGGGTTCTTATATATTTGGGAGATTAATCTTTTAGCAGCTATATGATTTACATAGGTTGCCTCTCACTCTGTTTTGTTGCTGTGCAGAAGCTTTGGATGTTTCAGACAATTTATATCTGCGTTCAGTGTAGCGAGTGTCTAACAGCACTTTTTAGTGGGAGCAGGATTTCTTTCTTTTTTCTTATCGTGAAAGAAATGCCTATTTCCAAAGATCTTCTAACCCTACAGAAACAAAATGACTCTTCTCATTTTTTCATTGTCGGATTTATCTTTCTCCTTCTTAATAGAGTAGGATTAACACATTTGTCTTTGGAGATAAGCACATTCTATGCTGTACCCTAGTGACCAACCTTTATAGGAACATTAGTTTCAGTCCTGTTCTGCCCATATAACTAGAAGCTGATAACAGAAAGGACAGGAGAATATGAATGGGGACAGCTAAAAAAATTATAACTTTGGCCTAATAAGAAGCTTTTTCCCTATGAAAATGATCTTATTTGCCTTGTAGATGTGCGCACCATTAACAAATATGCACACTTACTTCAATTATGAGAAGCATGTAGTTAAAATGCTTCAGGGGAAAATAAGGATCAAGAGAAAATCTTATTTTACAACAGCAATGAAAAAGAAAATCAAAGCTATTGCCTCGCTCCTATTTACAAAATATTTTACATTAAATCCATGATTAAATATGTTCTTCAAGTATTCCAAATTGAAAACAAACAAAAAAATGCCTCAAGCAAAAAATAAGTAAAAAATAGAATGTGCCATTTTTCAATTTCTTGTGAAATATTTTCATTTCCTTAGCTATCATTACCAGATTATGAAAAGATATTATTACTAAAATCATGTGGCTAAAGAAGAATGCATTCTAGTTTTTGCATAAATGTTAATATACCTGTTTTCTCACACACATATTCAAAGCTTCATAATTAGATCTTGCTAATGTTCTCTCAATTTTTACATTCCGAAGGCCTAACTGTAGATATAATAATTGGTTATATTTTAAAAAAGAAAAACTGGACACAAATCTTAATACTAAAATATAATAAGAGCCTTTTACCCCAATAATGAAATATAGATTAGCATATAATTATCTATATAGGGTTAGAAACTTATCTAGCATGTAGGTGATAAGAGGTAAATTTAAACATGCTGCCCTAACTCCTGAACCTTGGATTTTACAAAACAATAAACTAACTGTTTACATACAAAGGTAGGCTAAAATTCTATAAAACAAGAAATGATTATAATCCAATGGCAAAGATTTTTAAATAAAAATGTCAGGTATATTTAAATTCCAATTAATGCTGCACCTTTCTACTATATAGTTTACTAGATTTCATGCCAAAGCTTTATGAGATGACCTGTAACTGAAGACAAATATAGGACCTATAAGTAGGGTGACTAAATGTCCCAGTTTCACCAGGACAATCTTACTTTATAAAGCCTTTTATCTGAACATTATATATGGAGACCCTTTCACTCTCAAAGGCACTTAGAGTAGTAGTATTATACAGTCATCCTATCCAAAATAATAAATCAGTGAGGCTAATCCCAAAAGAGTTGTACCTTCTAAAAACGTTTTAAGCTATGCTTATAATTTTCAAAATAAAATATATGTAGGTAAGGGAGAAACATTATTTACGCCTGGTGACTTATTTGCAGCACCACCACTACTGGAAGCAGAGCCCTCCATTCGAAGTTGGGCTCCAACTCTAACCTGGTTTTATCTCAGCTTGGCATAGATTGGGTAATTGAAAGGGAGGAAATGGGTTGATAATAAGGGGAATAGAAATCCAAATGGGAATGCACCTATCTGCTCAGAAATCCAAATTTAAGAAAGTCAAGTCTACTGTTTGGGATGTATTATAGAGCAGGAA
>NW_006283768.1:714168-717510 GCF_000327345.1 Myotis davidii | reverse complement strand
ATGTGAGACCACTTTAAAGTTAGATTATGGGAACATTACAGTGATCTAGGAGGGAGTGTAAAGAATGTCAGAGGTGTGAAGAGGTGGAAATGGTTTAAAGTAATTTCAATTGTTTTTTCTAAATGGAACAGGGTAGACCCTATAAACCATAGATCAGTACTCCTCGGTTTGCCATTCTGTGGAATAGTGAGCCATAAATATAGTGTAGCCAGACTATACCAAGTCATTTAACAGAGTCTTTCATTATAGCAATGCACAAAATGTGGATAAATTTTTATGTGGGTATATCACTTCACATTTAACTAGATAAATCACCTTGTATCTCTCACAAGAATCAACCGAGGCAAAAATATACCTATTCCAGAAAATCACTTAGACAAAGCCAGATTATGCTCAACCTTTAACCCTCATTCTTTGACTTCAATTACTGTTGTTGTTTAATACTTATAAGAATTAATATTTCTTTGGATTCACTTGATCTTTAGTTTAATGGCTTATTGAACTCAGCTTCAAAATTTATCTCAGGTGCTTATTTCCCTTATACAGTCATCTCTGGTGTTCTAGAGACAGGCACTCTATTTTCCACACCCAGCCCATGGAATGAACCCATAACCAGCCCTACCAGAAAAGGGAAGTCACTCTGTATGATAATCCTATCTAATAATAGACAAACATGGTAATTAACCATACCTCCGCTATGCTTCCCATTGGCTAATCAGGGCGATATGCAAATTAACTGCCAACCAAGATGGTGGCCGGCAGCCAGGCAGCTGAAGCGAACATGAGGCTAGGTTGCCCCAGCGATGGAGGAAGCCAAGGTTTCCTGCCTGCTGCTGCCGGGCTCTGATTACACTCTAAGCAACAATGTTGCAATTATAGAAGCTAAAGAAACCCAGAAACCTGCTTTCAGCCAGCCGGCCTGGGAGCTGGAACTGCAACAAAGTTGCAATTACAGAAGGTAAATAAATCTCAGAATAAAAGAATAAAAAAAATAAAAAAAGGAGAGACTGGGAGCTTCAGTTACAGGTTTGGCCCGCCTGAAAACAGCCCTCAGCCCCTCATCCAGACTGGCCAGGCACCCCAGTGGAGACGCCCACCCTGAAGCGGGTGTGGGCAGCCTGAAAACAGCCCTCAGCCCCTTATCCAGGCTTGCCAGCCACCCCAGTGGGGACGGCCACCCTAAAAGGGGTGTGGGCAGCCTGAAAACAGCCATCAGCCCCTAATCCAGGCTGGCAAGGCACCCCAGTGGGGACCCCAACCCTAAAGGGGGTGCTGGCAGCTTGAAAACAGCCATCAGCCCCTCACCCAGGCTGGCCAGGCACCCAAGCGGGACCCCCACCCTGATCTGGGATACCCTTCAGAGCAAACCAGCCAGCCCCCACCCATGCACCAGGCCTCTATCCTATATAGTAACAGGGGAATATGCAAACTGACCCTAACAGCAGAAAGGTTGGGAATGACTGGTCACTATGACACACACTGACCACCAGGGGGCAGACGCTCAATGCAGGAGCTGCCCTCTGGTGGTCAGTGCGCTCTCACATGGGGAGCTCTGCTCAGCCCACAGCCAGGCTGACGGCTGCCAGTACAGAAAGGGTGGTGGGAGCCTCTCCTGCCTCCTCAGCAGTGCTAAGGACGTCCGACTGCAGCTTAGGTCTGCTCCCTGCTGGCAAGTGGATAACCCCCGAGGGCTGCTGGGCTGCCAGAGGAATGACTTATTGCCAGCTTAGGCCCAATCCGCTGGTGAGCAGGCCCAAACCAGCAGATGGTCATCCCCCTAGGGGTCCCAGACTGTGAGAGGGCACAGGCCGGGCTGAGGGGACCCCCCCTCACCCTGCCAGTGCACAAATTTTTGTGCACCGGGCCTCTAGTATATAAATATTGCTGATTAGTTATCAGCATTAATCAGTGCAGATATTTATGATTTTATTAACATCAGTGTGCTCAACATTTTTTTTCTGTATCTTAGATGGTACTTTAGTGACATTTCCACTGCATAGTGATTGAGATTTAACTTTTTTAATTTTTTTTTAAATTTTGTTTCATTGCTTAAAGTATTAAAAAGAGTATTACATATGTCTCCTTTTTTTTTAACTTTTTAAATATGGTCTGAAGGCCTACTTGATTTGACCCAAGTTTACTTTTCCACCCTTATTCTGTAGCACCCTCCCCTATTCTCCATTTTAAAAAGGCGAAAGATTTATACAATCTGAAGAGAAACCAGAGTATCTATTCTCCATTTTAGCCACACTTCCTTTTTGCAGTACTTCAAATGTTCCATGCTCAGAATCATAGAACATAGTGGTGCACCTGCCTAGATCACTCTTCAACTCCAACATACATAAGAAACTGCATATATACGCAGAGTGAACTCTATTGGCACTTACCTGGGCCTGGATGTCCCTAACCTGAAGACTAGAACAGACACCCTTTTTATATAATCTCCAAACATGTGGAGAAAGTGGCATTGAATACACTAGAGGCCCAATGCACAAAATTTGTGCAAGAGTAGGCCTTCCTTCCCCCTGCTGCTGGCACCTGCTTCCTTCTGGCACCAGGGACTCGGGCTTCCCTCTGGTTGCCAGCAGGCACCCAGGACTGGGGCTTCCCTCACAGCCCTGGCTTTGTCCGGAAGGTCATCCAAAGGACAGCCGGAAGGACATCCAGTCTAATTAGCATATTATGCGTTTATTATTATTATGACTGGAATGATGGCTGGAATTTCAATAGAAAATGTGGAATGAAAGACACTCTACATAGTGAAGTTAAGCTCTGTTAAAAGTATTAAAGCCATTAGTATCTACTAGTCTAATACATTAACTAGATCAATCAAACATAGATTATCTCTGAAATATTGCCAAAAGATAATGTTCTTCATTTTTTTTATTATTTTATTGATTAAGGTATTACATATATATCCTTATCCCTCCATTGTCCCCCCACTCCTTCACACCCGCCCCCTACCCATGTCCTCATCCACATAGTGTCTGTGCCCATTGGTTAGGCTTATATGCATGCATACAAGTCCTTTGGTTGATCTCTCCCCCTTATCCCACCCTCCCCTTCCTTCCCTCTGAGGTTTGATGGTCTGATTGATGCTTCTCTGTCTCTGGATCTGTTTTTGTTCATCAATTTATGTTGTTCATTATATTCCATAAATGAGTAACATCATGTGATGTTTATCTTGCTCTGGTTGGCTTATTTCTCTTAGCATAATGCTCTCCAGGTCCATCCATGATTTTGCAAATGGTAAGAATTCCTTCTTTATTTTTTTACCACAGAGTAGTATTCCATTGTGTAAATGTACCAGAGCTTTTTAATCCACACATCTGCTGATGGGTA
>NW_006283768.1:711106-713758 GCF_000327345.1 Myotis davidii | reverse complement strand
TTTCTTTTGCTGTGCAAAAGCTTTTTATTTTGATGTAGTCCTCTGTGTTTATTTCCTCTTTAGTTACCATTGTCCTAGGAGCGGTATCGGTGAAGAAATTGCCTTGGCATATGTCTGAGATTTTGCTGCCTGTGGATTCCTCTAGTATTTTTAAGTGTTTTATCCATTTTGAGTTTATTTTTGTGTATGGTGTAAGTTGGTGGTCTAGCTTCATTTTTTTGCATGTATCTGTCCAATTTTTTCAGCACCATTTATTGAAGAGACTGTCTTGACTCCATTTTATGTTTTTGCCTCCTTTGTCAAATATTGAGCATATTAGTTTGGGTCGATTTCAGGGTTCTCTATTCTATTCCATTGGTCTATGTGTCTGTTCTTGTGCTCATACCAGGCAGTTTTGCGAACAGTGGCTTTGTAATACAGCTTGATATCTGGTATTGAGATCCCACCTACTTTGTTCTTCTTTCTCAGGATTGCTGCAGCTATTCGGGATCTTTTTTTTTTATTCCAAAGGAATTTTTGGAGAGTTCATTCTAGGTCTGTGGAATATGCCGTTGGTATTTTAATAGGTAGTGCATTGAATCTATAGATTGCTTTAGGTAGTATGGAAAGTTAATGATGTTGATTCTACCAATCTATGAACATGGTATGTTCTTCCATCTGTTTATATCTTCCTCTATCTCTTTTTTCAGTATCCTATAGTTTTCCGAGTACAGGTCTTTTACCTCCGTAGTTATGTTTATTCCAAGGTATCTTAATTTTTTTGGTGCAATGATAAATGGAATTTTTTTAAATCTTGAAGTATGGTACCTATTTACTTTGTTTAACAATGGACAGGTTATTTTGATTTTCTGAATTATATAAATCATCCCATTCAATTGAATGACTATCCCATTGATTGTTACCTTACTGGTTTTAGAAAGCACATTCTTCTGTACCTTGGAAACAGGACAGCACAATTATCCTAAATTGTTTTAGTGGCCACAGATAATGTGTTCCAGTTGACTCAGTGGTCCCAAGACTAGGACAGCACAATTACTCTAAATTACCTCAATGGCTCTAGATAATGAGCTCCTGGCAACTCAGTGGTCTCGAGACCCAAGAGCTCTAGACTCAAAACTGTAATTTAGATAACATGCCTAAGTTTAACCCAGGTTACCCAAGCGCTCTAGATAATGTATTTCTGTCAGTTCAGTGACCCAGAGACCCAAAACTATAATTAACATGCTTAATTCTGCTTTTGTAAACTGCTTTTTTGCTAACCAGGTTCCTCATTCCAAACGCTGAGATGTAATCAATACCTTTGTGATCTTTGCCTATATAAGTCTGGCTTTGCCACCATCTTATCACTATGAGATTTGGGAATTGAAAGAGCGAGGGCTACGCCCTCCATCTTGCCCCGGATTCTCCATTTTTGGGCAGCAGCCATTAGCCATGTGCTCAGCAAGGAGCTTCTTCCCGGAAGCCCAAGCCTCTGCTAGCCACACCTAGGATTTCTTTAAACTAACCAATGACAATCAAGGGAAGTGTGCACCATAGACACAACCACATCCTTTGTAACAAGACCCCAACTTGCACCTGGCCAATCGGCAGGGCCCACAGTCCTCTCTCCTCCCCTTACTTCAACCCCCCTATAAAACCCCTCTTCCCACAGAGCTCTCTCTCCCTCTGCTCCCTGCTGCTCCATTGGCGAGTGTGGTGGACAGAGAGCTCGAGCTAGCTCGAATAAAGACTCTTTTTGCTTTTGCATCAGACTTGGCTGGCTCCCTGGTGGTCTTTTGGGGATCCTGAAATCTGGGCATAACAGGAATGACCCCTTATTGTCCCGGATTGCAATAAATGTGACTCTTTAATTCAACTTCTTGAGGTGTCCTTCTATGATTCGCGGGGTACATTACAACAATCTCACTTTCTGTAAGTTCACTATTGGTGTATAGAAATGCCATAGATTTCTTGGTGTTAATTTTATCCTGCTACATTGCAGAATTCATTAAGTCTAATAATTTTTTGATGGAGTCTTTAGGGTTTTCTATGTACAATATCTTCATTGTTGTTTTTAAAATATATTTTTTATTGTTTTTAGAGAGGAAGGGAGAGGGAGAGACAGATAGAAACATCAGTGATGAGAGAGAATCGTCAATTGGCTGCCTCTAGGTCAAGCCAGCAATCTGAACATGTGCCCCAACCAGGAATGGAACCATGACCTCCTGGTTCATAGTGAAGCAGGAATTTTGGGGAACTTAGGCAGGCTTAGGGATTTTTTAGAATTGGGGTCCATGGAAAAGCAAGGGGCTGCAGACGGGGAGAAGGTACATTTCCATGACACAAGGAAGCCAGGTGCAGTAACATCTCCATAAGACAGGTGAGCAGTAACAGGTACATTCCCATAAGACAAGGGAGCAGCAACATTTGCATTTCCATAAGACAAAAGAACTTGAGGTAGCCAGGAAAAGCCTATATTTGCAAAATAAAGAGAAGGAAGCCCTTCATTCAAATGGAAAAGAAGAAAGCCCAGAGGAATGGAAGGATTATGAGGAAGGAGGGCATTAGAAATCACTATAGTAACCAATTCCAAGGGGAATGTTGACCAATCAGAGGGGATATCAGGACACAGGATCCGCAGCCTTTATAAACCATAGGGAAAAGGAACTCAGT
>NW_006283768.1:704885-711091 GCF_000327345.1 Myotis davidii | reverse complement strand
TCCCCCCTCCCTACTTGGGAGTCAGTTCTGTGGGACTCTTCCCCTCTCCCCATGTGGGAGTCTGTACTTGTTCTTCAATAAATCTCCACCTTTGCTATACCACTTTCTGTCTGTGGATTCTGTTAGGTTAGTTGGCTCAGGAGGCGGCATAGGAAATAAAGAGAGTCCAGTGAATCAGAAAAAGAAAAGGAAAAGGTTTATTGAGTCTCCAGGAGACCCACATACCCCAAAGACAGGGCACGTGGATTCACACCAACAGGGAGGGGGGTGCTTATTTTATACTGAGGTTGGGTGAGGGGCAGGGACATGAGCTGAGGTATTCAGCTGAGGAAGTTTCCGCTGCAGGGAAACTTGTGTGTGTGTGTGTGTGTCTAGTTTTCCCCCACAAAGTCTATAGTGAGGGAGAAAGGCCATTAGACTAAATACGGGGAAACTTAGACTTTAATTTTGGCTCTTTCTCTCACAAAATATGTAATGATTTGAATATCCCTTAACCCTTGGGCTCTCACATTTATATTTGTAAGCAGATGATATATATAGTCCTGTCTACCTTAAGGATTTTACAATTCCATGAAATATAATTTAAAGATGTGTCCAAAGCCTTTATCTTGCATAGATAAAATTTACAAGAGTCATCTCTCTTTTTCTTCCACTTTGATCAAAGATGACTAAAACTGGTAAAATCAATTTGTTCAATTCTTCATCATGACAAGGCATTCCATCAACTGTGACCAAGGTCCCTATCAAATACATCTGATTTAACAGCTCACGAGTTACACACTTACCTACCATAAAGTATTCATGAATATTTTATTAGTTCAGGTCACACATCCCTGTTTACAACTTTATCCTAATATGTAGCAAGATTGTCCAGTAACATGTGAACTAATTTTATAAATATTTCTAATAAAACATTTGAAGAAATGCATACAGACTCGTTCATTAAGCTATTTTGCAAATATGATTAACTTTCTCCCTCCAAATGCTTTTATTTGAACTTTACTCTTACCACAAAAAGCAATTGAGATAGCTCAATAATGGTATTTACAATATTAACCTTAATAAATAGAAAAGAGAGCTATACAAGAAAGAAAAATTGGGCTTTATTATGTCATTTTATTCAATCAATTATAAGAACTACTAAAGCATAAGATAACATTATGAGAGAGAATATGTTCTTTTTCAAAACAAAAAATAGCAAAGCTAAACAGCAAAGGGGAAATAATGAGAAGTCTCATGTGAATTACATCTATAAATTCTAATAAAATTTTTCTAACTCAATTTTTTTGTATTGCTTCAAAAGGACAATCTATAATAATAAAAGCATAATATGCTAATTAGACCAGATGTCCTTCTGGACGACTGACCTTCCAGACGAAGCCAGGGCTATGAGGGCCGAACCCCTTGCACGAATTCCGTGCATTGGGCCTCTAGTCATTTATAAAAATGTTTCTTAATGAACTCTGCCTGAGATGCTTTTGAACTTTATGATCAAAGTTAAAGAAAACTACTTTGAATTTGAAAAAAGAGGTTCTACACACTTGTTTGCTATTACCTGTCTAGATAACAAAAATATATCTTTTAAAGTACAAGTAGCATAATTATAATGGTAATGTTTGTTTGCTTGCTTTAAAATTAAGTTTGTCTCAAATATTACTTTTTTCTTGTCAATACGTAGGACTCCTAAAGTCTTTGAGATGGATCCATGGCAACTGCATTATCCTCAGTGACCCTACTTGTTTCATATCCATCAAAAGCCTATTGAGAATGTAAGCCTATTTTTTTTATTCTACTTTTATCACAGATGTCCCCATTTCCTCCCCTTTGCCCAACTCCACCCAGTCCCCTCCACCCCCTCCCTCTGGCCATCATCACACTGTTGTCTGTGTCTAGGAATTATGCATGCATATATGTTCTTTGGCTAATCCTATCACCTTCTTTCATCCAGTCCCCCACTCCCCTCTCCCCTCTGACAGCTGTCAGTCTGTTCCTTGTATCCATGCCTCTGTTGCTATTTTGTTTGCCAGTTTATTTTGTTCATTAGATTCTACATATGAGTCATATGGTATTTTTCTTTCTTTGACTGGCTTACTTCACTTAACATAAAAATTTCCAGATCCATCCATACTTTGCAAAAGTTAAGAGTTACTTCTTTTCATGGGCACATAGTATTCCATTGTGTATTTGTACCCCTGCTTTCTTATCCACTCATTTATATTCCATTGTGTATATGTGCCACTGCTTTCTTATCCACTCATTTATATTCCATTGTGTATATGTACCCCTGCTTTCTTATCCATTCCTTTACTGATGGGCACTTGAGCTGCTTCCAGATCTTGGCTATTGTAAATAATGCTGCAGTGAACATAGTGGTGCACATATTCTTTCAAAACAGTGTTTTGAGGATTCTTAGGAGATAATCCCAGAAGTAGAATAGCTGGTTCAAAAGGCAGTTCCATTTTTATTTTTTGAGGAAACTTCATGCTGCTTTCCACGGTGGCTGTACCATTCTGCATTCCCACCAAGGGTTCCCTTTTCTCCACATCCTCACAAGCATGTGTTTATTGATTTACTAATGGTAGCCATTCTGACAAGTGTGAGGTGATATCTCACTGTGGCTTTAATTTGCATGTCCTCTTTGGAGAATGTCTATTCAGGTCCTTTGCCCATTTTTTTTAATCTTCACCCAAGGGTATGTTTATTGATGAGAGAGAGAGAGAGAGAGAGAGAGAGAGAGAGAGAGAGAGAGAGAAAGATGTGAGAGAGAAATATCTACTGGACTGGAATGAAAAGCGCTACCTTTCAGTGTATAGGGCTATGCTCCAACCGAGTCACACAGGCCAGGGCTTTGCCCATTTTTTAACTGGAATGTCTTCCTTTTGTTGAGTTCTATAAGTTCTTCATATATTTTTGAAATTAAGCCCTTATCAGATGTATCATTGGCAAATATATTCTCCCACGCAATGGGTTCCCTTTTCATTTTGTTGATGGTTTCTTTGTTGTGCAAAAAAGCTTTTTAGTTTGATGTAGTCCCATGTATTTGTTTTTTCCTTTGTTTCCCTTGCCCTAGGAGATATATCAGCAAAAATGTTGCTACAAGAGATGTCTGAGATTTTAGTAGAATATAATTGTTGTGCTATGAGTAAGAGTTTTCTTTTTAGTTAATAGAAATTAGATGGGAAAAAAAACTTGGCATATATTTAAAATCATTTATTTGAAGTTGCATTGTACCTTAGACAGATGGTATTGTGAAAGGTAGTCCCAGGCCACTTGGAATACATCAGAGCATCCTGACCTGTCTATTCATCAGTATATTTTATGAGAGGGCTTCTCATAATGTGTACTACCACAAATTACTCTTACCAACATAAAGAGAATGATTTAAGTATTTTATACATTTTTAAGCACTTTATATTTCAGGTTATACTGTAATTTTCAATAAATATAATTTTATATGTTTGTGTTCATAAAAATAGAGAAATTAATGACTGGAATAAGAATGGGTCTCTTTTATAAAAGTTTGTGTTCCTGTATTATGGTTTTTATAACAGGTAGGTAAATAGGAAAGAGAAAATGGGAGAAGGGTAAAAGAAAAATATGTGTATTAGGGTTAAAAATATAAAACACAAGAATACAACAAAATAACAGGAAACTCTTTTTTTCCACATGACACCAGACTTCTCTGAGGAAGAGAACTACTTTAGATTAGAAAAATACCATGATTAGCTGCTTGGAGTTGGGAAGCAAAATTTCAATGGGCACAATCTTTATGAAGTAAAACAAACATCATGCAAAATTTAATTTGATAATATTTTATTAAAGATGTTTGTGTCTATATCCATGAGGAATACTGATTTGTATTTTGCTTATAATAGAATCTATCTGTATGCTTTTGTTATCCAGGATACACTGGCCTCATAAAAATGATAATATTCCCATCCTTTCCATTTTCTAGAAAAGGGTTTGTAAGATCACTAATTTTTGTTCCTTAAATGTCTGTGTCCGATATTTTTTTTGTCAGAAAGGTTTTAATTAAGAATTCAATTTCTTTAGTAAATATAGAACTGAACTAATTGGAGTTTCTATTTCTTCTTCAAAACTTTAGGGAATTTATGTCCTTCAAGAAATTTGTCCATTTCATGTAAGCTTACAAATTTTTTGGCATAAAGTTTTTCATAGTATTTTGAAATATATTGTACATTTAATGTGTAGAAAATATGTAAGTTGTCCACTCTATAATTTCTTATGTTACATAGTATGTTAATTCATTTTTTAAAATTTTATTGCTGGTATATAGAAATATAGCTAGATTGTGTATATCATTTGGATTTTCTTAATGTGTTTTCTCTTTATCTTGATGTCTACGTAAAGGATTATCAAGCATATTAACACTTTAAAATAACTGATTCTTTGTTTCATTATTTGTCTATTTTTTGTTCCATGGAGTTTCAAACCTTCTTTCTTTTCTAATACAAAGATTAAAAACAGCGGATTGCAGTATCATCCTATATAAAAAAAAGCCCAGCGACCATAACTGCATAATGACCAGTAAAACCGCTCGACCAGTTTCAATGAGGTTCATTGACCACCTCTCAGTACCTCCCCTCTCCTTGGCCCGCAGGATCCAATCGCTGGATGGTGAACGGGGAACCAGGGTTGGTGGCAGCAGGGCGGGATTAGGAACTTTTGAGCGTGAGCGGGGAGAACAGCTGACCTCTTGGTCCTTCCCCCCCAGCCTGCAGGCTCTGATGGCCAGATAGCGAATGGGGAACCACGGGGAATAGGGGTGGGTGGTGGCAGGTCAGGACTGGGGACTTGTGAGCAGGCAGAACAGCCACCTTTTGGTCCCTCCCTTGGGAACCAGCTTGTGTGGTGGCAGCGGGGCAGGACTGGAGACTGGCGAGTGAGCAGAAGATGGGCTTGATTGCAGGCTAGGCCTAGGGACCCTACCCCTGCATGATTTCATGTGCTGGACCTTTAGTATATAAGAAAACTACTGATTTTGGAATCAATACACCTGTACTCTAATCTTTACCCTACTAATTATAACTATGTTATTATTTTCTTGTTATTTCATTAATAAAATGTAGAAAATGATTCCTATCTCGTAGGCTAACAGAAATAAAATTGGTTAAAGGCCCACCTACCTAGCTTCTTAGTTATTTTGATTATGGGCTTCAAAGAAAATGTCATATCTAAAAATAAAATATTCAATTTCATTCTTTTGCTAATTAAAATGTAGTGGAAAAGATAGCATAACTCATATAGCATTCATGATATACAGGTGTTTCATTTACTAAAGTATAAATATTTCTAAAACCAAACACTAAAAGAACTAAGATTAATTTCAATATTCTATTTCAAGACCACTTTGCTTTCATTAAGTCAGGAAAATCATTTTATAATCGTTATACAATTTTATTTAATCCATATTCCACACCATCACTACATTTGTCAGTGATCAAATGTTAGCACCATATAGTTAATCACTACATTAAAATGGTATTACTTTTCAAATTCTCAAAATATGTATGATTACATAAGAACTATTATATAAAATTAAAATTAAGTCTCACAATTTTCTGGTAAATAAATAAAAGCTTTTGTAAAATCTTTTACAAAATTTTTAAAGGATTTTTACCTGTCACAGTTCTCTAATGTGTTTATCTTTTAAATACCTACTAATAAAGATTAGTGTGTAAACTGCTAGCCAATTTATGACTACCTGGATAAAACAGGCTAGGCCTGATGCCTATTACACTAAGATACTGGCCTTTGCAAGGACAACATGTTATTTCTTTTTAAAGTTCTTCATTTCAAATTGACCTTCTTATTAGTCTCTCTTTTCTCTATATTTGTAAAAACTAGAGGCCCAGTACACAAATTCAGGAACAGATGAAGTCCCTTGGCTTCGCTGGTGATCAGGGCTAATGAGAGCCAGTCGGCCTGGGGGGGAGGGGTACAGGAGGTTGGCCGAATGGCCTATTAGGGGCCATTGGGGCAGGCCAGCCAGGGGAGGAACTGCGGGAGGTTGGCCAGGCACAGGAGGTTGGCTGTGGGAGTGCACATTCACTAGAATGTGCATCTTAGGTAGGCAGGGATCTTGTCTGCTTTTGCTCATCATTATATTCTAGCAGCTCACAGAGCACACTGGGAACAAAATGTTCAATGCATACATAGGATATATAAGTTAATTAATTAAATAA
>NW_006283768.1:702193-703939 GCF_000327345.1 Myotis davidii | reverse complement strand
CTGAAGCAAGCAAGCCTCATGTTAGTTTCAAGCTGCCTGGCTGCCGGCCTCCATCTTGGCTGGCAGGTAATTTGCATATCTTCCTGATTAGCCAATGGGAAGGGTAGCGGTCATATGCCAATTACCATGTTTCTCTTTTATTAGATTAGATATAGATTTCAGTTCATTAGAGAAAGGATAGATTGGCTGCTTAAGTGACAGAAACCTAGCCAGGCAAGTCAGCTACATGAGCTTTAAAAGGAAAGTTTGAATAAAATAGTTGTTAGTCTTTACAGTATCTAAGGGCTCTATGTTTGCTTCTCTGACTGTTCATAGCTTTTGTCACATTCACTAGAATGTGCATCTTAGGTAGGCAGGGATCTTGTCTGCTTTTGCTCATCATTATATTCTAGCAGCTCACAGAGCACACTGGGAACAAAATGTTCAATGCATACATAGGATATATAAGTTAATTAATTAAATAAAATTAATTATTATCTCTCTCCCTCTCTCCTAAATATAAGCAGTTATGGGAGGAGGTAAAAATTTCCTATATCAATTTATATTATGACCAATAGTTCACAAGATTCCCTTTACTCCACATCCTTGCCAGCACTTGCTATCTCCTGTCTTTTTGATAAACAAATCCTAACTGGTGTGTGGTGATATCTCATTGTGGTTTTGATTTGCATTTTCCTAATGATTAGTGGTGTTAAACATCTTTTCATGTACCTGTTGGCCATTAGTATATCTTCTTCAGAAAAATATCTATTCAAATCTTTTGCCCATTTTTAAGTTGGGTTATTTTAGCTTTTTGCTCTTGAGTTGTAGGAGTTCCTTCGATATTTTAGATATTTACCCCTTATCAGATATATTTGAAAATATTTTCTTCCATTCCATAGGTTGTCTTTTCACTTTGTTGATTGTTTCTTTTGCTGTGCATATGAATTTCAGATTGATATGATCCCATTTTTTTTTTTTTTTGGCTTTTGTTGCTCGTACTTTTGGTGTCAGATCAAAATAATCATTGCCAAGACATGAGCTTTTCCCTCATGTTTTCTTCCAGGATTTACAGTTTCAGGTTTTATGTTCAAGTCTTTAATGCAATTTGAGTTAATTTTTGAGTCAGTCTAAAATAGTGGTCCAGTTTCATTTTCTTGCATGTGGATATCCAGTTTTTCCAGCACCACTTATTTAAGAGACAATTTTTCTCCATTGTGTAGTCTTGGTACTCTTGTCAAAGATGACCTAACTGTATACTGTGGGTCTATTTCTAGGCCTTTTACTCTGTTCCATTGGTCTATGTGTCTGTCTTTATTCAGTATACTATTTTGATCACTATAGTTCTGTAATATGGCTTTAAATCAGAAAGTGTGATGTTTCCAGTTTTGTTCTTTCTCAAGATTGTTTTGGCTATTCAGAGTCTTTTGGCCATACAAATGTTAGAATTGTTTTCTCTATTTCTGTGAACATGCCATTGAAATTTAGATAGGGACTGCATTGAATTATAAATCATTTTGAGTAATATAGACATTTCCCTAATATGAATTCTTCAATCTAAGAACTCATGATATCTTTCCACTTATTTGTGTCTTCTTCAATTTCTTTTATCAGTGTCTTTTAGTTTTCGATATATAGATTATTTACCTCCTTGCTTAAATTAACTCCTATGGTTTTTAAATGATATTATAAGTGGAATTATCTTCTTAATTTATATTTTTGGATAGTTGTTTCATTTTTTTTAGAATTTTATTTTATTAATTCCTG
>NW_006283768.1:696489-697637 GCF_000327345.1 Myotis davidii | reverse complement strand
GCTTTTTGCTCTTGAGTTGTAGGAGTTCCTTCTATATTTTAGATATTTACCCCTTATCAGATATATTTGAAAATATTTTCTTCCATTCCATAGGTTGTCTTTTCACTTTGTTGATTGTTTCTTTTGCTGTGCATATGAATTTCAGATTGATATGATCCCATTTTTTTTTTTTTTTTGGCTTTTGTTGCTCGTACTTTTGGTGTCAGATCAAAATAATCATTGCCAAGACATGAGCTTTTCCCTCATGTTTTCTTCCAGGATTTACAGTTTCAGGTTTTATGTTCAAGTCTTTAATGCAATTTGAGTTAATTTTTGAGTCAGT
This sequence comes from Myotis davidii, assembly GCF_000327345.1. Classification (NCBI taxonomy): domain Eukaryota; kingdom Metazoa; phylum Chordata; class Mammalia; order Chiroptera; family Vespertilionidae; genus Myotis; species Myotis davidii. Next base: position 697,315 of record NW_006283768.1, on the reverse strand, counting down.
CTAAAATAGTGGTCCAGTTTCATTTTCTTGCATGTGGATATCCAGTTTTTCCAGCACCACTTATTTAAGAGACAATTTTTCTCCATTGTGTAGTCTTGGTACTCTTGTCAAAGATGACCTAACTGTATACTGTGGGTCTATTTCTAGGCCTTTTACTCTGTTCCATTGGTCTATGTGTCTGTCTTTATTCAGTATACTATTTTGATCACTATAGTTCTGTAATATGGCTTTAAATCAGAAAGTGTGATGTTTCCAGTTTTGTTCTTTCTCAAGATTGTTTTGGCTATTCAGAGTCTTTTGGCCATACAAATGTTAGAATTGTTTTCTCTATTTCTGTGAACATGCCATTGAAATTTAGATAGGGACTGCATTGAATTATAAATCATTTTGAGTAATATAGACATTTCCCTAATATGAATTCTTCAATCTAAGAACTCATGATATCTTTCCACTTATTTGTGTCTTCTTCAATTTCTTTTATCAGTGTCTTTTAGTTTTCGATATATAGATTATTTACCTCCTTGCTTAAATTAACTCCTATGGTTTTTAAATGATATTATAAGTGGAATTATCTTCTTAATTTATATTTTTGGATAGTTGTTTCATTTTTTTTAGAATTTTATTTTATTTTAATTCCTGGTTACATTGGTTAATAAGATCATATAGGCTTCAAGTGTACATTTCTATGACACATGTTCTGTATAATGCACTGTGAACCTACCACCCAAAGTCAAATCATCTTCCATCACCATATATTTGACCCCCTTTACCCTTTACTAACCCCCTACCTCCCTTCCCTCTGGTAACCACCATATTGTTGTCTCTG
>NW_006283768.1:683162-696409 GCF_000327345.1 Myotis davidii | reverse complement strand
TTCTTAGCTTTTTCTGACTGACTTATTTCACTTGGTGTAATATTTTCAAGGTCCACCCATGTTGTCACAAATCTTAGTATTTCATCTTTTCTTATGGCTGAGTAGTATTCCATTGTATGTATGTACCATATCTTCTTTATCCGGTCATCTATCAAATGACACTTCAGTTGTTTCCATGTTTTGGCTACCATGAATAATGCTATAATGAACATAGGGGTGCATATATCTTAGTCAATCAATGTTTTAAAATTTTTCAGGTGAATATCCAGAAGAGGGATTGCTGGGTCATATGGTAACTCTTCTGAATTTTTTTTAGGAACCTCAATACTGGTTTTCATAGTGGCTGTGCCAGTTTACATTCCCACCAAAAGTGAATGAGGGCTCCTTTTTCTCTCCAACCTCTCCAACATGTATTACTTTTCTTATTGATAATAGCTATTCTAACAGGTGTGAGATGGTATCTAATTGTAGTTTTGTGTTTTTTTAAATATATTTCTTTATTGATTTCAGAGAGGAAAGGAGAGGGAGAGAGAGAGAGAAACATCAATGATGAGAGAGAATCATTGATCGGCTGCCTCCTGCACACCCCCTACTGAGGATTGAGCCCACAACCCAGGCATGTGCCCTTGGCCAGAATCGAACCTGGGACCCTTCACTCTGCAGCCGATGCTCTATCCACTGAGCAAAACCGGCTAGGGTTCTAATTGTAGTTTTAATTTAAATGTTCCTAATAGCTAATGAAGTTGAGCATCTTTTCATATATCTATTGCCCATTTCTATGCCTTCTTGGGAGAAATGTCTGTTCAGGTCGTCTGCCCATTTTTTAATTGAATTGTTTGTTTGTTTGGTGTTGAATTGTATGAGTTCTTTTTTTAAAAAAATATAATTTTGTTGATTTCAGAGAGGAAGGGAGAGGAGAGATAGAAACTTCAATGATGAGAATCATTGGTCGGCTACCTCCTGCACACTCCCTACTGGGATTGAGTCCCCGACCTAGGCAGGGACTGAACTGGGTCCCTTAGGTCTACAGGCCGATACTCTGTCCACGAAGCCAAACCAGCAAGGGCTGTATGAGTTCTTTATACATTTTGGATGTTAAGCCCTTGGGGTTAATATCCAAAATATATCTTCTCCCATCTGGTTGGTTGCCTTTTAGTTTTGTTGGCAGTTTCTTCTGCTGTGCAGAAGCTGTTTAGTTTGATATAGTCCATTTCATTTATTTCTGCCTTTACTTTCCTTGTCTTTGGGATTAAATTAATAAAATCTTCTTCTGTAGGACTAAGGCCCATAAGTTTACTAGCTATGTTTTCGTCTATGTAATTTATTGTTTCAGATCTTATATTTGGGTCTTTGATCCATTTTGAGTCAATTTACGTACATGTGGGATAAACTGTAGCTGACTCTGAATTATACTACAGAGCAATGATAATCAAAACAGTATGAAATTGGCAGAAAAACAAACCAATGGAAGAGAATTGAGAGCCCAAAAATAAAAGTACATGTATATGGGCAAATTATTTTTTTTACAAAGGAGCCAAAACCATACAATACAAGAAAGCAAGCCTCTTTGATAAATGGTGCTGGGAAAATTGGAAAGCCACATGCAAAACAATGAAGCTGGACTAGTCTAATTTTTTAAATAGAGTTTTTCAGTGCTTATAAATTCACCATACCTTCTAGACTGTGCATAGTTATTGTTCTAAGAAAGAAAGAAAAAAGTTACAAATATAATGACTGTAAAAAGATAGAAAGGAACATCGGGATAACATTCAAAAAGAAAAAATAAAGATATTTTCCCCTATCATTTTTTTTTTATTTTACATAAGATTTCTGCCCTTTGCAGAAATTTCTTTGCTGCTACAAGATATTATCACAAATTTGGTTAAAATAACAAATTTATTGTCTCACAGTTCTGCCGGTCAGAAGTCTGGTGGGCATGGCTTGCTTCTTTGCCTCTTTCACAAGACCAAAATCTAAGTGCCTGCAGAGCTACTTTCCTTTCTGGAGTCTGTAGAAGAGAATCCATTTCAAAAACATTCAGACTTTTTCCAGGATTCAGTTCCATACAGATGGAGGATTCCCCCCACCTCTCCTTGCTGGCTGGTGGCTAGGGGTCATTCTCAGCTTCGTGAGGCTGAATGCATTGCTTTACTCAAGCATTCACTCCATCTTCACTGTCAACAAGGGGAAGTAAAATCCTTCTCACATTTTAACTTCCTCTTTTTTTCCTGCTGCATCTATCACTGACTTTTCTGCCATCTTCTTCCAATTTTAAAGACCCTTGTGATTAAATTGGCTCCAAGTGAATAATCTAAGACAGTCTCCCTAATTTAACATCACCTGATTAGCAACCTTTTATTTCATGTGTAAAAGCCCTTTGCCATTAACAGATATTCATTCACAGACTTTGATATTAAAGAGTAGGCACTTTGGAGGGGTAGGATGCAGGTGGGAAGGCATTATTCTGTCTACAAAATCTATGATTTATGATGCTTAGTTATTCAGTATTCTTAATATTCTGAATACAGTAGTTACTCGAATTCAACAAAACCTTTGCATACTCTCTCAGTAATCTTGAAGTACAGTTTAAATTTCTACTCTGAAGAAGCAAAATTGACATTTGAAGATGTATTTTCATTATTTCTTACTGACATAAGTTCACTTCAATTTGTACTTAATAAAATCTTGTGGTTGAGGTATGAAAACTATTCTTAAAAGGTGCAGTGATATAGAAAACTGTCTTTATGAACTTTTCCCTATGGCCTCTAAAAGCATGAACTCTGCAATAAATTTAATTTAATCTTTACAAAATAACTTGACTGGAAAACACAGTTCAGGAGGCTATGCGGAACAATGAATTCCATTTATAGTGAAATAAAATGATTAAAAGTACAACTATTAACTCTACTTCATACACTACACTGATGCTATGATTTTATGTAACACCATTTTTTTCTGCTTAGTACTGAATGCAATTTTAAAGTTGTCAAAGTCAAAAATACTTTAGAATACAAATAATCTCTACAAAATATAGTTTATATCATATTTAAGTCTCAAGCTGGTAGTTTCTCTTCCAAATCATTTACAAAAATAGCAATTATATATTTATTTGTTATATTCAATTAAGATAGATTAGGCAACTTCAATACTTATATTATTAACAGGATTATAAGTTACATAAATAGAAGTGTTATCAAATTATCAAGGTAATAATATAAAAACTAGTTACAATGTGACCTCAATTTACAGCAGTCTTTTTTTGCAAATATGCATTTAATGATGCACCTTATTGTGAATTTCATTTCCTAAATAAAAAGCCATGTATACCAAATCTACAGCTTTGTTTATCAATACTAACCTTTAAAAATTAAATTCTTATCACTCATACAGTTTCTAGAAAGAGGACTTCTTTGCTAATTGTGTAAAATGTATAACAAAATTTACTCCAGAGACATTATAGCAGTAATTAATAAATAGCTTGCAATACTGTCATAGTGAGTAGAGATATAGTATGAACTCTAAAATTGCTAGAGACACTAAGCAGTTGGAAATATCTCCTGAGCAATAGTAACAATAAATTCAGTGACTGTCAGGCTTAGCATATAAAGAGTTAGAAGATACTGGAAAAAAAAGTGATCTAGAGGCTAGAATTTCCAACATTAGCTAGAAATTGGAATGGAATAGAAATGGAATAGAAATAGAAATATAGAAATAGAATAGGAGAAGGCTATGAGGCAGTATGAGAAGAAATAATTGCTGGGAATATTTGAGAATGAGGGAAAGACATGTGAACTCAGATTGAGAGGACACAGCTAGACCCAAGCAGAACAAATAAAGCAAACAAACAAGTAAGCAAATAAAACCCTTATACCTATTCAAATTAATGTAAATTAGCAGCAAAGAATAATTCCTTAATGATTACAATAAAAGAAAAAAAACCACATTGACAGAAGAATACCAGTATGAGATACAAGATCACTAAGTAATATGAAATGCAGAGATCTCAAAAAACAGGTAGAAAGGACAGATTACATACTAAAGAGATAACAATTTGAGGACTGAATTGTCAGCAGTGACAATAAAAATCTGAAGTCAATGGAATGACTCTTTAAAGAACTAAGATAAATTAAATAACAAAATGATACTGGAAGCAAAACTACCATATATGGCAAGAATAGGATGAAATTAAGACATTTCAATATTTTTAAAAATATATTTTATTGAATTTTTACAGAGAGGAAGGGAAAGGGATAGAGAGTTAGAAACATCGATGAGAGAGAAACATCAATCAGCTGCCTCCTGCACACTCCCCACTGGGTATGTTCCTGCAACCAAGATACATGCCCTTGACCGGAATCGAACCTGGGACCCTTGAGTCTACAGGCCGACGCTTTACCCACTAAGCCCAACTGGCCAGGGCCATTTCAATATTTTTAAGTTACTTTGTTCAAATTATGCCTCTGATCATTTCTCCAGAATCATCCTGTCTTACATTTGTCTCCATCTCAGTTACTGGCAAATCTCCCCTGACAGTTATCTTTGGCTTCTCCTTTGTCTCACAGTCTACATTGGAACTACTAACATATCTTATTAGCTTTACCTTCAAAATATACATGGACTGTGACACATCTCATCACCCACACTGCCAACACTGCTATGAAGACACCATCATCTCGCACAGATATGGCACTAGTCTATCAATTATTTCTACTCCTGTGCACAGTAGCCTGGCTGGAATGGCTCAGTGGTTGAGCACTGACCTATGCACCAGCAGGTCACCGTTGATTCCCCATAAGGCCACATGCCCAGGCTGCAGGCTCAATCCCCAGTGTGCAGCTAATCAATGTTTCTCTCTCTCCCTCTCCTTTCCTCTCTGAAATCTATAATGTGCACAGTAAACCTGCTAAAACAGATCAAATCAATTGTTGTTTCAAAACCTCTAATACCTTCCATCTCACTGAAAGGATGACCTACTAAGCCCTGTATCATCTGGATGTACCTTATATCTCCGGGTGGGCACATCTACTAATCTCCAAATAATTATTTCTGTTGTAGCCTCCCTGGATTTCTTGCTCTATCTTGAACTTCTCATGTCCTCTTATAGAATCTGTTCCCTTTATCTGTAATGCTTTTTCATTAGATACCTTCATATTCTCTCAGTTCTTTCTGGTCTTGATTCAAAAATTCACCTTCCCAGGAAGGCCTCCCTTGACTATGCTACCTAAAATCTTCTATCACATTTTTCTACTTTATTTTTTCTGCTACACAATGTAATATACTTTTAATATAGTTTACATTTTATATTGCTTATTGCCTATCTCCATGCCTAGAATTTTAGATTCCTGATGCAAAGATTTTTGTATATACTAGTTTAGGTAATAATTTAAATAAGTGAATAAAAGATTGAGAGAATTTATCAAAGTTGGTCACTAAAGGGATTTCCCAAAAATATACTTTAAGAAGAAAGAAAATAGTCCTATAAGGAATGTTGAGATGTAAGAAAGAAATGAAGAAAATAATAAATATGGTTTAATCTAAACAGCAATTTATTGCATGTGACAATTTATAAGGTTAAAGAAAAGTATACAAGTGTAAAGCATTGTTCAGGAGAGTGAAAATCTTGAAAAAAAATATAAACTTTATTAAATTAAGTATGCATGTAGCAGCACCAAGGATTTTGACTAAAAGGCAAAAGTATAGTATATAGATTCCAAACCAGTAAAGCAAAAAGATGAAAAAGGGGTGGGAGTAAAGGATGTTGGAACGGCTCCAAATCATGTCCAAAAGAGGCACAAGGAAAAAAAGAAATACAGAAAAGTGGAAAACAACAGAAAAGAGTGTTTGTAACCTTGTAATCAAAACAAAATCAGTGTATTTCCTAAATATGTTGGAAACAAAAGGGACCCACTAAAAACATGGTCAGAGAATAGTTGAAAGTAAAAGGATGAAGAATGACTCACCAGACCAAAAAAAAAAAAAAAAAAAAGGCTGATATAACTAAAAGCCTGAACAGAGATAAAGAGAGGCATTATAATATGATAAAATGTTCAGTTCAACAGAAGGCTATAATTTATAGTCACCTAGTAGTATTGATTCAAAAATTATTAAGTAAAAATTAAACAGACCATGAGGAGTAATAGTAAAATGCACCATTATAGGGGGTAGTTATAGACACACTACTCAAAGTAATACATTAAGCAAGATATATAAGATACAAAAAAAATTCAATTAATAAGCTTAATCTAGCTGACATCCATAGAGCATTTTTCAACTACTGGCAAACATACATTATTTTCAAATGTAAATAAAACATTTTAAAAAATACTAAGTATTAGGCTATAAATCAACTCTTAAGAGATTTCAAAAAATGGACTGTAGGTAGATCAAGCTAACCTTATTCATAAATATATGTGCAACATTCTTTAAGGTAATATAGAGATAATTGTGAAAAGCAAAACAATAAAATTTCTATAAAAAGTATTTAAGAACTTAGATAAATAGACAAGAGACATAAAAGGCACTTTAAAAGAAGATATCCAAATGGCCAAAAAAACATGAAAAAGTATTATTTATTAGTCATCAGAAATGTGCACATTAAAGCCTTAATAAAATACTCCTAAACCAAAATGGCTAAAATGTAAAAGACTGATAATATCAAGTGTTAGTAAGATGGCAGAGCAATTCTAACTCTCCTACATTACTGTTGGAAATATAAATCACTACATCTACTTGGGAAAAGAAAATGCTTGAGCAAGATCGTAAAACTGAACATCTACAGACACTACTACCCAGAAATTCAACTTCTAATTTATAATCAAGAAAAACATATACTTACATGTACCAAAAAAAAAAAAAGCTACAAGATTGTTCACTGAAACAGTATTCATAAAAGCACTAAATAGTATAAATAAACCAGTGGTGACAGAGCTAGAATATGGGTTCCTTTGGAGCAGTGGCAGTTACTAGGAGAGAATAAAAGGAGGGATTGAAGATGATTGTAATATTCTATTTCTTCATTTAATAATGTTTACATGGGTTATATGGGTTCACTTTATAAAAATGAATTGAGATCAAACTAATAATTGTATACTTTTCTATAGTATTAATTAATCTTATTGGAGTGACATTGGCTTAATAAGATTATATAGGTTTCAAGTGTATAAAACACCATCTGAATATTGCATTGTGTGCCCACCACCCAAAGTCAAATCTTCTACCATCACCATATACTTGAACCTTTTTAGCATTTATTCCCTCTCACCCTTTAATGTTAATAAATGTGGTATTTTTATTTTAAAAAGTGTATTATATGGAGCTTGTTAATCATAATTAGTAGATAAAGCAACAAGACTTCATTGTCTCCTGGAAATATAAATTTGATATTTCTGTTAATGCTTTGTGATGAATTTATAATAAAAATTACATGTATTATTCCCAAAATGCTAAGAGATAAATACACTGAACCTATGTTGGTATAATTTAGCTCGGTGTGTAAAAAAAATGCTTTTAAAATGTATTTCTCAATATCTAAACATTTCTTAGAATTCTGCATTTTATCACATTTCCTCGAAATACAAATCATTCTGTAGTGAAGAATAAACTGCATATATAATTTCAAGTTCAGACAATAAAACTTTCTAACATAGAATAATGTTTGAAGCGAACTGTAATGTAATGTATTCAGGTACCAATGCTGACTCTACAAAGTACGCTACAAAAAAATCAATTTTTATCACTTGAAATCTATTGCAATTAGAGAGCAATGCCAAGCCATTGACACACTAATGGGTTTCAAAATATTTCAAAAAGAAGAAGGAAATTGCTAAATGTTTTAATTGAAATGCAGTTCCACTAGGCATAATAAATTGCATACTCTGAGCTTTCGGTAAAGCTACCATATAACACTATTCACAATAGTGTTGAGTTTTAATAAATTTGTAGCATTGCCTAGATATACTTTATGTACATATTATCCTACTCTAAACTATTTTAAAACTTTTATTGTAACTTCTAATGTAAAAAGAGTTCTTTTTCTGTGTTCCAAGTGTTTGTATTTTAATTCAATTTTAGAATAATAGTGTAGCATTTCCAAAGAGGATCTGCTGTACAAAATTAGACATGACTTGTTTAAAAAAGAATATTAGATCTGACTGAAACATATTTCTCATGTATTGAACTGTAACACTATCCTACATGGAAATTCTTAAATTAAAACTAGGTTTTTCTAATTCCTAGGGTATTAAACTAGCAGCTGCAAAATCATAATTTCTGACTACAAAATTTATAATATTTACATATGAAAAGAAAAAATGCTTCAAAAATAATTACAATCTTCAGATTTCATATCTCCCCCTTTTCCCTTAACTTTGCCTTCTTGGTATTTAGTTAATGACATTTCATCCTTTGATTCTCCTAAATCTATTATTATATTTCCTGGACTTAGAAGGAACATCTTCCTCCCCAACAAACACATATTTCTACACTTTGCTATCGAGTCAAGAAAATCTCTCTTCCTCCTTCCCTTCCCTCTCCTCTAACCCTAATGCTAATATCACATTATTCTCAAGAAATATTGGAGTCATATTTTAGAGTACTATTTCAAGGACTAGCACAACTTGTCCCTGGTGCACTTAGAATTCACTCAACAAACATAATAGAGCTATGGTGAATATATAAATCAGACATGAATCTAGGGTAGCAGTTTGGTTGGTGAAATAGGTGGGTGCTATTCAGAATTTAAATCACAATAAAATAGCGCTCATATTAACCGCCCCCCCACCCCGAAATGTGTCGCTTTTACTTTCTCCTTTATGATTCACTTCCCCATAGTATATACTAGGGAAGGCAATATGGGAATTGTCTCACATTCTTTTTTACTTTCTCCACAGCATTATGGGCCCTTCATTCATTCCCGGGTTTGTAAGAACCGGGGGGAGGAACCATGGGGAGTCTTTGTTTAACTAGAGGCCTGATGCACAAAATTCATGCAAGAGTAGGCTTTGGCAGCTGCAACGGCTGCCTGGATCACTCCCTCACAGCCTCGGCAGCTGCCTTGATCCCACAGCTGCAGCCACAGCTTCATCCAGAAGGTTGTCCGGAAGGATGTCTGGTCTAATTAGCATATTATGCTTTTATTATTATAGATGAGGATGGATTTTGGTTTACAAATGAAAAGAGTTTTGAGGATGGATAGTGGTAATGGTTGTAGAAGATAGTGAATGTGGTATTTAATACCACCAAACTCTACATGTAAAAATGGTTAGATGATCCATTTTATGTTGTGTGTACTATTAGATACTGTTCCAATCCATTAAAAAGAGTACAGTTAAATCTCCACTTAGCATCATCCCATTCTTTGTAGTCTTTAACTCGAGAAGTTATGCTTCTTAATTTCTCAAGCACTGGGTCCTTGAGGGAATTCAAGCCTAAGAAAAAGTAGTTTCATTAATAAGAAAAAGCTGACCTGAGGTAACGACTATGAATCCAGGGGGGTATGTTTTGCAGGGTGGGGTTAATACAAAGAGAAAAGTCTTTGCTCTTTATGCTATGTTAGCTTCCTCAAAACTTTAACATGGGGAAAAGTGTAGCAGGTCAGTGACCATGAGCACTAAGAAGGCACAAATGTGCAATTTTTAGCTGATTTTTTCTAATATCTTGTCATATATTACTAAGTCTTTATGTTTAAGCATAAGAAAGCTTAGTTTTGGTTGTCTCAAAATAATTGCATATGGCCTGACCAGCATGACTCAATAGTTGAGCATCAAACTATGAACCAGTATGTCATGTTTTGATTCCTCGTCTCGGCCACATTCCCTAGTTGTGGGCTCAATCCCCAGTGGGGAGTGTGCAGAAGGCAGCTAATTGATAATTCTCTCTCATCATTTATGTTTCTATCTTTCTCTCCCTCTCCCTTTCTGAAATCAATAAAAAACATTTTTAATTGCATATGAACCCCACACTGCCCCTCCCCCACCGGCCTGGTCACCCCACACAGCCTGCTGCTCAAGTCGTTTGGTCGTCCCTCACTAACCCCCCTGCTGACCTAGTTGCCCCACGCAGTCCGTTCAGTTGTTTTGGATGTGACAGCCCCTGACTCTTTATATATATACATGAAATATTTATATCAAATGTTCCAGAAGGCTATTCTTTATAAAAATTATAATAGGAAATAAAAACAGTTTTATTGCTTAAAACAAAGTACTTAAAGTCATTAAAAAAACACACAAAACTATGGCCCTAGTTGGTTTGGCTCAGTGAATAGAGCATCAGCCTGCAGATTGAAGGGTCCCAGGTTTGATTGCAGTCAAGGACACATGCCCAGGATGTGGGCTCAATCCCCAGTGGGGAGCATACAGGAGGCAGCTGATCAATGATTCTCTCTCATCATTGATGTTTCTATCTCTATCTCCCTCTTCCTTTCTCTCTGAAATCAATAATAATATATTTTTTAAAAATTATGAATCACCAACAAATTTTAAAAATTTGTTTATTTATTTATTTTATATAAACATAAGTTAATAAACTGGAAAATTAATCAAGTTTGAAAAAAACAATGCCAATATATCACATTCAGTTAAAAAGACACCAATTAATCTTTCTAACAATAAGACAATGGCAATTATTAAGAATGCAAAGATGGCCCTAACTGGCTTGGCTCAGTGGATAGAGCATCAGCCTGTGGACTCAAGTTCCCAGGTTCGATTCTGGTCAAGGGCATGTACCTTGGTTGTGGGCATATCCCCAGTAGGGGGTGTGCAGGAGGCAGCTGATGGATGTTTCTCTTTCATGGATGTTTCTAACTCTCTGTCCCGCTCCCTTCCTCTCTGTAAAAATCAATAAAATATATTTTCTTTTAAAAAAGAATGCAAAGATGAATTTTAAATCACCTCTCATATATATATATAAATATAATATATACATATTTTCTATTTTCTCATATATTACTAACTCTTTGCCTAAATTCAAAGAAGTACTGAAGACTGTCATATTCTGAGTCTTGATTTTTCAAGACTTTTATTACTACTTGAATATTTTATAGTAGTTTCTAGACAGACTTAAAACCATTCTCTAAATATTTTCTTTAAACTCACAGAAATGTTTTGATAAGTTAAATCATGTTCATAATCTGTTCTACATTTATTTCTAAAATTGGAAAACATAAAAGTAATTTTAATCCAGTGTGTCTAAGTGGATGCTCATAATTATTTTGTGAAATGAATTGTATAATGAATGGGGTTATATGCATTTTCCAGTTCACTAAAACACTAATTGGTTTTGACAGTTAAAAAAATTGTTTTAAAGAAAAACTATACAACAAAACATACATCTAGTCATTATTAATTTCTCCTCCTGGTATGAACTGCTGCTGAAAGCTGTAATGCCTAAGAGCTCAGTCCTACTGTCTCTTTCTTCCTGATTTCCTAGATCTCCTACACTCAGTCTTGTGAATTTAATGTCATCTATACTTTATTTTTACCTATTTTTTCATTTTCAGCCCCAATCTTATCCCTAAAGTTTGCAACCCGTATATCAAAATTACAATTTAAAATTCAAATAGACTGTTACATGCAACATATCCAAAACAGAGTACATCTCCCACTCCACGTTATCCCTAACAGTCCTCCCCATCAGTCGTCCCTGCAACACCAGTTGCTTAAGTCAAAAGCTGTGGAGTCATCTTTTTCTCATCTTTGTATATAATCTGTTATCGAATTCTGTTGCCTCTACCTTCAAATATATCCTTCTCTTAATCCTTTCACTGCTATCACTTCTTTCCAAGCAACCATCCTATCTTTCCTGCACTAACTTCCTCTCTGTCCCCCAGGTTCTACTTAAATCCCCTGTATTCCATTAAAAGCATCTTTTCTTGAACATAACTATGCAGGGTCAAAGTAAAAACAGCACAAAAGAGATAAAGAGAAAAAAATGACATTTATTGAGCACTTACTATGTCACAGAATGTGCTAGGAGCTTTAAATATATGTTTGCCTATATTCAGATTACCTTGCATTTTTAACAGCTCAGAAGCATTTCTGGAAGCTATAAAAAATTAAACAAAATTACTTCTTGTTTACAATAGATTAACAGTACTCATCAAGAAAGATGAACTGTATTCTGATAAACTCTATTGTAGCTATAATATTACAGGCCACTGAGAAAATAGAATAATTAGTTTCCACACTACACTGATTTTTATATCAAAGGTGTTGCTTATGTTCATTGAAAAGGTGAACACTGCCTTCATGAGATCTGTTTAATTAACTCCTAATATAAATTCAATTTATTTTTACTAAAATAATTTCCTATGGGAATGTGATGCAGAAATCATGATGTCATTTTCATGAGAAATGATCTATACTTTCTATATGAAGTCTTAGTTATGTTCAGCCTACAAGTGTTGCCTTATATGCGATGCATTGCTAAGTCTGTCATTCATTTAAATACTTGATGTTAATAAAAAGTATGTTTATATTTCAATTGTTTCCTTCATTTAAAAATCTTAAAATAACCTTTTCTTACTATACAGCAGTGCATATTCATATAGAAAATCAGCTAAAAACTGAAAAACAAAATAAAATATTTAACAAGCCTAAGGTTGTTATTAACATTATTTTCTCAGTAATGCCTTCTCTGATAACATTATTTAAAACTGATTCACTAACCAATGTGAACTGCTGATCTTTTTCTCTCTTAGTTTCCTCCATAGCATTTATAACTACCTGGTATTTTTCCTCCCTTCACTTCCTTTCTTTCTTCCTTCTATAAAACTATTGAACCATAGTTTCATTCATTTATTTAATGTCTGTTATACTTGAACGTAGCTCTATGAAAAAATAATGTTTATACTATTTTGCTCACTGTTGTTTCACAAGCCCCAGGAACAGTGCTTAATACATAAGAGAAAATGCCCAACTAGCTCAGTTGGTAGAGCATGAGACTTTTAATGCATAAAAGGTTCTCAGTGCACATTTGCTAAATGATTAATCAAATGAATCCTATCTTGTTACCAGACCTAAAAAATATATACCATTTAAAAATATTTCATAGTATTCTATTCAGCTGATATATCAAAATTAACTAAAACCCATTTTCTCTCATTTAAGCTTTTCATTACTAATACTAGAGGCCTGGTGCACAAAATTCATGCGGGGGGGGGGGAGGTCCCTCAGCCCTACTTGCGTCCTCTCGCAATCCAGGACAAATCACCCATCACTCCTAACCACCCACCTGCTGGCTCCTTACTACCT
>NW_006283768.1:677882-683065 GCF_000327345.1 Myotis davidii | reverse complement strand
GGGGGGTGTGGTCCCTCAGCCCGACCTGTGCCCTTTTGCAGTCTGGGACCCCTCGGGGGATAACCACCTGCAGGCTTAGGCCTGTTCCACGGGGGATTGGGTCTAAGCTGGCAGTCAGACATTCCTCTGGCAGCCTGGGAGCCATCGGGGGAGCAAGGCTTGCCAGTGAAGAGCAAGCCTAAGCTGCAGTCGGACATTCAGTGCTGCTGAGGAGGCGGGAGAGACTCCCATCACCACTGCTGTACTGGCAGCCATCAGCCTGGCTTGTGTCTGAGCAGAGCTCCCCCTGTGGGAGCACACTGACCACCAGAGGGCAGCTCCTGCATTGAGCGTCTGCCCCCTGGTGGTCAGTGTGTGTCATAGTGACCAGTCATTCCCAGTTGTTCTGCTGTTAGGGTCAATTTGCATATTACCCATTTATTATATAGGATAGAGGCCTGGTGCATGGGTGGGGGCCAGCTGGTTTGCCCTGAAGGGTATCCCGGATCAGGGTGGGGGTTCTGCTGGGGTGCCTGGCCAGCCTGGGTGAGGGGCTGAGGGCCGTTTTCAGACTGGCCACAGCCCCATCAGTTTAGGGGTCCTCCCTGGGGTGCCTGGCCAGCCTGGTTGAGGGGCTGATGACTATTTTCAGGCTGGCCATAGCCCCTTCAGTGTGGGGGTCCCCACTGGGGTGCCTGGCCAGCCTGGGTGAAGGGCTGAGGGCTGTTTTCAGGCTGGCCACAGCCCCTTCAGGGTGGGTTGTCCTGCTGGGGTGCCTGGCCAGCCTGTGTGAGAGGCTGATGGCTGTTAGCAGGCTGCCACGGCCCCCAGCCACCCAAGCTCCCAGTGGAGCTGGCTGGAAGCAGGTGTCTGGGGTTTATTTATCTTCTATAATTGAAACTTTGTTGCCTTCAGCGGAGGCCAGATCTGGCCAAGGCAGGTGGGAAGCTTGGCTTCCTCCATCGCAGGAGCAACCAAGCCTCCTTCTTGCTCCAGCTCCATGGCTGCCGGCAGCCATCTTGGTTGAGTTAATTTGCATATAGTTGCTATGACTGGCTGGTGAGTATGGCTTGAGGTGTTGCAAAGGTACAGTCAATTTGTATGTTTCTCTTTTATTAGATTCAATATATATCTTATGATGACTATCCTGGATGCTTAAATTGGAGGCACAGAATTCATTATATTCTTAGGGTAATCCCAGAAGCAGAATTCTGAGGTTAAATGGCATGTCTATTTAAAACATAATGCCAGCCTGTCCTTGAGAATTGCTGATATCAGTTTATACTTCCACCATGATGTATAAGAGTCCCAATTTTTCACACTCTCAATATTTTTATTCATTTTATTTTTAAGTTTGTAAGTATTTTACTCCTCTCAATTTTCAAAAACGGGTCAATATGAGAAATAAAAAGTAATGTTTAAGTCTTTTTCCACTTAGAAATTTTACTTTGCCTGAGCTAAATCAATCAGAATAACATTTATATATCCATAGATTAAAACTTGCTACAATAAGAGTAGATTGCTTTTTAATGTGATACACCTCATTTAATAATTTCTTCATTAAATAATTTTAATGTGTTTTATTGATTATATAATACTTAATGGTAGATAGTATACTCATTGTAAATATGCTATTTCCCTCTTTAATTTAGACTAATAAAAATGAGTTTATCTTTGTTAAATATATGCAACCAAATTAAAGGCCTCATTTATGAATAAAACAATTGACATATTATTAATAAAAGTTCTAAAACAATTTGAAATGAATATAAGGTTATAAAATGTTGTGATTGAATGAATGTCCTATAAGTTTGTAAGTCCTAGGAGAATATTATTCATATACCAATCAAACTTTTAACATAATATATCATTTATCAACCTCAGTTCTTAACACTTTTACCTACAGACGTAAGTTATTCAGTAATCAATTTTACTTTGCCAATTATTCTATTTATAGGTAGAAATATAATAATATATGTGTTATTTAAGTTCTATAAAGCAAGGCACTGAATTATTCTTAGTTATATCATGTGTCAAGTAACAAACATGCATATCATGCTCTATAAATTTATTTAAACAATTTTATAGTTTTACTTCTGTTGTATACTTATATATACATGTATTAACAGAAAATAATTTATCTCATTCATAAAGAATTTAATATATAACCCAAGAAGGTTCTTGTCATTGCTATTAAAGTAAAATAAAATTACAATGTTTAAATGACAAATAATAAGGTTAATAAACACACTTTCCCTTATTTTATTTCTAAGAAAATATGAAAGGAATGGATATCATTCACAGGATAAACATTGATACGAAGGATATAACCAATAAAACTAATACCACTGTAATTTTTGATCTTATAATAAATTTTTTAATCCTTACACAAGAATATTTTCCCATTGATATTCAGAGAGAGTGGAAAGGAGCGGGGAGGAAAAGAGAGAGTGGCCAGAGAGGTAAAGAAACATTAATGTGAGAGAGACACATCGATTGGTTGCTGCATACCCCTGACCAGGCTGGGGATTGAACCTGCAACCCAGCTACACATCCTTGACCTACCCTTGACCTGAATCAAACTGAGACTCCTTGGTGCATAGGATGACATTCTAGACCAGGACTGCAATAATTTTAATTTATTAATTTTTTTTGTTAATCCTCACCCAAGAATATTTTTCCATTGATGTTTAGGGAGAGTTGGAGACAGAGGGAAAGACAGGAGGAATATCAATGTGGGAGAAACATTGATTGGTTGCCTCCTGCACGAACCTGACTAGGGCCTGGGACAAGGGAGAAGCCTGCAACCAAGATACGTGCCCTTGACCAGAATCAAACCCAGGACCCTTTGGTCCGCAGGCCAACGCTCTATCCACTGAGCCAAACAGGCTAGGGCTATAATAATTTTTTAAATCAAAAGACGTATTATGTGTCCCCCGCAAAAGTTAGATCAGCTAATCTCATTTTAAAACAGAAAACCATATGAATAGATATATATTAAATGAATCAAGAATTCTTTGTCATATTCATCATAAAAAAAACTTATTCTAAGTAAAAAACAATAAAAAATAAGGAATCCAGAGAGTTGATAACATGCCAGAATATCTTGATTGTATCAATGGAACAAAGTTAAGACAACTGGAAGTTAATCTTCAATTACCAAAATGAAGCATGGATATTAATTGAATTGGCTCTGGTCACCTTTTAATATCTGTGTTAGAAACATACTTTGGACTGCATACCTTAAGATAGCAGATTAAATTATAAACAATGAACAATTCTATAGTTATTACAATATCTATACATGTCAGAGGAAATCAAATTTCATGTATCATGGCATTAGGGAATAGCTTCAGAAGTCCATATTTTTTGTAATGTGTTGATTATAGAAGCATGCAGGACTTCTGCTATCATTTCTTTGATATATAGGCTACCTTAAGATGCAAGATAACAAATGATGAATTAGTTTAACTGATGTGATAAACTCTTTTCATTTAGCAAACCAGCTACTTTATCTACAATTGTATGGTTTTGACAGTCACTGTGTCGGTGACTTTGAACTAATAATGAAGATATATTCCCCTCTCCCAAATTCTTTCCGAAGCTAGTGTTAACTTTGGGTAATATGAATATTTTAATGATGTTAATTCTTCCTATCCATGAACATGGCATATGTTTCAACTTATTTGTAGCTTCCTAAATTTCTTTCTTCAATGTCTTATAGTTATCCAAGTATAAGTCTTTTACCTCCTTGGTTAAACTTATTCCTAGGTACTTCATTTTCTTGTTGTTGCAATAGTAAATAAGATTGTTTTCTCAGCTTCCTTATTAGTGTATAAAAATGTCACTGATTTCTGAATACTAATTTTGTATCCTGCTACTTTGCCAAATTCATTTATTAGATACTAGAGGCCCAGTGCATGAAAAGTCATACACTCGGAGGTGTCCCTCAGCCCAGCCTGTGCCCTCTCAAAGTCCAGGACCCCTCGGGGGATGTCCACCTGCAGGCTTAGGCCCGCGCCCTGGGGGATCAGGCCTAAGCTGGCAGTCAGACATCCCTCTGACAGCCTGGGAGCCCTGGAGAGATGTGTGGCTGATGGCATCCTTATGGAGCGGGCCTAAGCCGTCAGCCAGACATCCATAGCACTATGGAAGAGGTGGGAGAAGCTTGCACCACTGCCACTGCACTCACAGCCGTCAGCCCGGCTTGTGGCTAAATGGAGCTCCCCATGTGGGAGCACACTGACCACCAGGGGGCAGCTCCTGCATTGAGCATCCTCCCCCTGGTGTTCAGTGTGCGTCATAGTGACTGGTCGTTCTCTGTCATTCCACCAGTTAGGGTCAATTGCATATAACCCTTTTATTATATAGGACTAGAGGCCTGTTGCACAAAGAGATTCGTGCAATAGGCCTTCCTGGCTACTAGCACTGGTTTGCCTCCACCACCCGGGGACCAGGTCTTTGCTCTGGCCGGAGCCGGCCCCGGAAACATCAGGCTTCGCTGCTCCACCGGCCCTGGAAATGTCAGGCCTTGCTGCCCTGCCAGCCCCAGGAACATCAGGCCTCGCTGCTCCGCCAGCCCAGGAAACATCTGGCCTCGCTGCTCCGCCAGCCTCGGAGCCATGAGGCCTCGCTGCTCTGCTGGCCCAGAAACATCAGGCCTTGCTGCTCCGCTGGCTCAGGCCATCAGGCTTCACTCCACCCCTTAGAGTCTACGTATGCAAATTAACCGCCATTTTTGTTGGCAGTTAATTTGCATATCATGCCAATTAGGCAATGGGAGGTGAGCAAAGGTACGGTCAATTACCATGTTTGTCTATTATTAGATAGGACTAGAGGCCCAATGCATAAAAATTTGTGCACTTGGGGGTGGGGGAGGGTCCCTCAGCCCGGCCTGTGCCCTCTTACTGTCTGGGAACCCCCGGGTGATGACCACCTGCTGTCTGAGGCCTGCTCCCCAGGGGATTGGGCCTAAGATGGCAACCAGACATCCCTTCGGCAGCCTGGCAGCCCTCAGAAATGTCCACTTGCCAGCGGGGAGCAGGCCTAAGCTGCAGTCAGACATCCTTAGTGCTTCTGAGGAGGCGGGAGAGGATCCCACCACCACTGCTGTACTGGCAGCCATCAGCCTGGCTTGTGTCTGAGCAGAGCTCCCCCTGTGGGAGCACACTGACCACCAGAGGGCAGCTCCTGCATTGAGCATC
>NW_006283768.1:672998-677652 GCF_000327345.1 Myotis davidii | reverse complement strand
CGGACGCCATCTTTGTTGGAAGTTAATTTGCATATCACCCCAATTAGCCAATGGGAAGCATAGCGGAGGTACGGTTAATTACCCTTTTTGTCTTTTATTAGATAGGATAGTAGTTTTATGGTGAACTCTTTAGGGTTTTCTATGTACAATATCATGTCATCTGTGAATAATGACAATTTTACTTCTTCCTTTCCAATTTGGATGCCTTTTATTTCTTCTTGTCTGATTGCTATGGCTAAAACTCCCAGTATTATGTTGAATAAAAGTGGTGAAAGCAGAAATCCTTGTCTTGTTCCTGATCTTAAGGGTAAGCTTTTAGTTTTTGCCCATTGAGTATGATGTTGGCTGTATATTTTGCAATTTTAACTCCCCAAATAAATGTGCCATTTTAAATAGCTGCTTTCTTGATGTTTTAGAGAAATTAAAATAATTGAGGACACTGGCATAATGTGAATGCTTTACACAAATGATGTTACAAACCATGGTTAAGTACTTTTCTCCTCTAACAACTTTAGCATACTGAGAATCTTGGGTTTTTCCCTAATAGAAGATAACTTTATTAGCTTAAGAAAATTGCTAAAATAGTCTTTGCTAAAATTAAGAGAAACAGAACACAAAACTAATCTTCTTACACTTGAAAAAAAAAGTTTTTCACTGAATAAACAGGGGTTGTTTTTGTCCTACACAATTAAAAGAGGCATGGTAACTGTGAATATATATTGACAATAGTCTGTTTTAATATGGAAATCCTATATTTTTTCCCCCATAGTTTTAAAAATACAATCTTACTTGTCTGGTTCATCAGTTACTTTGTCCAGGTCCCCAGGAGTTGTGATAAGAAAGGAGGTATATTTTATTTTATCCACAAAACCATAAGGTAGCATGTATCTATGTTGTACTTGGGACATCTCATATGACTTTTGAACATCACAGCTGCCTCATGATGAAATATCCTGAAAAAAAAATTGCAATGAATGAGTATAAATGTATCTTATATCAAAAATATTCAAAACAAATACAGATGATGTATTGTAGAATCGTACACATGAAACTTATATGACTTTATTAATCAAAGTCATCCCATTAAATTTAATTTTTAAAAATCTAAAAAAAAATACACCATAAATGTTCATACCAAGCAATGGTATAAGTAAAAAAGTAAAAAGTTTTCTTAATTATTAAAAATATAATTTTAAAAGCATATCCCTAAACCTATGCCCTCCTAATAAAAGTGTAAATTCATTTGTCAAAAATTAAGGTAAAAATAAACAGAATTATGAAATATAGATCCATATTCTCAAAATTAAATTGACTTCATAATATAGATCAAATTCTCATATATAAATTTCAGAATGAAAATCAAATTTCATATAGGGATGAGAACAATGATTATTGTTTCATAAGCAACAAAACTATTTCTGCTTTACTCTTCTATGTGAGCATACTTTAATTTTTCTACAAATGAGACCTCTTATTTCATTTTTAGTAGATCCAATTAAGTTGAAAGGCTTCCCCTTTCATCATTTATGGCTCTTTATATGCTCTACAGTTATATTAACATTTTAATCAACATAAACCACATGTATAGTAATCAGTAGAATAATAATTCTAAACAAAATTAAGTATGAAATATCATAAATTTGTTGCACAATTAATTTCTGTAAACCATTAGCTAATTATCTCAATAACTTTTTAAAACTCATTTTTCTCAAATTATTTTAAAATATAAATTATATATAATGTATATCTTCATCTGTATTATGTGTAAAGAGCAAACTTTTAAAATTTTAATTGTTTTCTGGAAGAAGGTGGGATAGCAATACATATATCTAACAAAACAGACTTTACAACAAAGGCTGTGATAAGAGACAAAGAAGGACACTAAGGATAAAGGGAGCAATCCACCAAGAGGATATAACCCTTGCAAACAGTGATACACCTAAATATGAAAAGCAAATCTTTTTTTTTTTTTAAATATATTTTATTGATTTTTTACAAAGAGGAAGGGAGAGAGATAGAGAGTTAGAAACATCGATGAGAGAGAAATATCGATCAGCTGCCTCCTGCACATCCCCCACTGGGGATGTGCCTGCAACCAAGGTACATGCCCTTGACCGGAATCGAACCTGGGACCCTTCAGTCCGCAGGCCGACGCTCTATCCACTGAGCCAAACCGGTTTCGGCTGAAAAGCAAATCTTGATCTATATAAAAGGGTTGATGTGAGGATTAAGTGAATTAAAACAAGTAAAATACTTATAGTGGTACCTGATTCTATAAAATTTAGCTAACCTTACTATTCCACAAAAGCTAATTTAAATGAAAAAAAAAAGACTAAACTATCAGCATTTGTGCTAATAGGAAAGTATTAAACAAATTAGGCTACTGAGAAAGCATGCATTTGAAGTCCATCTAGGAGCCATATTTTATAAAAGATTCTTTTGTTTCTTACATCCCTATTATCCTTAAGCATAGGCCTACAATATAATCATCCACTTCCAAAAAATTACTAGAGTAAGAGTACTAATCATGACTACAGAGGAGATTCTTACTGAAACCACTCATTTCTGGTTTAAGTCCTATGTCAAACACCAAATGCCACAATCAGTAAGTCCCCTAAGAAATGCCAGCAGCTGTTTCATTCTTGCCTGCATCAATAATATATTTAGTAATGGTAAATTACTAAATTTGAGGATAAGCAATAGTAGCATTAGCTCCAAAGATGACTTTTGGATGTTTTGGGGCTGCTTTTGTGGTATGTGAAAGTGGAAAAGAGTACAAAAGCACAAAGAAATCATGAGTCACAATATACTTAGACTAATATTTAGGAAAGCTTGGCAAAGTACTTGATTGTCTCTATTATACATTTTAATTTTCTTAACAGAAGCTATTATTGTTCCTGCTTCCCTTAACACCCTGGCTGGTATCATCACCCATTCCTTATTCCACTGCCTCTCCCTAGATAAGATTGATGGATTTGACTACTGGCACAGAGAAGCTATTTTTTAAAATACCTTGAAGCAAATATAAGTGGAATTTTTCTAGGTAACATAGTCTAACATGAAAAACTGAAGACTAAAGGACCGCCTCCCCCCCCCCAAAAAAAGACTGCTTTTTACTATTAGAATTTGCTCTCTGGCCGGGGTGGCTCAGTGGTTGAGCATTAACCCATGCAACAAGAGGTCGCTTGGTTTGATTCCTGGTCAGGGTGCATGCCTAGGTTGCAGACTTGATCCCCAGTAGGGGACATGCAGGAGGCAGCCAATACATGTTTCTCTCTCATTGATGTTTATCTTTCTCTATCCCTTTCTCTTCCCCTCTCTAAAATCAATGAAAACATTTTTTTTTTAAATTGCTGATTCCTAGAGCAAGCAAAAGGATAGAAGTATGGGCTGGAGATATAAAGTAAAATCTATAGTCTAGTGATACTTAAGAGCCAAGTCACACTAGAGCAGGAAGTGTCAATAAATACAAGCTCTTCTTCAAGATATTTGACAAGTTTTGAACCTGAAGAGGATAGGAAGCTGAAGAATAAAGCTGAAAACTAGTAAAGGATAAAACTTGCAGGGAGGAAGAAAAGGAGAACTCTCAGACCCTCAACAAAAGAAACTCCAAAAGCAACAAAAAAAAGAGGGTTCAGAGCCACAAAGGCAGAATAGACTCTGTCTGGCAGGACTTAGGAGACAACTCTCACCAGGACTAGCATAGCAACATACAACCGGTTGGACAGAATAGCTCTATGACAGAAATTCATACCCTGCATGAGAGTTAAAATACTAGGCAATTCAATCAGAACTGTTTCACTGAAGTTATAAAATATATGTTCTTCTATTACTGTTTCTTATATTTCTAAATACATGTACATATATGCATATATAGTGTTATATATTACATATGTTTATACACACACACACACACACACACACACACACACACACACACTCGAGGCCCGGTGTGTGTGTAGGGGGGGGTCCCTCAGCCTGGCCTGCACCCTCTCCAATCCAGGACCCCTCGGGGGATGTCTGACTGCCTCTTGCAATCCAGGACCACTGGCTCCTAACCATCTGCCTGCCTACCTGCCTACCTGATCACCCCTAACCACCTCTGTCTGCCTGCCTGATAACTATTAACTGCTCCCCTGCTGGTTTGAACGCCCCTAACCACCTCTGCCTCGCCCCACACCCGGGACTCAGGATTCCCTCCCTCCAGCTGATTGCAGGCACCCAGAACCTGGGCTTCCCTCCCTCTGGCCAGCCACAGGCACCCAGGACCCAGGCCAGCCGCAACTGCAGGGAACCATGGGCAGGCGGCTTGTACCTCTCCCAGGCCATAGCTGCAGGCACTGGCTCCCAGGACTGCAGGGCGTGCAGCTTGTCCCTCTCCCAGGCCGCAGCCTGGCTGGTCCCCATTCCTCTCTCGCGAGCTCATTTGTGCCTGGCTCATCTCCATTCCTCTCTCGCGAGCTCATTTGTGCCTGGATGGTCCCCATTCTTCTCTCCCCAGTGTTGAGTGTCTGAGCTGTTACGGTGTGATGGCGTGAGGGTGTGAGGATGTGAGGGTGTAACAACCATTTGCATATTAGTTCTTTATAATATACGATTAGTTTCAGGTATACAGCATAGTGGTTAGACAATATATAATTTACAAAAAATGCCC
>NW_006283768.1:654217-672327 GCF_000327345.1 Myotis davidii | reverse complement strand
CAGCCCCTGGACCAGGCCGGAGGCCTCTGGCCAAGGCATTAGGCCTGGGCAGGGGACCCCCACCTCCCCGTGGTTGCAGGCTCCGCCCCTGCCCCTGCAAGACGCCTCTGGCTGAGGCATCCGGCCCCGGGCAGCAGGAACCCACAGCTGCAGCGGCCCTGCGATTGTGGGCTCCTCTTTAGGCCCAGGCAAGGGACCCCTAGCTCCCGGGACTGCCAGCTTCAACCGTGCCCAGCTCCCATCGCTGCCTCCACCCCTACTTCCTGCTATCACTGGCCAGGGCGGCAAGGCGCCTGATTCTCCGATCAATACTGGGGGGCAGGGCAAAGGCGGCCCTGGGGGCTCTTAGCGCCCCCCTGGGTTTCCGATCACTGTCAGTGGCAGGGGGCTTCTTCCTGCTTTCCCTTTCGCCTCCCTGCATTGTCCCTACATATGCAAATTAACCGCCATCTTTGTTGTCAGTTAACTGCCATCTGAGTTGGCAGTTAATTTGCATATAGCCCTGATTAGCCAATGAAAAGGGTAGCGTCGTACGCCAATTACCATTTTTCTCTTTTATTAGTGTAGATATATATACACACACATATATATATACAGACATACATGTATATATAAGGTTGGGTAGCATAATATAGTAAAAACAGCATGATTTGGACTGAAATAAACTTTAATTTTTGGGGGGGTACTTGTTCTAGCTGTTATTTAATAGTTAAGTATATTCTAGTCCAAATTTTTATTTTAACATTCCAAATTTACAATTATTAAAAAGCCACTTAGCATTTTTATAATAAAGTTTATCCTATCAGTGAATTAACATTAGAAGACTTCAATGAAACTTTCAATCAAGCTTTGAATCAAAGTCTTTAATCAAATATATATGGTGAAAATACTTATAAGCCATATATGTAGTGAAATTTGCCTGAATATGAAAAGACTTTGATTAAATCAATTTACCAATATGCTTTTCCAATTTGCGTAATTTAAGCTTTATAGAAAAGAAAGGCATTTCAGGTAATAATTGAATTATCTTTGTTTTGAAAATTGCAAATTATAATTACAAACATGTTACCTTTGCCATTTTAATGCATTCACAATCTTAATTGTTCTAAAACTATACCTCTTTAATTATATGACTTAGGAAAGAATAACTGTTATTTAAGAAAAAATAATTCATTATAGATATGACAATGTTAATTGTGATAGGCAAAACCAGAAATATTGATTTTATTTTCCATATTCTCCAGGCATAGTGAAAAAGGTCCTTTATCTTTATCCTAAGGCTGTTTTATTAACAGAAATAGAATTTTCAGCTAATCACGATATCTTAAGGCTCAATAAAGAATAGCAAAAAAGTACTGATGGATGAAATCACATAGGAAATAAAACCATTGATTTCAACTAGTTTCTCCAATATAACATTATAAAATTCACGCTTGATTAACAAATTTCTAGTTTTTGCTGGGCATTCCACTTCATTGTCCTCACATAGATTTAAAATAAAACTCATTATTTTCCCTTCCCCAATTACACAACCACCTATCCTCTCTCACCTGCCTACAGTAAGTCCTTATTTAGCCACACCTAAAAATAGAAAACTGGCTTTTACTTTTCTTTGCCTTTCCCTGTCATATCTAAAAATCTTTAGTTATCAATTGTACCCTCTCTCACCTTATCCCTGTCTTTCCTTTACTACCAAAAAAATCCTGGCATGGGCTCTAAAATACTATTTACCAAAAATATCCTGCATGAGCTCTAAAATATTATTTGACAACTAGACTAATTGCCTCTTTAATGTTCAGCTCATCCAGTCTTAAACTATCGGAATCTCAATAGCAAATAAGTTATTGTACTAAAACATGACAGACATCTGCTAGAAATGTTCATTGGCTCCCAAGTGCCTATGAAAAATAAATTCAGAAAAGTCTCCTTTCATGTAAAGCCATCTTAAATTTGAAGGCAAATACACAGTTGTAAAACCTAGTTCAAGTGAAGCCTCTTCTATGAAGTGTCCTTTTTTTCTGAGTATAAAAAGAAATGTATTTGTTTATGAGAGCCATGATTTGGAGCATTAACAATTTCTTCTGGGCCCAGCTGGCGTGGCCTAGTCATTGAGCATCAACCTATGAACCAGAAGGTCATGGTTTGATTCCCTGGCAGGGCATATATCTGGGTTGTGAGCTCAAGCTCCAGTGTGGGGCATGCAGGAGGCAGCCAATTGAAGATTCTCTCTCATCACTAATGTTTCTTTCTCTCTCCCTCTCCCTTCCCCTCTGAAATACACACACGCATACACACACGTGCGCATGCATGCCCTAGTGTCCCAGTGCATGGATTTGTGCACACTGAAAGGAAATTAGAAGAAATATTTTAATATTGCTATTCGCTCTTTCTCTATAATACAAGTGTCAACCAAATTCACAATCGACAATGACAGATCAAAATACACACGTGCAATTGGTGCCAGCAAGAGCTTTATATGTGTCGCGCATTCACGAGTCAACTTCTTTTCAGTTGGATCAAGTTTCTAAACTTTATAAATCTCCGTTTTCTGGCTAATGAAAATAGAATTCTACCTAGTCTCCTATCTACCTACTCCAGGACTTCTATAAGGATCAAATGAGATGAGACACGTGAAAACGCTTTACAAAGATTTGGTTGACCTATAAAAGTTTGCACCTGGCTATAAAGCAAGTTGGGTTTCTGGGCTGAAGAAACTCCAAGGAGACTAGTTACTAGGGAGAAGAAGCCGGGCGTTGTTATGTGACGTCATTATCCAGCACCTTTCCAGGTTGGGCTGAGCTGTTGGTCGCATTTTGCACCAAGGGTCTTGGCAGCGTTGGCTGAGATTTGGTGGGGTGTTGCTCCAGGGTGGTGGTGGGGCCTGTGTCCTAGTTGGGGGAAGCTGAGTATTGGTTTGTCAGTGCCAGGTCCGCAGTGCCATTTTTTTTAAATGGCCAGTGAGCATCATGGCAGCTCCTGCACTGAGCGACTGCCCCTTAGTGATCAGGGCATGTCATAGCTACTTGTCAGATGGTCAGATAGACTCTTGAGCTTTTAAATATATAGACTAGAGGCCCAGTGCACAGATTCGTGCACTTGTGGGGTCCCTCAGCCTGGCCTGCACCCTCTCATAATCCAGGTCCCCACTAGTGCCCTATCGGGGCAGGGGAAGGCTCCAGGGTATATCTGGCCCATCTCACCCAGTCCCGATGGGGCCAATTGGGACTAACCAGTCAGGAAGGGACCGTGGGAGGGATCCAGGGTGTGGCCGGCCCATCTTGCTCAGTCCTGATCAGCTGGACTCCAGCAGCAAGCTAATCTACCGGTCATAACATCTTCCCCCTGATGGTCAGTGTGTGTCATAGCTACTGGTCAATCAGTTGACCAGTCAAATGGTTGACCGGTCTCTTAGGCTTTTATATATATGGTATTTAAAAGTTCTTCTGGGAATATGATTGGGGAGAAAATGTGGTGATCGAGTAAGACTCAGCAATCCTTAAGCATGTTAAAAGATGTGCACAAACTCTTTTCGGTGAACTCTGTTCTTACTTGAGGCCAAAGGAGTTTGCTTGGCAGCACCCTGATGTCAGAGAGGTTAAAAGGCCCTGGCTCAACAGAATTTATTGGAAACCTTTCTTCTTTTTCTCCTTTTGTTTCCACTGGTATTTCATCTAGCATAGCATCCATTGCAACCTCAACTTGCTTTTGTAGTTCTTTTTTTTTTAAACATATTTTATTGACTTTTTACAGAGAGGAAGGGAGAAGGATAGAGAGTTAGAAACATCAATGAAAGAAACATCGATCAGCTGCCCCCTGCACACCCCCCACCGGGGATTTGCCCGCAACCAAGGTACGTGCCCCTGACCAGAATCAAACCGGGGACCCCTCAGTCTGCAGGCTGACACTCCGTCCACTGAGCCAAACCGGTCAGGGCTGTAGTTCTTCTTTTCTCTACCTTTTTGAGGCTTTTGGTGGTAAGTTCTGGCCATCAAGGGCCACACGCAACCCTCTCCTCAGCAGAAGCATCACAATTCTTGTCCCAATGAGTCTCCGAGCTGCTGCTCATCCTGGTCTCTCCTTTTCTTGGTCTTGGGTTGGGTGTAATTCTCTACATTTTTATCTTTTTGCCTTTATTTTCTTTCCCCTTTTCCTTTCCATTTTGGGTCTCTGGAAGGTCAGGCCCTGAAACTATGACCTACGGTTTGTTCTTTAGCTCTGCCGTCTGCTTTGCAAAGTCTCCTGGATGGGGAAGGCACCGGTTGTCCTGGGGAGGATTCATTCCCATCTGAAGGGGCAGGGCTGAAAGCACCCTCAGGAGTCTTCTTATTCTGTCTTTTCCCCCAAATGCAGCCAAGATCTGTTTTGCTCTGATGACAGATCCTTCCTGAGTGGTTCTCAACCTTCTGGCCCTTTAAATACAGTTCCTCATGTTGTGACTCAACCATAAAATTATTTTCGTTGCTACTTCATAACTGTAATGTTGCTACTGTTATGAATTGTAATGTAAATATCTGATATACAGGATGGTCTTAGGTGACCCCTGTGAAAGGGTCATTTGACCGCCAAAGGGGTCGTGACCCACATGTTGAGAACCGCTGCTTATGTGAAGGTCATTTAATGAACACAATTTTTGGAGATTTTGGACTTTTTTATTTTCCTTGTTGTCTGAGAAGGAGACTGCTGTTTCCAGTACATGGCAAGTGTTCAGTTTAGCCAGAAGGTGATTAAAATAACCCTAGTGAGCAACCCAGCTGTCTTCATTATTGATTGCAGTTCCAAGTCCCAGGTGGTTATTTTTAACTTGAACTTTAATATGTTCTGTGACTCCTTTTGTCTCTAAATCTTTTCCTTTAGATCATCTCATCTTCTCCAGCATCCTCTGGCCAAACCTGGAATCATCATTACTCCATGTGGTATTTCTTAGATCCACAGCACACCTCTGCTTCCGACCACGCTCAGCCTGCATCAATATGTTGCAGATCCCGTCACCACGCAGGCCTCCAGAATGGGCCTCCCAGCCTGAGCTACTGGGGCTAGAGGGCTGCCAGCCTGCAGAGAAGTTGGAACCACCAGACTTACATGTCAGGTGAACTGAAGTGGCTCCAGGTAGCATTTTTGGTCACCCTAGCTCAGTGAAGGCGAACCTTTTGAGCTTGGTGTGTCAGCATTTTGAAAAACCCTAACCTAACTCTGGTGCTGTGTCACATATAGAAATTTTTTGATATTTGCAACCATAGTAAAACAAAGATTTATATTTTTGATATTTATTTTATATATTTAAATGCCATTTAACAAAGAAAAATCAACCAAAAAAATGAGTTCGCAAATCACCTCTGACACACGTGTCATAGGTTCGCCATCACTGCCCTAGCTAGAAGAGACATCCTTCACTTTTTAATTCTTCTTTACTCATTATTTACATAAACACATAAACATGTGAATAGCACAGTAAGCAAACATACCATATCTATTTGAACACTTATTTCTTACTTTGTCAACACAAAAGCAGAAAGAGAATAAAGTCATCTGATCAGAAGGTAGACAAGGTTTCCTCAGCTAAGCCTCTATTTACCCAACATGTTTGCAGGTTAAATTTCCTTTTATTCTCTCAAATTAAAGAAAACTGATGGTAGCAATCCAGGAGTACAGAGGCTCCACATAACACTAGGATCTCTAGGCTCTTTCCTGCTTTCTGTTGCACCAGACTTAGATGATGACCTTATC
This sequence comes from Myotis davidii, assembly GCF_000327345.1. NCBI lineage: Eukaryota > Metazoa > Chordata > Mammalia > Chiroptera > Vespertilionidae > Myotis > Myotis davidii. Next base: position 666,603 of record NW_006283768.1, on the reverse strand, counting down.
CTTATGCTCTCAAGATATTGAACATAGCTCCTGCCATGACATTCCCATTGCAGAAATGAAGGGCAAGGTCAAAAGATAAGAATTGTGCTTAACAGCTAAGAAAGCCTTCTCTGAGGAACTTTCCTAGAAGTTCAATCCAATAACCTTTGTTCTCTTTGCATTAATTAAGACTCTGTTGAGCCAGGGCCTTTTAACCTCTCAGACACCTATACCTATAAGGGAACTTGGAAAAAGCTGCTGTTTTACCTGGGAATGTTGTTTTTCTAAATAAAATTGGGTTCTGCTAGTAAGGAAGAAAAAGAGAATGCATATGGGGTAGGCAAGTAGTAATCTCAGGCACAGCTCTCTGCTTTTGAGGGCACTAGAACTACTGAAAAAACTAACTCAGTCCTAGAATACTACCCATGACTTTAAACAATCTCTATTTAAAAGCTATTTTGACCTATGGCTTATAGGCTTTGTTGTTTAATTCTTGCTCATCCATTGGGTCTCAAATCTTCCCTGAATTCATTTGGCTCTGTCAGGTCTCCTTCCATATATTTTCAGAATACACTGCTCTTAACTTTGCAGCAGTTGTTACACTTGCAATTAAACAAGCTTCTAATTATTCAATTAATATCATCCATCACCAGAGGAATGTAAATTCCTGAGGGTTCAGAAATAATCTGTTTTGTTCATTATTGTATATTCAGTGAAGGCAAGTGCCTTGCACGCAGGAAGTGATCAAGGAATTCTTTTTAATCACTGAGTGGATCTATGAGTTAACAAATGAGTAAATGAATCTATCAGTATCTGTCTACCTTGAAGATTTTCTGCTTTGTTTGGCCTTATCACTGAGTTCCTCCATAATATTAAGGCTGACACTATGTCTTGAAAATATTTCCACCCCAGTGGTGTTTAAATTTTTATCACATATAAGCAGTTCTATATAAAATGTGTGTTGTGTAAAGACTGCTCAAGTACTGCTTCCCCTAAAAATGTTCCTGTTTCTAATAAAGAAAATTATCATTTGTAATCTCAGCAATGATGTAGAAGTATGGATATATCCACTCAAACTGATCAAGGACTAACTTTCACAAAATCATTACCATGGGTCTCCAGGAAGTTCAATTTGGTTAATATTTTATGTGAGATGCACTTCTTTCTCTTTGCTATCAAAAAGGTGACTTTTAAATTTGATGCTTAGGCTTTCCATGACCACCTCTGACATTGGTTTTACAGGGGAAAAATGTATATTTCAGCAGATTAAAGTAAAACACGTGAACAGAAATGGCCTACATAACCTTTCTCTTCCTGTAAATGCTAATGCTATTGAGGCAGAAAAAAAAGCATAGATTATTGCCAGTTATAATAACTCTAATTGACATGAGATAATTTCTTCAGTTTTACCAACTCAATACAAATCCAAAAGTTAATTATTTTCTAAATTGAATGTGAAAAAGAAGTTAATGTAAGTTATTCTTTAATATAGATATATAATTGCCCCCAGATTCAATTGGACATTTAAATAACACATTAAAATCATCTTGACAAACTTAGAAAATTTAGAAGAGGTAAATTTTGAATGTGATTTGTGAGAGACCTGTGACTCTGAATTGTAGAGTTGTGAAAAATATCCATTAACTCTAGGGAAATGTCTACAAGAAATATTCAAATCAATTTATGTTCAAACTTTTTGAAATCAAATGACCCCTACTGTCATCTACTTACGTTCAGTAGGGCAAGAATTATCCCTTGCATACAAAGAGGGATCATTTCAAGGTAGTGATACTGAAATACCACAGAACTTGAAATCAAAATCACTGAGTCATATCCACAGCCTTATATTAGCCTCAAGGATCTCACCTGCTCATCCAACCCATTCCCACCATGATCTATGCTGAAGGTCATGTTCAGAAATATTTAGTGGGTCACTATGCAGGAGAGGCATCTTTCTCTTTTCTTTTGTTCCTGTGAGATTGTCAGTGAGGCAAGTCATAGAACTATTTATATTTGGAAGATGCCTCAATGATAATAAGCTAAGTGTGGGTAGAATAGTCCAGGCTTATTTTCTATAAGCTATAAATATCTTAGCATCCTTATTACCTACTTCAAAAATAGTTATGGTTATATCTAGACAGAGAGAATAGAAGTGATGACAAAGAGGAATAGACAATGAAGAAGATAAAAAGAGAAGAGAGAAAGCAAGGTGATTAAGACAAAGAGGGTATGGAACAGGAGAAAATGAACATTGTGTGGACAGAGACAGGAGGTTCTGGTAATGTTCACCACTCAGGCAAATAACTTTTCCATTTATGACACATAGATTATAGACCTCAACAGCAAAGGGAAAATTATACATTTGAAATGTAGGAAACCTAATTATTCTTCCCTAATGTTTCTATATATTATCTGCTGAATAGAATATATTTTAAGTATGCTATCTTCTTCCAGATTTATAATGCTTACATAACACTAAAGAATTATTCAAGTTAGCTTATATTTAATGTCAAGTTTAATAGCACATTTTTAGTGACACTAAATACTTGTTCATTAAATAGATCAATGATTTTCAACCTTTTTCATTTCTTGGCACACATAAATTACTAAAATTCTGCACACCAAAAATACATTATATTTTTTGCAGATCTGACAAAAAATAGGTATAATTTCCATTTCTTCACACTGAATGGGTATTGTTGTGTTGGCTATCGTCATTTTTTATTTAAAAATCTAAGGGAAAGATGTCAGTGTCCCTGACTAAATAGCCAGGTATTGCATATTTTAAAAAATACTTGTGGTATATCAGCATGCCTGCCACAGCACACACATTGAAAACCGCTGGAATAGATAGAGAAGCAACATAAGCAGGATAAAACATTAGATGAAAGGGCTTCAATGGAGCTATCACTATTTTTAGATGGCTAAAGGTTATAGCCATCTAAAAGTATCTGAAATATTTTTACCTCCCTAAGGAATAAAGATAATGATCATCTAAACTAAAAATGTTAATATCCTTACTTCTTCTTTTCCCTTCCTATGAAGAACTGCTATACTGTTCCCTTCAGTATTATAAATAAAATACTATTTAAAAGGTAATGTTTTCAAGTGCTACACTATTTTAGTATTGGTCTGTCAGCTGAACAATAAAAATGTACTGAGTTTTTACTAAGCACTGGCATTGGTGTCCACCTGTGATAAAGACACTGAAGCTGTGTAACTTAGGTTCTAGCCCTGGCTCAGAAGTTTTGCTAACCATATGACCATGGGAATATTTTACGCCTCAATATCCTCAGTGATAATATGGATAGAACAATAATAGCTCCCACCTCCTAGGGTTATTGAAAAGATTAAATGGGTTAATACAGGTGCAACACAGAGTGCCAGGCACATAAGTGAGCACTATTTAAATGTTAGCTATTATCATACCTCATTATTTTTTAAATATATATTTTTATTGATTTCAGGAGGAAGGGAGAAGGAAAGAGAGATAGAAACACCAATGATGAGAATCATTGATCGGCTGCCTCCTGAAGGCCCCCTACTGGGGATCAAGACCACAACCCACGCATGTGCCCCTGGCCAGAATCAAACTCTGGACCCTTCAGTCCACAAGCTGATGCTCTATCCACTGAGCCACACTGGCTAGGGCCATACCTCATTATTAATGGCTCAGATATGTGGGTGGTATTTGGTTTTCAAAAAAAAAAAAAAACTACTAAAAGTACTGTTTGAAAGTATTATATTCCTCGATCTCAGAAATAAATTAAGTTTAGAATAAGCAGTTTAGAAAAATATCAGTATATCTGTTTCAAGTGATTAAATGCACAACGACTGACATGGAATTGTAACTTGATTATGAGCCAAACATAATTTAACAAATATCTTTATTAGACATGAAAAATAAAACAGAAAGGCCGCTATCATTTATTAACATTATTGAAGACATGTCATGCTAAAAAAAAACCAAAAAAACAAAAAACACCTTATTTTAACCATTTTCCATGCATTTCAGGAGGATGAATCAATTATTTTTAAAAGTATTATTTACTGAACATTTTAAAATGCCTTTGCTATAGTTACTGGGAATCTACATTTCAGTATATTAAAGAAAATGTAATTTTTCTAGACTCAAGTTCTGGTTTTGTAAAACACACTTTCAATACCTTAAAGGTATAACTACCTTGAGACAACTAAATTTCTGATTTGTCAAGTCCATAGTCCATATTAATGCCAGTACAATTAAAGGGAACGTCAATGAAGCATGCAAAAAGCATGTGAAAAAGAAGACAAGTGTAACAGAAAAAAGAAAAGTCCATGCTTTCAGCCTTCCTCCACTGCCTGTTCCTGGCTGAGACACCCAAGACCAATACCACACAGACTACCAGACCGGTATAGATCATCTTTGATGCAATCAGTTATTGCTCTATTTTCCTTTCCCATCACTACACTCATGCATTTTAAATAATATTCTCATTGTAAACATTTAAAATAGAAAACAGAAAAAGAAAGTCTCTCTCTTACCAACCTGCACAATCCTGCCTGACAAGATAACTCCTATATTATGCTACTGTTACTGAAACCAGTCTTTATCAATGAGCATGTGGCTCATTTCCACTTTTGCATGGTTAAAAACAATTACACAGTGCATGAAAACACATACATATTTCTTAAGCTTATGTGCAAATGTCAATAAAATAAATTCCTGAAAATTTTAATTGTTAGGGCAAGGAATAGGTGCGATTTAACCTTTGGCTGAATTTACCAAGTTGCTTCAGAAAGGTTTTATCCAAATAATCTGTCTATTTCCTCTACCCTTGCTAACCCTGAGCACTGTCTTTTAAAGATTTTTTAAATGTATTTTTATTGAGAGGAAAGAGAGAGGAAGATAGAAACATCAATGATGAGAAAGAAGCATTGACCTGCTACCTCCTGCACGTCCCACACTGGGGATCAAGCCCACAACCCAGGCATATGCCCTGACTGGGAATCTAACTGTGACCTCCTGGTTCATAGGTCGATAGGTCGATGCTCAATAACTGAGCCACGCTGGCTGGGCTTAAAAATGTTTTAAATAAGAAAACATAATTCCATTTTTTAAATTTATATTTATTTTGTTTTGAGTGAGTATGAGCATCTTTTCATTTCTATATTAACAATCTACAGCTCATTTTCTAATTGACTACTTCATTCTTTTTCTTTCTTGTTTTACAAATTCTTCTATATTAAGAAAATAGCCGTTGTCTTCGTATGTATTTAAAATATTATTCCTAGTTTATAATTTATCTCTTGTCACTTATCTATAGCATTTGTTTTATGGTTTGACATTTTCAGAGTTCTGTTTATTTGTAGTAAAGTGTTTTAGAGTAATTTTTATTTAGTTTTTCTATGGAAGAGTATTTACCTCTTTAAAGGCAAATTTACCTGGCGTTTCCTTTATAGTTCCCCTGTTTTATGCTTTGTTCAAAAAGTCCTCTGAAATTAAAGATTATTTTTAATCCAAATTTGTCTTTAATTGAACATTTAAATCTTTAATCAATTTAATTTGTTTCACAGGGAAAGTAATCAATTTATATTTCTGCAACTCTTAAAAACCTGTCATTCTCAGACTCTAAAAATAACTAATAGAGAAAAGGAGAACCAGGCACAGAACATGTGTTGTAGGAAGACTCCATCATAAAAGTAGTCATGGATAGAGAGAAAATATTCTCATAATATTACTTAGTGCTGTAGTTTTCCATGAACTCTTTAAGTTCAAAGTGGGAAAAATACGCTGGGGGCTAGGGTTGGGGTGATGAAAAGAATCTAGTTGCTCTAGATCAGGAGTGGGGAATGTTGGCTGTGGGCTGTATGAGGCCGCTTGAAATCATTTGGTCTGGCCCTGACAAAGCATTAGGGGTGAGTCAAATGCTTGACGAAAAATAGCAGGCTAATTTTTAAGGTGATAATTTTGAATGGCCCATGAATGATGTTATAAATATCCAAATGGCCCTTGACAGAAAAAAAGTTCCCAACCCCTGCTCTAGATGAATGCCTACTAGACATTGACAATTGATAATATATATATGTATTATATATGTATACATATGTACTATATGTATATGTACTATATATATACATATATATGTGTACATATATATGTGTGTATATATATATATCAACTTGAACAATAGATATAGATTAGATGATCACCTACCACTCAATTCAATAGTGAGTAGGGTTAAAAGAAAGCCACAAAATCTATATGTTATATATACTAGGTTTAGATTTAGATTGTTTTATCCAGTTTGATGTTTAAAAATGTATAGATACATGTTTGATAGACCAAGATGATGAATATGAAAGTCTTTAATTTTTTATTCTCTGTCTTTCTCCATAAGTTTGAAATATTTCCTAAACCCAAGATTTAAAATTGGCATGTGGCCCTAGCTGGTTTGGCTCAGTGGATAGAGCATTGGCCTGAGGACCAAAGGGTCCCAGGTTTGATTCTGGTCAAGGGAATATCCCTGAGTTGTGGGCTCGATCCCCAGTAGGGGCTATGCAGGAGGCAGCTGATCAATGATTCTCCCTCATTGTTGATGTTCTATCTCTCTTTCTCCCTCTCCCATCCTTTCTGAAATCAATAAAAATATTTTTTAATAAAATAAAATGACATGTGAAAAAATAACATAACAAGAACTAATATAATTATATTTAACTACTTTTAAGATAAGGATCCTATAATTACAAAAAATACTCAGAATTTTTATAATTTTATAAAAATTTTATAATTTTTATATTTTATAATTTTACAAATTAAAAATTATAAAATTTAAAACTTTCATATGACATGATTATTGCAAAAAATTTAGAGAGAAATAATAAATCCCAATTAGTAATAAACCTTTCTTAGTAGTAGTATAGTTGCTTTTAATGGAATTTTCTCTGTAGAACATGAATATATCTCTTAGAAAGCAATAAGAAAAAAATTTAAATTCTACAATAGAAAAGAGAAAAGGACATGACTGGCTGAATTTAAACAAATAAAATTAACCAATAAGCAAAAGTCAATGATCAATAATCAAAATAATAAAATTTAAAGATTTACTGAAAATTGACCAAGATGCTGATATGGGGGGCTCCTGAGCATCCCACCTCCTACAAACATAGCAAACATACAGCTAACCATAGAACAATTCCTTCTGACCCCTCAACTAGATCCAGAAATTAGCTGAACAATTACACATTGGATGAATGAGAAAGTACCCACCATCAAAATGGTTAGCAAAGGCTGAGACACACTCTCACCATAAACCCCACTCCTGGCACAGGGTCAAACAATCAGGAGAAACTTAGCTTCTCCCTGAGGAGTGAGGAGCTTGGATTCCACAAACAGTGCCCCACGTTTTAAGACTCCCACCAAAGGGAAGGACTCCCCCAACACCTATCACTGAAAGCCAACAGGTTTGTACCCACAAGACTATCACTAAGAAGCAATTCTCAAGGGGTACAGAACTCACAGAGCTATTCCCCAAGGGCTCTTGCAGAAAGGGTGGGTAAAATCAACTATGTTCTAGTCTTTCCTTAGTAAAGGTTAATCTGCATCCGTTTTAAATTAAATGTATACACACTTTGAATAATAATAGTTTATTGGATATTTAAAAATGTATACACACTTTAACAGCTGATAACTCACTTAATTTTCACTCCTTTTTCAGGCTTAACTGATTTCAAATAATGGGTGAGGTCAGACTAAAATTTGAACAAAGAAAACTTATCTACTAGACTTTTTCATGGGGATAAATAAAAGATAAAGTTTATGGTACAAAACCAGCAACAGTTGACAAATTGAGGGCGTACAAATACCAGTGATTCTGGATGTTTGTGATTCCATTGCTCCATATTATCAGCAGTGCCTGGACCAGAACAGTCATCAGTTTGAGAATAGGCTTTGACCAAAACAAATTATTCATTTCCGTAGATTCTTTAAAAATTTTTAAATGAACTTTATATTAATAAACACTGACTTTATAATCATTCAAAGTGTGTATAGATTATTTGGGACACCCTGTATTTATAAACAATACATTGGATTCGGAGATGAGGTTTTCAAAACATTTCTAAAACTTTCATTTTGGTTAACCAATTTAAATATTTTTCAAAATGAAAAGAAGTTGCTCAGTTTTAAATATTCTTAGTAATCTCAGTATTTCTTGATTCCTCCTTTCCTTTATTCCAAAAGTTGAGAACCACTGCCTTGCCTTTCCCTTTTTCCAAGCAAAATATTTAATTTAACATCACAAAACAAACTGCACTCTGAAAGGCTTTTAGGCCAAATCATATAATACCATCTAAGATCTATAAAAATTTGATATTTTAAAGGCAAATTAAATAATGTTTTTATACTGATCATTTTTAATGTATACTGTTAAAACGTAGACAATAAAAATTAAAGTTGATGTGCGGTGCCACTTGACAATGCAAGGAAGCTCTAATCAAACAATAGCACAATGTGACACCCCCCCCCCCCACTCATGCCCTCAACCCCTTTGGCTGTGTCCATTGGTTAGGCCTATATGCTTGCATATAAGTCCTTTGGTTGATCTCTCCCCCTTAACCCCCCCTCCCCTACCTTCCCTCTGAGGTTTGAACAATGTGACATTCTTAAATATTACCTGCAATGTTGCTGAAAAGTCTAATAATCAATGCACTATATTTCCTACTCTTGATTTTATGAATATTCTTTATTCTCTGTTGTATTAAGTATAAAATATTGTCCCTGCTTTGATTCTTTGAAACAATAAAGTTAATAAAGACATTTACTTCTCAAACTGTATCTGCATTTCATTATCATTTCTGCATTGTCAGCACTCGTGTAGTTCAAATGGTGTTTTCACATTAATCAGTGGTTATATCATCATTTAATAATGTTCCTAAGCATAAAAAAATGCTCATAATGTAATTATACAATGGTTTTTTATAGATGAAATAATAAGATAATCAAATTACATTTGGATGACCAGGGAAATGTTAAGTGTGAGTTGGAATCAGAATACATGCTCTTTATTCTATCTGTTAAATTTAAAAGAGATTAATTTGCACAGGTTAAATCAATTTATTTCTTAGGGATATTAAATAAATTTACTATGAAAAATAAGGACCAATATATTCGTTTTCTAATACTGTGTAACAAAATGCTACAAACACAGTGATTTAAAATAATGCCCATTTATTAGTTCACAGTTCTGTAGGTTAGTAGTCTGGGGTAGACATGGCTGGGTTCTATTCTCAGGGTACCACAAGCTAAAAATCAAAGTTTAAATCATGCTGGTCTCTTAACCTGGAAGCTCAAAGGAATAATATATTACCAAACTAACTCAGGTTGTTGGCAAAAACCATTTCCTTGCAGCTATAGTAAGTCCTTATTTCCTTACTGACTATTAACTGAGGGCCTGTCTCTGCTTAGAAACCTCCAAATTCCTATTCAGAGTCTGTCTCCATCTTCAAAACAGCAACAACCTATTCAGTCCCCCCAGAATTCTAATTTATTTGGTTTCTTCTCTTTCCCAGTTGGAGAAAGTTCTCCACTCTTAAGGACTTATCATTGGACCCATTTAGATAATCCAGAATAATATTCTTATTTTAAGGTAGCCTGTGCCATATACAAAATTTATCACAGAAGTAGTAATTCATCATATTCAAAAATTCCAGGGATTAGAACACAACTTCTTTGAGAGACATTTTAAAAATTCCATCAAATTTCATTAAACAATGAATAGAGAATTATTTTTAAGATGAGAACAACCACTGTGTATTAATAGTTAATATATACTTAGAGCTATAGCTAGAGGAACTAAAATTCAGTAAGTGAGTCAAAAACATCTTTATAACCTGTTACTTAATAATGGGTATATATGAATTAATTTAATGTCCTGACAGTATTTAATTTCATATTTCAAGTAGTTGACTAAAGTATTCATTGAAAATCTGTTATAATATCAAGTTACATTGTCATCATTCTTACAATTATAGACAAGAAGATATTTGAAAATATAAAAGTATTATTTTCCATTAATGATTGAAAAGTAAACAGAAGGAATGCAATGAAGCATCCATTTTGCTATCATAAGGCAATCATGAGAATTAACCACATGTTAAGTTTGAAGGAGTAGAAAATAGGAAGAGTTTGCTGCATCAGCCCTGGGCTGCCAACTTTCAGATACCAAGCTATATGTTAAAAACAAATTTCTGTTTGGTCAGCACTGTAATGGGGCTTTTGTTACATGTAGTAATAGAACAATAGCTAAAACTGATAAACAGCTAAGAAGAGAAATAGTGTACTGGAAGATAGCATTGAAGAAATCACCCAAAATACTAAAGAGGTAACAGGCTGAAAAATGTAACAAAGAGATTAGGAGAAATGAATGAGAATTCCCAGAATGCATCTAATAGAAATTTCACAAAGAGTTAATTGGGAGAATTTTGGAGAGATCATATCTACAAAGGTCATGGCTGACATTTTTCCAATATAAATGAAATGTTAATTCTCAGGTTCAGGTTACTGAATCATATTGCAATGAGGATAGTAAAAAATAAATACACACTTAGATGTATATAATGAAGCAACAAAATATCAAAGAAAAGATTATCTTAAAAAAAGAGAGAGAAAAATAAAGATTACATGCAGCTGTAGAGAAAATAATATTCTCTAGATAATCTAAACAGAACAGATTTATTACAACATATTAATAGCTTATATCAATGTTAGTGGACCAATAAATGGATTCTAGGCTGAAATTTAAGGAATGCATCTCAAAATATACCTCAGCTCTAAGAGGCTACCATGTGAATTGCTGCTCTTTGCACATTATTCCTGGAAACTTTCACAGGTAGTGATCCAAACATGACTGGGTTTTGCCCTTCAAATGCATTTGTGTAAACTTGAATTTGGAATTGAGTTATGGGAATTGAGAGACACTTCATGAGGACTTCTTTTCTGGGGAGAATATATTAGAGGCAGTGTGTCTTTTTTTTAATATATTTTATTGATTTTTTACAGAGAGGAAGGGAGAGAGATAGAGAGTTAGAAACATCAATGAGAGAGAAACATCGATCAGCTGCCTCCTGCACGTCTCCCACTGGGGATGTGCCCGCAACCCAGGTACATGCCCTTGACAGGAATGGAACCTGGGACCTTTCAGTCCGCAGGCCGACGCTCTATCCACTGAGCCAAACCGGTTTCGGCAGGGCAGTGTGTCTTAACTGACAGTTATAGCAAGGAAAAATAGCTTGAGCATGTGGTATCCTGACCAACAGGCAGTGACTAGGTTCTGGGGACAGCAGCTCTAGTGGCAAGTTCCCAGTTGGGCAGGTTATAATCAATAATCTGTCCGCCTATCTGATAAAAGAGAAACATGGTAATTGACGTACGACCACTACCCTTCCCATTGGATAACTGGGAGATATGCAAATTAACTGCCAGCCAAGATGGCGGCCGGCAGCCAGGCAGCTTAAACTGAACATGAGGGCTAAAGTTGAGCTAAAGCTGGCTCAGAATAAAGAAAAAAAGGGGCAGTTGGGAGCTTCAATCGCCTGCCAGCGTGAAAACAGCCCTCAGCCCCTCACCCAGACTGGCCAGGCCCGCCAGTGGGGACCCCAACCATGAAGGGTGTGTGACCAGCTGCAAACAGCCATCATTCCCTCACCCAGGCTGGCCAGGCACCCCAGTGGGGAACCCCACCCTGATCCAGGACACCATTCAGGGCAAACGAGCCGCCCACCCACCCCTGCACCAGGCCTCTATCCTATATAGTAAAAGAGTAATATGCTTCCCAGCACCGGGATCAGTGGAGCCGTGAGGACTCCTGGCACCGGGATCAGTGTGACAGGGGGCAGCGCCCAAACCCCTGAATGCCCTGTGGCTCTGTGTGTGACAGGGACGGGGCCAGAACCTCCCTATCCTCTGTTCTCTGTTCATGACAGGGGAAGGCGCCCAAACCCCCTGATCAGCCCTGCTCTGTGCCTGATAGGGGGAGCTCCCCAACCCCCTGATCGCCCTGCAGCTCTGTGTGTCACAGGGGGCAGCGTCCCTGCCCCCTGATCAGCCCGGCTCTGTACCTGATAGGGGGGAGCTCCTCAACCCCCGATCGGCCCTGCAATGTGGGTGATAGAGGGCGGCACCACAAACCCCCCACACACACAGGCCCTGCTCTGTGTGTGAATGGGTAGAGCTATAACCTCCCCATCGTCCCTGCCCTAAGTGTGACAGTGGCGGTGCCCCAACGCCCTGATCAGCCCTGCTCTGTAGGTGATTGGGGGGGGAGGGGGAGGAAGGGTGGTGCCCTAACTCACCTATCGGTCCTACTCTGTGAGTGACAGCGGGGAGCTACCCAACCTCCTGATCAACCCTACTCTGTGAGTGACAGGGT
>NW_006283768.1:652245-652628 GCF_000327345.1 Myotis davidii | reverse complement strand
AGGCCTAATCCCGCAGGTCGTTATCTCCCGAGGATTCCCAGACTACGAGAAGGCACAGGCCAGGTTGAGAGATGCCCCTCCCACCGGAGTGCACAAATTTTTGTGCACCAGGCCTCTAGTCCAATCTAATAAAAGAGAAACATGGTAATTGGCGTATGACCGCTATCCTTCCCATTGGCTAATCAGGGAGATATGCAAATTAACTGCCAGCCAAGATGGCTGCCAGCAGCCAGGCAGCTTAAACTGAACATGAGGCTTGCTTGCTTCAGTGACGAAGGACTCCAACGTTCCCCGCCTGCCTTTGCAGGCCTCTGAGCCTGCAGTTTGAAACATTGTTACAAATATAGAAGCTAAACAAAACCCCAGAAACCAGCTTTAAGCCG
>NW_006283768.1:650918-652227 GCF_000327345.1 Myotis davidii | reverse complement strand
AATACTGTTTTGAGATTATAGAACCCAAACACCAGATACCTGCTTTCAGGAGCGGAGGCCTAAGAGCTGGAGCCTCATAGCTAAAGGTGGCCCAGAATAAAAAAAAAGAAAAAATAAAAAAAGGAGCAGTTGGGAGCTTCAGTTACCGCCAGCCTAAAAACAGCCCTCAGCCCCTCACCCAGACTGGCCAGGCACCCCAGTGGGGACCCCCATCCTACAGGGTGTGTGACGAGCTGCAATCAGCCATCATCCCCTCACCCAGGCTGGCCAGGCACCCCAGTGGGTATCCCCACCCTGATCCAGGACACTCTTCAGGGCAAACCAGCCAGCCCCCACCCATGCACCAGGCCTCTATTCTATATAGTAAAAGGGTAATATGCCTCCCAGCACCGGGATCAGCGTGACAGGGGGCAGCACCCAAACCCCCTGATCACCCAGCTCTGTGTGTGACAGGGTGAGGCAACCCAACCCTCCCAACCCCACGGGCCCTGCTCTGTGTGTGACGGGGTAGAGCCATAACTCCCCATCAGCCCTGCCCTGAGTGTGAGAGTGGCGGCGCCCCAACCCTTGATCAGCCCTGCTCTGTGGGTGATAGAGGGTGGGTCCCCAACCCCCCACCCCCCATGGGCCCTGCTCTGTGTGTGATGGGTTAGAGCCATAACCTCCCCATCGGCCCTGCCCTGAGTGTGACAGGGGGCCGTGCCCCAACTCCCCTATCGGCCCTACTCTGTGAGTGACAGGGGGGAGCTCCTCACCCCCCTGATGGGCCTTGCTCTGTGCATGACAGGGGGCAGGACCCCAACCCCGATTGCCCCTCCTCTGTGCATGACAGGGGCTGGTGCCGCAACCTCCCCAACCGGCTGGTACATATGACATACATTGGCAATTTAAAAATAAACGTTGACTCATGCATGCACAATACATACAAAACTCTTGTTGGAGCCAATTGCATGCATGTTTTAATTTTATACTACTACTAGAGGCCCGGTACACAAAATTTGTGCACTCGGGGGAACTGGGGGGGGTCCCTCAGCCCAGCCTGTGCCCTTTCGCAGTCTGGGACCCCTCAGGAGATAACAACCTGCTGGCTTAGGCCGGCTCCCAGGTGGCAGAGGGCAGACACAATCCCTAGGTGCAGCCCCTGGTCGGGCTCAGAGCAGGACCAATTGGGGCACCATGGCACCGCCCCCTGTCATGCACAGAGCAGGGCGGATCAGGAGGTTGCGATGCCACCCTCAGTCACGCTCAGGGTAGGGCTGCTTGGGGGTTGGGGCACCATCCCCTGTCACACTCAAGGCAGGGTCGATAG
>NW_006283768.1:637785-650366 GCF_000327345.1 Myotis davidii | reverse complement strand
TATCTTGGCTGGCAGTTAATTTGCATATCTCCCTGATTAGCCAATGGGAAGGGTAGCGGTCGTACGCTAATTACCATGTTTCTCTTTTATTAGATAGGATTAGGGGCCCAGTGCATGAATTTGTGCACCTTGAAAGGAACTGTGGGCTGCGAGGCTAGGTGTGCACAGGGACAGGTTTTGGCCCATCGTCCATGCCCCCACTTGGCCACTCCTGCCGCGGCCCCAGTCCCCTCTCTGCTGGCAGCCCCACTCCTGCTGCCGCTGCTCCCACATGCTGATGCCACTGGCCCCACTGGCACCCACTGATGGCACAGAGCAATTGGGGCTGGCACCAGCAGTGGGCGCGAGTGGCAGCTGCTGCCCTGATCACCCTTAAGGGGTAGGGGGATGTGGAGAAGCACTGAGGGGCGAGCGGAGCTGGCAGCTGCCACTTGCATCTCCTGATGGCACTGAGCCATCGGAACCTGTACCTGGTGCTGGCAGCGGGTGTGAGCGGCAGCTCTGGCGTTGGCCCCAGGTGCAAGCGTGGTGGGCACCGGCAGCAGGTGTGAGCACCAGGCAGGACCGTGGCACACGGGAGCAAAGAATTTTCAGTAACCACCAGAGGCTTTCCCCACTGACAGCAACTGGGAACCTACCTTGGTCTAGCGTCCCCGCTCACCTACTCCCACCGTGGCCGACACCCACCATGTTCCATGCTCTGCCACCTGCTGTCAACTCCTCCATGTTCCGCACATGCCCCCTGGTGGTCAGCGCACATCATAGTGACCAGTTGTTTATTCCGCTGTTCAGTCTATTTGCATATTAGGGTTCTGGATAGATAGATATTATGTACTAGAGGCCTAGTGCACAAAATTCATGCACTCAGGGGATGGTCCCTCAGCCTGGATTGAGAGAGGGTGCAGGCCAGGCCGAGGGACCCCACTGGTGCACGATCGAGGCTGCAAAGGGACGCAGGAGATTGGCCAGCCAGGGAGGGACCACAAGAAGGCTCCAGGGCATGTCTGGCCCACATCACTTAGTCCTGATTGGCCTGACCCCAACAGCAAGCTAACCTACTGGTTGGAGTGTCTGCCCCCTGGTGGTCAGTGCACATCATAGTGAGCAGTTGGGTGGCCTTAGAATATCATTAGCATATTACACTTTGATTGAACAGATGACCGGACAACTGGACACTTAGCATATTAGGCTTTTATTATATAGGATAGTATTTTGACATGTAATTTTTTGCAGTGACATAATTACTGCACAAAGATTCTAATTAATTTCCTTTCAATGTGTACAAATCCATGCACTGGGCCACTAATCCTATCCAATATAGAGGGAATATGCTAATTGACCCTCACACCCTGTCGCAAAGATGGCGGCAACCACAGCCAACCCTCACGCCCTGTCGCAAAGATGGTGGCAACCACAACCAAGAAGGAAGGAATATGCTAATTGACTGTCATACCCTCAAAGATGGTGGCACCCACAGCTGCAAGATGGCATGACTCAGTCCCTCAGCCCCACCAGGGTGGCAGGCAGCCCCAGCCTTATTGTGCACCTGCCTCCAGAGCCTCCCAGTCCCCTCAGCCCCCCAGCCCCCAGGGCTGACCCAAGGCACAGGCAAGCCTTGGATCATGGCTGCCCAGCCACCCAGGGCCTCCCAAGGCTCAGGCAAGCCTCAGAGGGCAGCTGCCCAGCCCCCCAGGACCGCCAGAGACCCAGGTAACCAGGGCTGGCTGAGGCTTGTGCTGCCGGCAGTGACAGAAGCAGAGGTATGATGGGACATCGCCTTCCCCTGATCGCCAGTTCGCGTCCCACCCCTGAGGGCTCCTGGACTGAGGGGGGAAGGCCAGGTTGAGGTACCCCACTCCAGTGCATGAATTTTCATGCACCAGGCCTCTAGGCCTAATATATAAAAGCCCAAGGTCATAACAATCAATCATGACTGAAGGCTGACCAAGCGGAAGTCCACTGGACTGACCCTCTGCAGCCTGGCAACTCAGCACTGACTGCCCGGGGGCGCTGAGACCCAGAGAGAGAGGCAGGGTCTGATCCGCAGTCTCAGTGGTAGCTGTTGATCAGTACTTGTCTCTCTCTTTCTCTCCCTCTTTCTTTCCAGACTTCGCCAGCAGCCGGGCCTTTCTTTCTCTCCCAGCCTCCATGGGGGCTGCTGTTCAGCCCTGCCTCTCTGATCATGCCCAGAGATTCTGACTGGCATAGGAACTAACCAATCAGAACCAAATGTGGGTGCTGTGAAGAACCAATGGCTGTCTAGGAGGTGGAGCTTTTGACGCTGACTGGCATAGAAACCAACCAATCAGAATTAAATTGGCCAGCAGAAAAGGACAGTTGGGGGAGATCAGGCAGTCAGGCAGGAGAGCAGTTAGAAGCCAGTGGTTCCAGATTATGAGAGGGATGTCTGACTGCAGTTAGACATCCCCCAAGGGGTCCCAAATTGGAGTGGGTGCAGGCTGGGCTGAGGAACACTCCCCTCCATGCACAAATTTCGTGCACCAGGCCTCTAGTATAGATAATAAAAGAGAAGCTTAAACATTAGTTAATCTCTTTTGCAGTGAAGAATTTGACATTAGAAAAAAACGAATATAAGCAGATATCAAAAGTGAACCCTATTCATTCACCAACCAAAATAAATGGGATCATTTTAAATCTTGGAATCTACACTAATAAAAGAGAAATATGCAAATTAACCAGTACTCCGCTACACCCACCAGCCAATAAGGAGCGAGTATGCAAATTAACCCAATTAAGATGGCAGCAGCCACGGAGCAGGAGTGAGCAGGAGGCTTGGGTTGCCCCCAGAGATGGAGGAATCCAAGCTTCCCGCCCACTCTGGCTGGCCCTGGCTTCCACTCAAGGAGGCACTGAAAAAAAAAGAAAGAAAGAAAAAAAGGAGAGGTTGAAGGCCTGGGTCGCCGGGGGGCATGGCCAGCCTGAAAACAGCCATCAGCCCCTTACCCCCGCTGGCCAGGCACCCCAGCAGAACCCCCCTGACTCTGAAAACAGCCTTCAGCCCCTCACCCAGGCTGGCCAGGCACCCCTCAGTGGCAACCTGCACCCTGAAGGGGGTGTGGTCAGCCTGAAACTGGCCCTCAGCCCCTCACCCAGGCTGGCCAGGCACCCCAGTGGGACCCCCACTCTGATCCGGGACACCCTCCAGGGCAAACCAGCCGGCCCCCACCCGTGCACCAGGCCTCTATCTATACTAATAAAAGGGCAATATGCTAATTAGACTGGGATTACTTCCAGACATTCTTCTGGGCAAAGCCATGGTGGTGGGGCCGTGGTAGTGGCAGTTAGCGGGGGCAAGCAGGCCGGCAGGCAGAGTGATTAGGTGCAATCCAGCAGGCAGGCAGACAGGTGAGTGGTTAGGAGCCAGCAGTCCTGGATTGTGAGAGGGATGTCCGACTGCTGGTTTAGGCCCGATCCCTGTAAACCGGCTGTAGGATATCCTTCGAGGGGTCCCAGATTGGAGAGGGTGCAGGCTGAGCTAAGGGGCCCCCCCCCCATGCACAAATTTTGTGCATCAGGCCACTAGTATGTGATATAAAAATTAGTTATTTAACACTTCATTGGAAACACTTTATGGACCCATTATTATCTGTGGTTACCAATTCATGCAATGATCATCTTAATGACTAATATTTGTTGTCAGAATATGTTTTTCCTGTATTTTTGTAACATATCAATTTGTCTTATCTCACTAAGTAATTTTTGCAGCTTTATTTATGAATACAGTGGGGCCTTGACTTACGAGTTTAATTTGTTCCGTGACGGAGCTCGTAACTCAAATTACTCGTATGTCAAATCAATTTTCACCATTACAATGAATTGAATGCTGGGCTGATGTTGTGGCATTCACTGTGACGTTCGCTGCGCCAACTAGCAGTGGGTATCTGAAGCTGGCTCATAACTCGAATTTTAGCTCACAACTCAAAGCAAAAAATCGGCTGAGAGACGGCTCGTATCTCAAAAAACTCGTTAGTCGGGACACTCGTAAGTCAAGGCCCCACTGTACATACAATAAACTTCACATATTTAAGTGTATAATCTGACAAGGTATGGCATATCACACGCATGAAACAATCACGGAAATCTAGATAATAAACATTTTTTAGCCCCAAAAGTTACCTTATGTTCCTTTGTAAGCCATTCCACCTTCTACCCACATCCATATGTAAACAGTGATTTTCTTTTTACTATGCATTAGTTTCCATATTATAGTTTTAGATATTATTTAATAATCTGTTTCTAGCTTCTTTCACTTAGTATAATGGTTTTTGAGATTCACCATGTTCTTGTGTGTATCCTATCCATATTTCATTTATTTTATAGCTGTAGTATTCCACTGTATGGATGCACTACACTGTTGATTATTCACTAGCTGATAAACAGTTAGATTGTCTCCAGGTTTTGCTTAAAAATAATGGTCTTGATTAATAACATTGCCATAAACACTGTGATACCAACCTCTCATTTCCCTTGAATAAATACTCGGAGTAGAACATTTAGGTCAATAGTAGGCAAATTTTAAATTTGGGGACTTTTGAAGAAACTGCTAAATTGCTTTTCAAAGTGGTTGTACATAAGTATCTCTTTATATATGTATATTGCAATTACATCAATTTTTAAAATATTTTTCTCAAAAGGCCAAAAAGCCTCTGATATACGTACTGGCCTAAGAAAAAAGATGAGAGTCTAGTGACTTTTAAGGGGAAAAAATGTAGAAAAAATAGGGAATTCATCATAACATCAAATTAGGTAAAATAAACATATAAATGAAAAAAAAAGAATCATTCCAGGCAATATTAAAATAAACAGATAATGTTCCTCAAATTTTTTAAAGACATTACTACTACTCTTGGATGAAGTTCTTCCAGAGGAAAGATCCTAGTTATCTTTGTGCCCAACTGCTATCACAGTGACTGCAACATAATAAGACCATAATAGTGTTTTATTAGAATCAGAACCATGACCTTAGATAAGCTAATAGAAACAGAATATATAATAGTGTATATATATTAAGAACTTACAAGATAAAATATTTTAAGCCACAATCAGGCTCTAATATATAATTTTTCTTACTGCTATTTCTCAGCAGTAAGTCTTCATATCAAAATTGTTTTATCTTTCATTTCTCAGGCTTGTAACTATACAATAAAATGTTATTAAACTATTTGAGATGTGGCACATTAGAAAAACAGTGACAACTGAAAAAAATAAAACAAAGGGCACTATGAAAAACAACCTTATATGCAAAATAAAGAAACCACATAGGAATGAAAGTGAAAAGTTAACTAAAAATTTAGCTGGTAACATAGTTCATCTATTTTACTATGGAAAGCCATCAAAATAATTATGATTCCATGAATGTAATCTAATCTCAGGTGAATGCTAAAATGTCTGTCTTCCAATTAGCACATTAGTGGGACTCGCATAATTAAATCAATTGGATACTAGTAGAAAGAAAGCCCCCGAAGTGTGCACTGTGAGACTCATATAAAGGAACAGATGTAATCATGTATTTACAATGCTTGTTAGAAAATTGTTGGCAAATGTTTAAAGGCGATAAGGTGATTTTTTTTACCTTTGCATACAGCAAATCAAAGGTCTAGAAAAGGTCTTAAACCCCAGTGAAACGCTCAAATGTGCAAATCCAGATTTTTTAAATCTACTCTGTTAATGCTTCTGTTATAATTAAGCAATGATGTCTTAAAAGCATATTTCCAAATTTGAAAGTGGGACCATAAAAATGGGTAAATTAATTTTCTAAATATAAAAGCCATATTAGAAGGTAATTAGAAAGTCCTCAGAGATATTTATCATTAAATTACATGCTGCCTCCTTTGTTCTCTACAGTTTAGGGAAGTGCTTTACTTTCTTTGAACATCATTCCCAGACTAATCATCACACACAATTTAAAAGTTGAATATCTTACTGCATGTAAGTTTTAAAATATTTTTTAAAAGTGTTTAAAGCCATAACCGGTTTGGCTCAGTGGATAGAGCATTGGCTAGCAGACTGAAGGGTCCTGGGTTTGCTCCATCCCATGCCCCAGAGTGTGGGAGGCAACCAATTGATGTGTCTCACATCAATGTTTCTCTCTCTCTCTCTATCTCTCCCCTTCCTTTCCACTCTCTCTAAAAATTCATGGAAAAATATATTTGGGTGAGGATTAACAACAAAAAAGTTTCTAAAAATTTTAAGAGAAGATAAAATAATTAATAAAATGCACAAAAATCTCATTTTCCCTTTTCATTATTACTATTTAAATAGTATTTCAAAAGAGGTTAGATATGTTTACTTTCTGCAAAGAGATTCCTATGGTCTCTTAGTTTGATAATAAGCCAGAGAAAAGAGAAAAATTGTGAACTAGGACACAGCGGCATTTGGATAAAATGTCTTCATGAAAGACCTTTAGCATTTGTTTCAATGGCTTCAGATACATTAAGAACCTCTATTTCTGTAGTTATAATTTTAAAGGGGGAGGGGGGAGCTGTCTGGGCTGGTGTGGCTCAGAGTTTGAGCATCGTCCTATGCACCAAGAAGTCATAATTTCAATTCCTGGTCAGGGCACATGCTGGAGTTAAGAACTTGATCCCTAGCAGGGGTCGTGCAGGAGGCAGTCATCGATGATGTTATTGCTCTCTCATCAATGTTTCTATTTCTCTCTCCCTCTCCCTTCCTTTCTCTCCAAAATCAATAAAAATAAATTTTAAAAAACGGGGGGAGATTGGGATGCCAAAAAAGCAACTAGTAAAGACATAAAGTATGCCCAATTAAATAAGAAATAGTACAGGTGAAAGAAGATTGTTTTCATACATCAGCAAAGATAAGATATATTTCCTTTGGAAGTAGCATTGTATTGAAAAGAAGCCGTGAGAAGAGAATAAAGATTCTTGGTTTCTAGTTCAGGGTCTATTATGATATACCTGGAACATTAGGGAATCCCAAAAATCAAATACTCCTACAGCAAATATAACCTTGGTGGTTAAGAAATTATGACCATGTATGAGGTAGGTAAAGAGCTGACATCACTAGATACAGAGTTTATAAAAAATGCAAATTACCCACATGAACTAAAGTACAATATTGTTCTTTGCTCAATGTTCTGACATTTTTAAATGCTAGAAAGAAAAGCCTTCAGGGATAAAAAAGGAGTATATTCAAGTTGAGGGGCAGGGATGACTCTACAAACACTTAAAAATAAATGCGGAATACACCTACCAAGATTTCAGTTATCAGTTTAAAAGGATGCCAGCCATTTTTGTTAACGTAATTTTAATGCTGTCAGTTTAAAATGTCTTTTTTTAAGACCAACAATCCAATTTAAAAATGGGCAAATGACAAATAGACACTTCTCCAAAGTGGACATACAGAAGGCCAGAGACATATGAAAAAATTCTCAAAGTCACTAATCATTAGAGAGATACAAATTAAAATGACAATGAGGTATCACCTCACACCTGTCAGAATGGCTATCATCAACAAATCAACAGATATTAGAGAAGATGTGGAGAAAAAGGAACCCTAGTACACTGCTGGTGGGAATGCAGACTGGTGCAGCCACTGTGGAAAACAATATGGAGTTTCCTCAAAAAATTAAAAATGGAACTTCCATTTGACACAGTGATTCCACTTCTAGGAATATATCCTAAGAAACCCAAAACACACATCAGAAAGATGGAGTAGGTCACAAGAAAGGGAATGCTTCTGATCTTAAGAAGATAATAGAGGCTCCTCTGCCTGACAGCAAGAAAACAGGGACTTCCCCGTACACCTGCAAAGAACTAAATTCTTTTTTTGACTGTATTTTTGTTGTTTACACTATTACAGAAGTTGCTATTCCCCTCCCCTCTTTGCACACCCCCACCCTGCCCTAGTCCTCTTCTTCTATCTGGCCATCACTACACTGTTGTTTCTATGGGTTATGCATATATTTTCTTTGGCTAATCCTTTCACCTTTTGTGTCAACAACCTGAATAAGCTTGAAAACAGATTATTCGCCAGAACCTCTGAAAGAAATATGGCTCTACAAACAACTTGGTTTTGTCTGACGAGATCCTAAGCAAAGACCCACCTGAACCCCGCTGCACCTGGTCTTCTGACCGTAAGAAACTGTGAAATCATAAATGGGCGCGGTTTTAAGATGCTAAATTTGCGGTAATTTGTTATAGCAGTTGTAGAAATCTAATACGTTTCCTTACTGGTCATGCTGATTCCTGTGTAACCCACTCTAACTCATTCTCCACATGACTGCTAGAATAATCTTTCTAAAATATGACTCTATTTTTGTCATTCTTCTGTTTAAAACCATCACTTAAAATGCACTGCCTACTAACTAAAGTTCCAACTCCTCTGCATCGCCATATAAGACCCTTGTTTGATATAGTATTTGTTTACTCTTCCAGCCTCTTCATTCACCATAATCTCCTCACACTCTGTGCTCTAAATATAAATATTCTGGATTATTTTTGTTCCAAAAAGTTGCAAAGCAAAGGAGCCTTTGTACATGCTGAACACTGCATGGAATGTCCTCCTTTTAATTCAGTTCACTCAACCTTTAGGACTCAGGTTAAACACGGCTGAACCCCCTCTCAAGCTGGGGTAGGCAGTCTGCCTACATTTACTTCTATCAGAGTGTCTATCATTATTTACTGCAAAATTGCATATATCTTTCAATTTTCCCACTAACATGCAAGTTATAGGAGATTTGGTATTTTATTCTTCCAAGTAGTTCAAGTAATCCTTGCCATAACAACAACAACAAAAAATGGAAGCTGAAATTTTAAAGAATCTATTTGGCCCTAGCTGGTTTGGCTCAGTGGCTATAGAGTCAGCCTATGGACTGAAGGGTCCCAGGTTCAATTCTGGTCAAGGGTAGATACCTCGGTTCTGACAATCACATTGGTGTTTCTCTTTGTCTCTCCCTCTCCCTTCCACTCTCTCATAAAATCAATGAAAAAAATATCCTTGGGTGATATTTTTTTTAAAAATCTATTAATTTGAAATATAGTAGAAAATAAGAGGAAAGTTAAAGAAGTAAGCAACTATTAAAAGCGATCTTAATTTTTTTTACACTGATGGCATTGTTTCTTCTGCCTTCACAATATTTAATACTATATTTTTAGTAATTTAAATTACTTCAAATTTACTTTACTTCAAAATGTTTTCCCATAAGACTATCTCAAAAAATATTTATCATTTTTTGGTTAGGTATACTTTCTAAGTATAAAATATAAAATTCATGGTCTCATTTCCTCAAAAGAATAGTCTGTTTCTAGCTAAATTTTTTCTAAAGTCTCTCAACCCAAAAAACCATCCCAGTGCTCCCAGTGAGTTACCATGGTAACTCTGTTTCCCACCAAATGTGGAAACGTGGCATAGATCAGTTCTATCATGATTGCTATGTCAAGACCACTGAGAGAGTGATTAATGGGTGAAGGCATCACAAAAGGATCTATAAAAAGTGTCATATCTGAAACCTAGAGGACAATAAAGAGTGTTACCATTCACAAAATTTGGCAACACTAAATTTTTTAAATATGTGAGTTATTTTTTTAAAAGTAAAAGCATGCCCTAGATGGTTTGGCTCAGTGAATAGAGTATCAGCCTGCGGGCTGAAGGGTCCCAGGTTCAATTCCGGTCAAGGGCACATGCCCGGGTTACGGGCTCGATCCCCTGTAGGGGGCGTGTAGGAGGCAGCCGATCAATGATTTTCTCTCATCATTGATGTTTCTCTCTCTTTCCTTCTCCCTTCCTCTCTGAAATCAATAAAAATATATATTAAAAAAAAGTAAAAGCATACCAATAAAAGATCAAGTCATTATGATTTTAATGGAGGCCAAAACTTAACAAACATTGTGCTAATAAAAATATTTGACCTTAAATATTATGAAGAAATCGAAAATGGGAATAATACAATTAGCTTACAAGGCAAATAATCTATCTATATAAAAGCCTAAGCAAACATCGCAACTGAACAGACGACCAAACAGGCTGCGTGGGGCAACCGGCCAGCAGGGGGGTCAGTGAGGGGCAACCAAATGACCAAGCAGCAGGCTGTGTGGGGTTACCAGGCCGGCAGCAGGGGTAGTTGGGAGCAATCAGGCAGGCAGGCAAGTGAGCTGTTAGGAGCCAGTGGTCCAAGATTGTGAGAGGGATGTCCAACTGCCAGTTTAGGCCCCATCCCCAGGATCAGGCCTAAACCGGCAGTCGGACATCCCCCGAGGTGTGCTGGATTGGAAAGGGTGCAGGCTGGGCTGAGGGGACCCTTCCCCCGTCCCCCATGCACGAATTTCATGCACCAGGCCTCTAGTATTTTATATAAATATGGGAAAACTTCATCTTACTCTGTCTTCACTGTATCCATGGAGATCAATGAATAAACATGGATATAAGCATATGATCTTCATGGACTTTTCCCAGAAGGCTATAGTCAAGTCCTTGAGTTTTACCTTCAACTTTCAGAGCAATTATACACTGATATTCATTGAATTTAATATTCACTTAATTGGGAATAAGGCTACTAAACTGTTAGCAATTCTGATCCCAGTGCAGTCTCACCGAGAACAGAGAAAACAAGGGTACCCTCAAAAAAAGAAAGAACATCTACTGAAGTCCTATGCCAGTTTCTGATTCAGGTGAGCAATGTTATATATATAAAATATTAGCTTACTCGTTATATTTGAATTTCTCTCATTTCAATACTAGTGAAGATAATAGAATTCAAATACTATCTGCTACAACATCATGCTGATTTTCATTAAATATGGCAAAAGGGTTCCCAGCATGGAAATATCAAATGACTTTAAAACCATATGCCTAAAAATGGTCTTCCATTTTTAGCCATTATATTTGATTTTAATTTTTTAATACTGACACTAAAGTCTAAATAATTAAAGTCAATCCATGATTCTACTACAAAAAAATTCTTTTTAAATGTTCATGCCTGAATAAAAAGAACCTTCAATAAAAATATTTGAACTTTAGGCTATTGCATTATATACAATAAATTAATTAAATTATATTTTCACAATTATATTTACAATCTGTATTAAATTATAGTTTCACAAATATTACAAAATTATACAGTTTTAAAGCATATTA
Source organism: Myotis davidii (assembly GCF_000327345.1). NCBI lineage: Eukaryota > Metazoa > Chordata > Mammalia > Chiroptera > Vespertilionidae > Myotis > Myotis davidii. The sequence goes on along the minus strand of NW_006283768.1, from coordinate 639,251 downwards.
ATCACATAAATAAAAGATTGCATTATTTAATAATTCAAAAGTAGTAATAGTCTGTAGAAGTTAAATTTCTCAATCTGTATTATACAATGAATCCCAAAATCTTCCCAAACTCCCATCATTTTCTAATTTACTTTTTTTAATTTTCTAATTTTGCTTTTATTAAGTTTACAGATGTTAAATTGGTTGAGAGAACTCAGGAGACTAAAATAAGGCAGCAAAACTTAAAAAATACTTAGACAAAGACTCTGTTAAAGCTGCTAAGCAATTCAGATATCTAATCTAATAATAGACAAACATGGTAATTGACCATACCTTTGCTACGCCTCCCATTGGTTAATCAGCATGATATGCAAATTAACCAGCAACAAAGATGGTGGCTAATTTCCATACTGCAGGCATGGCGGGACACCGCCATCCTGCCTGCCCTGCTGGCATCTGGGCCTGCTATCTGTGACCCGGGACAGCGGGCATCCCATGTGCGACTTGACCCAGGGTAGCCGAGGGGGTGCAGCAGCGATCAGCCGGCCTGCCCGGACTTCCCATGTGCTACCCAACCCAGGGTGGCTGGGTGGGGCAGTAGCGGCCTGCCCCGCCACCATCCGGGCCTGCTATCTGGGCAGCGGGCATCCCGTGTGTGACCCGACCCGGGGCTGGCGGGCGGGACCGCAGCGATCGGGCACCCACCCCGCCTCCATCAGGCTTTCCAGCGTTTGATACAGGCAGTCCAGGACAGCGTGGCTCCTCTGTCACCCCAGCTTCCTCATCACAGCTGTGGAAACTGACAGCAGGGAGGAGGAAGTCCCACCCCCACAGAATCATCCAGAATCAGCCGTTCGTCACACAGCTCTCAGTGGCCGACAGGCAGGACTCTCATTCACCTGCATCTCAGACCATATCAGTAGAGAGGTAGAACTATGTCCAAAGAAAAACAGCTGATGCAAGGTACCTCTGTAGCCGAAAGATGCCGGCGTTACCTACAGAAAATGTCTGCAGAGCAACATGCGTCTGATCTCAAAAGAAGGCAATAACTGCAACAGAATGTATCTGAAGACCAGCTACTGGAAAAATGTCACTCTAAAGCCGAAAAACAGAGGTGTCTTCGACAGAAAATGTCTAAAGATAAACGTGCCTTTGAAGTTGAAAGAAGGCAGTGATGACGACAGAATATGTCTAGAGAACAGTTATGGGTTTACTCAGCAAGATAGACCACTGACTCAGAATTTAAATTTAGGAGCCTTTATTAAGCTGGCCAGCTGACTATAGTTACAGCACCCTGCCGAAGCAGAGGCTGAACTGCAGCGCTAACTGCAAGAGTTACATTTTATTATTAAATTTTGTGGAGGCCCAGAGAAAATGTGTCTTTCAAATTCTGGGCCCCCAGTATGGAGGACACTCTTTTATACTTTTTCCAGTCCTTTGTCTCCCAAATTTGGAATGAGACTTCTGGGCCTTCTGAGCAAGAAGGC
>NW_006283768.1:635078-636167 GCF_000327345.1 Myotis davidii | reverse complement strand
TAAGTACAGGACTTCATTGACTCCAGGTATGTGAGCGCTCCTGAGGCTGTTTGGAGACTTTTTGGAATGCGAATGCATGACCAATCTCATGCAACCACAAGATTAGCTATTCATTTGCCAAATGATCAGAATTTATATTTTCATGCAGATGATTTTGCTGAAGTTTTAGATAGGGCTAAAAGGCATAACTCGACTTTCATGGCTTGGTTCTTATTGAACAGAAGAGACTCTGATGCACGTAATTATTATTATTGGGAGATTCCACAGCATTATGTGTTTAATAACTCTTTGTGGACAAAACGCTAAAAGGGTGGGAATAAAGTATTAGGTAGACTGTTCACTGTGAGCTTTAGAGAACTAGAATGATATTACCTTAGACTTTTGCTTCTGTATGTAAAAGGTGAGGTAAGACCATGATATTTTTGGCTCAGTTGATAGAGCGTCGGCCTGCGGACTGAGGGGTCCCGAGTTCGATTCCGGTCAAGGACATGTACCTTGGTTGTGGGCACATCCCCAGTGGGGAGTGTGCAGGAGGCAGCTGATCGATGTTTCTCTCTCGTCGATGTTTCTAACTCTCCATCTTTCTCCCTTCCTCTCTGTAAAAAAAAAATCAATAAAATATATTTTTTAAAAAAAGGTGAGGTAAGTTTTGAGGATCTGCGAATTGTAGGAGGTGTGACTTATGATACATTTCTTGAAGCTGCTATACATGGGGGATTATGACTTGATGACACTATCTGGAAAGATATGATTGATGATGCAATCATCCTTAATATGCCCAAACAACACTACGTCAACTTTTTGCATATATATGTGTGTTTGGATATCCTTCTGCTGCAGACAAATTATGGGATGAGAATAAATCTCATTTTATTGAAGGTTTCTGTTGGAAATTACACCGAAGAGAAGGTGCCTGTGTAAATTGTGAAACGCATGCCCTTAACGAAATTCAGGAGGTATTCACATTGCATGGAATGAAATGTTCACATTTCAAACTTCCGGACTATCCTTTACTAATGAATGCAAATACATGTGATCAATTGTATGAGCAACAAAGGGCAGAGGATTTGATAAATTCTCTGAGTGATG
>NW_006283768.1:627605-634003 GCF_000327345.1 Myotis davidii | reverse complement strand
TGTGATGTTAAAGGTAAAGTTGTAAATACTTCATCACAAGTGAAATTAGTCTAGTACTCTGAAAGTGTTTTTACTCTTAATGTGGTATACAGGGAGATATTAGAATAAGTTTCATCACTTTATCAGTCATTATTTGCATCAGTGTTGTTTTTATATCATGAGTTTGTTGTTATATCATTTTATTATTGTTTATTAATAAAATTATGTATTATTTTCATATACATTGTACTCATTTCCTTTTATCTCTCACACTTTTATTATAAAGGGCAAATAGCAATATTAAAATATTTCTTCTAATTAATTCCCTTTCAATGTGCACAAATTTTGTGCACCGGGCCACTAGTAAGATGATATCTGTTAAAACTATTATCTATTTTTAAAATTGCAAGACACTTTAATTTGTTATGAATAGTCCTAATAGTTCCTAAATTAATATAGAGATTTGTTATCTGATATTCACACTGGGTCTTATAAAAGAAAAAAACTGATGTGTGATATGAACAACACAAGATCAAAAGGAGAAAAGCGTATTTTATAATCAAAACTAGAGGCCCAGTGCACGAAATATGTGCACTGGTAGGGTCCCTCGTGGCTGCAGGCTGTTGGCCAAATACTCCCTCCCTTCACCCGGCCACCTGCCACTGCTGGCTAGCCGGGGCCTCCCTCCCTTCCCCCAGGTGCCTGCCGCTGCCATGGGCCAGGGCCCTCCTCCATTCCCCTGGTTGGCCCTACCCCCACCCCTTGGTGGAACTCCTGGAAGAACTCTGGTTGAGAGGACAGTTTGCATACTCCACTTTTTATCATATAGGATTATTTACTTGAGACTACAAAATTATACCTGTAGTACCTACAATCTTAACCTACACCAGAAAGGTAATAGAAGACAGTCATCTGAATAAAGACTCGGCCAATTTAAGTACATGATGATGCCATTTGGTCTGGAAAACATTTTCATTCACATCAAGTACATAACACAGCATCTTTCCTGACCTCCTGGCCTATGAGGTTGTGGTTTCATGAGTAAATTAATAATAGACTGCCTCAATCTGTCTTTACACAATCCCTGATTCAAATTAGTCCTCAGTCTCCAGCTGCAGCATTGGCTTTGTGTCCAAGTCAAGAATGATAAATGTATTTTAAGATTCTATTTGGAATTTTGGGCTGCAGATCCTAGATGCTAGACAAGATGTTTATGGTTTGTATATTAGAGGTCTCCAAGGTCAATCAAAGACTTTGAAAATTATCTCAATTGTTTTTGGGTAATTGCTGCCTCCTCCAACATAGATTAGCCTTATATTATCAAAACCATTCCCTAGCATTATGGAGAAAGATATCCTTCCTCATACAATGCCAGCTCTTTTGACTTCTATAAATATCCTACTTGTGGAACTACAATCCAGAAAAAGTCAAATGCTCCTCTTGGGAATCAGACTTATATGACATAAAGGATTCCTTGCCACCTTTGTGGCATTACCTTGAGAGAGGTTGGCATCTACTCAGAATCCTGTAGTATATGAGACAGAATCAGAAGGTTAATTTGAACAAAGGCAAATTAAGCTATAATGCCAAGTGATGGTAGTGGTGGTCACTTATGAAGAAAATATTTATAGCGAAGAGTTTTCCATTTATTTAATACTACATACATCTAACTGATATAATCAATAACACTTCAAAAGAACTAAGGCCACCTGAAGGCAGCTAATGAAAGAGTCGTAGTAACTATGACCATGTGCTAGAGAAAATAATACATTAACTGAAGAAGATTCTATACAAGTTACTGCAAGCAATAACACCGACAACAGTAACAACACAATACTTGTTTTGAATGCCGCATTACTTTTCATATGCCTTGGTGTGACTGTTCTGGATTCTGGATTTCACAATACAGTGGGGCCTTGCCTTACGAGTGTCCTGACTAACGAGTTTTTTGAGATACGAGCTGTCTCTCGGCCAATTTTTTGCTTTGAGTTGCGAGCTAAAATTCGGGTTACGAGCCAGCTTCAGATACCCCACCACTAGTTGGCGCAGTGAACATCACAGTGAATGCCACAACATCAGCCCAGCATCACGTGTCTCACTCATTCACTTTTTGATTTGACATATGAGCAATTTGAGTTACGAGCTCCATCACGGAATGAATTAAACTCGTAAGTGAAGGCCCCACTGTGCTTTTATTATTATTACAACTATTATTATTGATGGGGTATTCTATTTAAATAACATGGTAGAATATCAGATAAAAATTTTTAAAAATCCAGTTTCCAAATTTTTCATTTTAAAAAATGCATATTGTAGATAGTGTGTTCCTCTTCTTGTGGTAGGCCTGTAAATTTGCTTTAGTGACAAAACTTAACTAGCGAGATCACCTGTATTTTGCTGATTGTGATTTGAACATAACAAGATAAACAGAATAATAAATATCAAATTCCATGATTCTCAAAATTTGTCATTCAGATTATCTTTACTATTTTCTTGCCTGTTTCTATGGATTAATAAAATATGAGAGTCCCCATAGCACCTTTGGATCCTTATACTAAATAATTAAAGCTGTTAAAAATATAATTATCTTACTAAAAACATAATTGTTTTACTTGACATCTGAAAAGATAATTCTTTGGAAACAGTAATTTTATGCTATTCTTTTAACATAAGAGATTTTTACTACTTTTTATTATTGCCAGCTTAAAGAAAAAATGTAAACTAGTCAAGATAACAAAAGCTCAATTTAGGCTGATTTCAAACTTCAAGTGAAAACAGAATCAGTAAAAATTTTTTAAAAATCTAAGTTAACACTTGATCACAGGTGTATACCCTACCACCTAGATATCATTGTTTTCTCTATATATAGAAGCATAAGTGACGGTTATGACTGAACTATCAGAACAACCAGTCCACCAGTTGACCAGTTGCTATGATGTGTACTGACCAACAGGAGGCAGATGCTCAATGCAGGAGGTGCCCCCTGGTGGTTACTGTGCTCCCACAGCCAACCTCCCGTGGCCCCTCTCCCCAGCTGGCCAACTTCCTGTGGAACCTCCTTCCCACCCAGCCGGCCAACCTCCTGCGGCCCCTACCGCTGGCCGGCCAAGCTCCTGTGGCCCCTCCCCTCCCGCCAGCCAACCTCCCTCAGCCCCTCAGCCCCCTGCCCAGCCAGCCCCCCTGGTTGGCCCCAATGTGGGTGCTAGCCAGCAAACCTTTGTGGTCCCTTGCCCCCCGACAGGCCAACCTCCCATGGTCCCTCCCTCTCCCTGGCCGGCCAACCTCCCGCAGTCTTTCCCCCAGGCAACTGACCCCCAGGCTGGCTAGCCGACCTCCCACAGTCCCTCTATCCTGCCAGCTGGCCCCCTGATAGGCCCCAATTGGGGCACTGGCTGGCCAACCTTCTGGGGTCTCGCTCCCTGGCCACCCAGACCCCCAATAGGCATCAATGACCAGCCAGGCCAAGGGACAGCACTTGTACATGAATTCATGCACCAGACCTCTAGTAAGCGTATAAAATGATGGAAGAATCACTAAAAAGTGGTTTTACACTGTACAGAGAATTGTGAAGTGCAACTTAATTTCAGGCTAGAGATTTTTTCCACAGTATTTTTATTTCAATTGTTTTATATTTCACACAACTATTTACTACAACTACTTTCACTTATAAAAATGTAGCTTTTGTACAGTTTCTTCCAACATGAAAAGAATATCCAAATATTATAGATTATAACAATTTAAAACTTCACACTCACTATTAGACAAATAGTTCCTACTTGGGAAGTCAATGTAATAAAACTATCACAGGTTTTGCTAAAAGAACTGATTAAATGAATGAATAAATAAACAAGCAAGCACATTATTAACCCTGTATTTTAAGGAAACTGGGTCAAATATTTACTTTTAAAAATTCTGATTAAAAGCTCTAGCTAGTTAAAATTCATTTAATAATAATGTGATGAGCACTTTTAAGCTCAGAATATCCTTTTACCAAACATATTATAGAGAAACAGAGCATAAAATAAACGAGAAACTATGTTGGAAGCACTTAGAAAAAGGTTACTCATGGAAGTGAGTGGTAGGAGGAAGCAGGATCTTGGGTCCAGGTATTGAATAAATTCACTTGGAATGTATTACCTCATGGAACAACAAGAAGGAATAGAGTCACAGAAGTAGAATTGGGGGTGCTCAGGTACGAAGACGTCCTACTAACTTGTCCTTGACCAAATACATAGACTGCTTCCCTCAAAAACAGCAATGTGCGTACATGGTTAAAAGTCATCATCAAAATGGAAACACAGCAGGTTAACCTTGGTAGTTGCAACATGAGCATCTTGGCAGTAGACAGGCTGTTCCAACTCTTTGCTGGGCTATAGAAATTATGTAGCTGGAGTGGTAACACCCTTTGGTCAGATGGAGTAGCACTCATAGCAAGTTCATGTATTTTAAGAAAGGCCAGTGTATACAATCTTTAGAATATCTCAGAAGCATTGAGAGAATTATAGCAGCAATTTGGGAAAAGGATGACAACCCCAAAATTTTCCTCTTTTTTATCCTAAGCGAAGTAATAGAAAAACTTGTGACTGCTAGTTTATATCTCAACTCTAGCCTTAAACTAAGAGCCTACTGCAAGGTCAACAGGCAAAAAATAATTCTTATTTCTAAAGAACATTCTTTAAAATTATTTAGAATTTAAATTGTTTTCAAAGCTAAAATAAAATAATTTGTATCTTCCCAGTCTCTATTCATTTTCTTTTAAATTCTCTCACTGAACTCTACTAAATTGAAAAAACAGTAGAGGGTCAATAATATGAATATTCTCCTTTAAAACTAGGTAATGCAGAAAAAAATAGGAATTTGTCTATTTAAATGTAGTAATTTTTAGAGTGATCAGATTTTCAAAAAGATAGCATAATGAAAAACAACTATAACTGTTACACACTAGTTAATTTTTTAATTTATTGTTTATTTATTTATTTAAAATAGTGGCATACTTTTTTTAAAAATATATTTTGATTTTTTTTTTTACAGAGAAAAATAGATAGTTAGAAACATCGATGAGAGAGAAACATCGATCAGCTGCCTCCTGCACACCCCCTACTCGGGATGTGCCTACAACCAAGGTACATGCCCTTGACTGGAATTGAACCTGGGACCCTTCAGTCCACAGGCCAACGCTCTATCCCCTGAGCCAAACCAGTCAGGGCTTTTTTTTTCTTTATTGATTAAGGTATTACGTATGTATCCTTATCCACCTATTGTCCCCTCACCTCTCCACTCATGCCCTCTCCCCCCTGGTGTCTGTGTCCACTCATTAGGTTTATATGCATGCATACAAGTCCTTTGGTTGATCTCTCCCACCCTCGCCATATAGTTGCCCTTGTACAGTACAAATTTGATACTTTACACACTTAAGGAAAAACTGATAAAATCGACAAAAAAGAAAATTATAAAAAAACAAACAAACAATATTAATATAAATAAAAAATATTAATCTTAAAAGTTAATATACATAAAACCTGGAGCTAGGTTTATTGGCTTAGATAGCAGAATATCTTTTTTATTTTAGAAGAGGATGGAGATTCCCAGGAGAAAGGTGCCTGACAGATTTTGAGAAAGACATGCTTTCCTTAGGCAATCAAACAGAGAAGGAAAACAAGGTGATAAAAAGGCGTAATTTCAATGATAGAACAATTTTTAAAACCTTGTTTACAGGTGTTATTCTTTTTTACTTTCACAACTTTACTGAGGTATAATTAACATACAAAAACTATGCATATTTAAAATATACTACTTGATAATTTTGACATATGTATACACTTATGAAACCACCACAATAATGAAAGCAATAAATATACCCATCACTCCAGAAGTTTTATTATGCCATTTTAATCCCTGCTCACTGTCTTCATCTGTGGACAGCCACTGATCTGCTTTCTGTTATTGTAGGTTAAGAACTTGTTTGTTTGTTTAATCATTCATTCATTTCAGCAAAACTTCTGATGCTACTTCTATTACTTGAAATCAATTTCACAAACAGGAACTATCTAATCTAATAAAAGACAAACATGCAAATTGACTGTACCTTAGAAATGCCGTAAGCCACACCCACAAGTCAACCAGAGTGACTATATGCAAATTAACCCAACCAAGATGGCGGCCAGCAGCCATGGAGCTGAAGCGAGCAGGAGGCTTGGTTCCCAGCCGACTCTGAGCTCCACTGAAGGCAACAAAGTTTCAATTATAGAAGATAAATAAACCCGAGATACCTGCTTTCAGCTGGCCATGGCCACAGAGCTGGAGCAAGCAGGAGCTGGCTCTGAGCTCCACTGAAAGCAACAAAGTTTCAATTATAGAAGGCAAATAAATCCCAGAATGAAAAAATAAGAAAAGAGAGAGGCTGGGGGTTTCTATCACTG
>NW_006283768.1:611274-627270 GCF_000327345.1 Myotis davidii | reverse complement strand
GGAGTGTCAGCAGCACTAAGGATGTCTTACTGCAGCTTAGGCCTGCTCCCCGCTGGCAAGTGGACATCTCCAGAGGGCTCCCGGGCTGCCAGAGTGATGTCTGACTGCCAGCTTAGGCCCAACCCCAGGGAGCAGGCCTAAACCAGCAGGTGGTCATCCCCCAAGGGCCCCAGACTATGAGAGGCACAGGCCAGGCTGAGGGATCCCCCGCCCCCTGCCCTGTGTGCACAAATTTTTGTGCACCAGGCCTCTAGTGTATTTAATAATAAGTGTGAAATTTTAAATTGATTTTCTAATATAAAATGAGAGCAAAAATCTATAAATAAGAAGAATCCAAAAGTTCAGGGGTATTAAGACTGTAAAAGGGAATATGAGGAAAGGTGAGATAGCTAATGAGAATTTTATTGGAAAATATATCACCCATGTAGAGGTAAGGAAGGAAGATTATGAGAAGGCAAAGATTGTTAGTTTATATCCAAAAGAACAGAAATGTCCTAAAACATAACTGAACAAGATCCCAGTGTAAGGCTGTAGCAGCAGGATTAAGATTATAGTAGAAATAAGATAAAATAGAAAGCATTGATAAAATTGGATAAATTGTGAGTAATTTAAATACATATAAGAGTAATATATGTCAGTGCAGACAACTCTTGAGAGCTAAAAACTCCAGGGGGGACCCAGTCACAGAGGGGCCCCCACAGTGTTGTGATTTAAGAGCTGCAGCAGATTCCCATAGTAATAGCAGAGAAAAATCCCCTTGGGCTTCCCACAGCAGGTGGGAGAAAACATTTTAAAATATGCTAGAGCACTCTGTTCTTCTTAAAAAGGCCTGCACTCAGGAGAAACTACTTAATAGCCTAGCCTTCTGGGATATTATCAGAGCCTCACTGAACTGAGGAAAAGAAATCCCCAACTCCAGCCCACTCTACCATCTTGTCCCTCCTAAGGGAAGAGAAGAAATCTGAGAAACACCTGTGAAATTCACAGCCCAGAGGCATAGGTCACTAAACTACTGAGGGCTGATCATAGGGATACAGAATGATTCCCATGCACTCCACATCTAAAGGGATGCTGTAAAAAGAAGAAATAGGAAGGGAAGAAAGAACACAGGGATAAAGAATAAAAATGGTTACAAACAAGTACCTATCAATAGTAACTTTAAATGTAAATGGATTAAATGCACCAATCAAAAGACATAGGGTAGCTGAGTGGATAAGAAAACATGAACCATATATCTGCTGTCTAAAGGAGACCCACCTCAGAACAAAGGACTCACACAGACTGATGGTAAAGAGATGGAAAAAGGTTTTTCAGGTAAATAGAAATGAAAAAATAGAAATACTTACATCTGACAAATTAGACCGCAAAGTGAAGGACATAATAAGAGATAAGGAAGGCCAGTTCATAATACTAAAAGGAGCAATTCAACATGAAGATATAATTCTGGTAAACATATATGTACCCAATACAGGAGCACCCAAAAACATAAAAAAAATTTCTGGAGGATATCAAGAGACAGATTGACAGCAATACAGTTATAGCAGGGACTTTAATACCCCACTAACACCACTGGATAAACCCTCTAAACAAAAAATCAGCAAAGAAACATCAATCCTAAATGACGCACTAGATCAGTTGGAATTAATTGACATCTTCAGAACATTTCACCCCAAAGCCTTTCTTCTCAAGTGCACATGGGTCATTTTCAAAGATAGACCACATATTGGGACACAGGCAAAGTCTCTTCAAATTCAAGAAGACAGAAATCATATCACGCATCTTTTCAGATCACAATGGTATAAAACTCGAAATCACTACAATAAAAACAATTTAAAAAATCAAACACCTGGAGGCTAAAGAGCATGCTATTAAACAATGACTGGGTTACCAAAGAGATCAAAGAGGAAATACAAAGCATCATGGCAACAAATGACAATGAAAACACAACAATCCAAAATCTATGGGACACAGTGAAGGCAGTCTTGAGAGGGAAGTTCATAGCTCCACAGGCCTACCTCAAAAAACACCCACCTTGGCTGGCCTGGGGCCTGAAGGCTAAGGGCAGCTCCTGCGTTGAGCATCTGCCCCCTGGTGGTCAGTGTGTGTCATAGTGACCTGTCATTCCACGGGTTGTTCCACCATTCAGTAGATTTGCATATTAGGCTTTTATTATATAGGATTAGACTCATAGATACAGAGCAGGTAGACAGATTTGGGGAGTGGGCATGGGAGGTGGAGGTATTGAGCGCAAGTGAAAAAAAGAGAATTCATGGACATGGACAACAGTGTGATAACCATTTTTCTCTCAGAACACTCATCTATGAAAAAATAAAAAGCAGTGCAATTACCCATTGAACTACTTAGAAAGCAGGCCATTCAAACCAAAGCAACTGCTTCTGGCTCCTTGCTTCAAAAACAGAATAACATTTATTTTCTAAAATTTACTTTCTAAGAATTCCCTCCTGTCTACTTTGGCTATAACTTTGCCTTCCAGCATCTCTTTTCTTATGATCAACTGTAAGGTTTTCAGCATTCTCCTCCTTGGGTCATTTATCTCAGAATCCCCAGTTAACTGCTCTACTCAACATTTTAACCATAGTCTTCAGTTGCCAGATAATATAAAGTCATATTCAATGTCCTCAGTCATCCTATGCTTACATAGTTTACATGTCTGAATTGTAGTCTTTCTTGATTTAAATTTATGTCAGTTCAGGAAACTTGAGCAGATTTTCCAATACTGGCATCCCTGTTAAAAGGCCTGGGTCTCAACAATAACAGCCAGCCTTGAGTGGCAAACAAAAGCAGCCCAGAGAAGAGTGAGAAGTGGATCTCTAATATTAGTATTAAAAAGAGAAAGAAATTATTGACGTTCAGTGGCCAAGAAAAAAATTCCAAAAAGTAACAAGAATATTTGATGTCATATGCACTCGAATTTATTTCTCAAATTTGTTTTTCAGCCATCCTGTGAATTTTTTAAATAAATGTAACTAAATGCTAACTAAGGAAATCACACAACTCAAACAGAAAATTAATAATATTTAATTTAAAACTCAGATAGATATGGGATCAAAGAGTAGCCCCCCCCAAAAAAAAAAAATGCAGTTCTGATACACGGTGAAGCAACTGAAACAGGTCTGATGATGAGTACCCAGTAGTAAACAAGAAATGCAGTACCATCTGCCAGTAAAATGTAAAAGAATGGTTTGTAAATAAAATATCACCTATAAAGTGCCTAATCTACACTTAAAATACTTTAAAGGAAATTAAAAAGCAATCTTTATGTGTAACAGAAAAAGAAACAAATTATAAGTCAAACCTAAAATAACATATTTCTGGAGATATAGTCAACGTTACGACAAAATATCTCCTATCTTTGAAAAATGTCCTTGCCCAGATCCCAATGGCTCCTCTCCAGAGATGTTGCTTTAGGTAGTCCTGGGTACCACAGACATTTTTTAACTTCCATTGTACACAAAGGGTTAAATACCATTGCTTTAGAAAGATGGGTTTCAGATGTGACTTAAACAGAATATCTATTCTATTTCTCTCTGATTCTCTAAACCCCTTTACTCTTGCCTGTGTCAACTCCTTCTGCAGGCAGGCTTTCATAATAGATGATGACTACAGCCGTATATCTATCCGTTATATAATCCAAAAGCGAAAGCTTCTTTTTCTTCAACCATAGAACACAGTATTAGGCTATTCTCTGGGCCAGCTTAGTTCCCATATCCATCTGAACCAATCATTGTTTTAAGAGAGATACAATTATACATAATTAACCTAAATCAAGGAATATAAAATTTACATAAAATTTTATGTCTAGAACTAATGAAACCGATAGCATTCTAATGAAACAAAAAGTGTCAACTATCCCTTAAGAATGTCTATATAACTCAGAGCACACATGAAAAACAAGAGAAAAATCACAAGTAATAGTGTCAAAAGTAACCAAGGACAGATGCTACAGATGTTTCCCTTCAAAAAGCATTACATAATTAGGTAGGGATGATGAAAAAAAATTTTTTTTACAAGCCTATAAGTGATATGGTTACAAAATCAATGCCACTAATCTGTTCTTAAGTTACAGTAGATCATCAGTGAATATAAATGTACCCACACGTTTATATGTATTCCTATGTGAAAATTATTAATTTAATTGGGAATTGAATTATAGGACATTTTTAGTAATGCTTTCCTCACAATAAATGAGTGATTCCTTTATTTGTCATTAAATAATAATAGTAAAAATATTTTATACCACAAAATATTTATAACTCAGTCATGTTGAAGAAAATAAAATACACAAAAGGTATTTTCACTTTATTACAACAAAGAAAAAATTCAATAAAACATAGACCAGTGGTTCTCAACCTGTGGGTCGCAACACCTTTGGGGGTCGAATGACCCTTTCACAGGGGTCACCTAAGACCATCAGAAAACACATATATAATTACATATTGTTTTTGTGATTAATCACTATGCTTTAATTATGTTCAATTTGTAACAATGAAAATACATCCTTCATATCAGATATTTACATTACGATTCATAACAGTAGCAAAATTGCAATTATGAAGTAGCAACAAAAATAATTTTATGGTTGGGGGTCACCACAACATGAGGAACTATATCAAAAGGGTCGTGGCATTAGGAAAGTTGAGAACCACTGACATAGGCCATTGTTACTGTTAGTTCATAGAACTTTATAAACTGCTAAAGGCCCAGTGCACGAAAATTGTGCACAGGGCGGGGGGTCCCCTCAGCCCAGCCTGCACCCTCTCCAATCCAGGACCCCTCGGGGGATGTCCGACTGCCGGTTTAGGCCTGATCACAATCCTGGACTGCTGGTTCCTAATCAATCACCTGCTTACCTGCGTGGTCACCCCTCACTGCCCCCCGTCAGCCTAATTGCCCCCAACTGCTCCCCCTGCTAGGCTAGTCACCCCCAACTGCACCCCTCTGCCAGCCTGGCTGCCCCTAGCTGCCCCCCCACCAGCCTGATCACCCCTAACTGCACCCCCTGCTGGCCTGGTTGCCCCCAACTGCCTCCTCCACCAGCCTGATCGCCCCACTCAGCCTGCTTGTTCAGTCATTTGGTCATCCCTCACTAACCTCCCTGCCAGCCAGGTCATAGGCAGAAATCTTGTGAAGGTTAATTTGCATATTACCTCTTTATTACATAGGATTTTGTACTTTCTTCTATTTTCTCTCCAAAAATCTCTTCAATTATGTATTTCTCTTATTAATGAAAAAACTTCAGTAGACCCATAAGTTGTTTCCATTACAGAATCATTAAAAATACTAAGGGAAATAAAAACTTTTTAAAAATCCTTCACTTGATTCTAAAACTTGAAATTCTATATTTTTCTTTTTCAATGATGGAATGTTTAACTATGCAACCTCTGTGAATGTTTTTTTATAAATGTCAACGGTATGTACTTATAATACATGCAAAATAGCAATAACTGGAATGTTTGCATATAAGGTAACACTTGCACAGTACCCTAAAAAACCATTATTTATTCCTTACTTACAATTTCCATGGCAAGGCACTTAGTTTTCATGACACTGTCTACTCTGTAATTTAAATTCTTTAATCATTAAATTGAAAACAACTGGAGTGCAATGATGGCATTACATACTTATCAAAAGGCAGGAAATGTGAAATTTTAAACTTTAGGAAAGATTTGGGGCATGAGAGAAATGGTGAGCAAAGGCTGGTACTTCTTATAATTGAATTGAATTACATATTACACTTATAAAAATTCAATCATTTGTGTAATGGGAATGGGAGGGAGGGAGATAATTATTTTTTAAAGGATAAATTCAAGAGTTGAAAATAATCATCAAACTTTCTCATTTTGTATTTATTTTGCAAAAAAAGGCAATAAAGGAAATATAAATAAGTCCACATTGCAAGTTCAAGATTTTACAGCAATTATCTTTGTTTTAAACAATCAGATACAGAACAAGCAAATAAAACTTAAATTAAGAATATGGCCCTAGCCGGCTTGGCTCAGTGGATGGAGCATCAGCCTGCAGACTGAAGGGTCCCAGGTTCAATTCCGGCCAAGGGCACATGCCTGGGTTGCAAGCTCGATCCCCAGTAGGGGGTGTGCAAGAGGCAGCTGATCAAGGATTCTCTCTCATCATTGATGTTTCTATCTCTTTCTCCCCCTCCCTTCCTTTCTGAAATCAATAAATATATATTTTAAAAAAAGAATATGAAAGATACGAATAGTACAATTAACAAATTTGAGATGGTTGACATATTTAGAGCACTATACCCAATAACTGCAGAATGAGTATTCTTCTCAAGTATACAGGAAACACATATTGAAATATGCCATATAATAGTCTATACAACAAGTCTCAATGATGTTTCCAGTATTTAAATGATATGCATTATATATTTGATGCCAGTGAAATAAGCAAGAAATCCAGAAAAAGATAGTAAATAGTAAATCCATCAAGTTTTGGAAATTAAGCTATCCTATATAATAAAAGCCTAATATGCTAAGTGTCTAGCCATCCAGTCGTCCGTTCAACCAATCAAACTGTAATATGCTGCTCAACCACTTGCTATGACATGCACTCACCACCAGGGAATAGACAGTCAACCAGTCGACCAGTCGCTATGACATGACCACCAGGGGGCAGACACTCCAACTGGTAGGTTAGCTTGCTGCTGGGGTCTGGCCAATTGGGACTGAGCAAGACAGGACAGACATGCCCTGGAGCCCTCCGCCATTCCCTCCCCAGCTGGCCAATCTTCTGCCTCTCTCCCCAGCTCCAATCGTGCACCAGTGGGGTCCCTTGGCCTTGCCTGCACCCTACCTCAATCTGGGACCCCTCGAGGGATGTAAGAGAGCTGGTTTGAGCCCAATCCCACAGGCCAGGCCAAGGGGGATTTGTGCATCGAGCCTCTAGTACAATTATAAAAATCACTGGGGCCAAAGAACAAATTACAGTACAAATTATAAAATATTTTAAATTAAATAATAATGAAATATGATATTGAAAAATGTGTGGAATGCAGCTAACATATGGCTTAGGGTGAAATTTATAGTGAAAAAGAATAATCAAAATCAAATATCTAAGCATTGAATTAAGAATCTAGAAAAAGAAAAGCAAATTAAACCTTAAAAAAGTGGAAAAATAAAATAAAGACAAGAACAATAAACATAGAATAGAAAATCAAAAAAGCCACAAAATGATAATTTGTAAAAATTGATAAAAGTTATACACTATCTAGAAAGACTCATCAACAAAAAAGATTAAACAAACAGGTAAGAAATAAAAAAGCAGACATCAATTATGCATTCTAGGGATATTTAGAAATAATAGAGGGTATATGAACAACTTTATGCGAATATATTTCAAATTTAGATAAAATGAGAAAAAACTAGCACAAAAAAATATACAAAAAGATTCCTTAAATCAAATAAAGGAATTCAATCTGTTATTAAAAACTATATAAAAAAAATTATATCCTGGGTTTCACCAGTGAATTAAAGAAACATTTAAGTAAAAAATCACAAAACTTCCACATATTCTTCCAGAAAACAGGAAAAAGGCAACACATCAAATTAACTTATGAGGTGACCATAATCATAATATTAAAGCATGACAAAGAAACTGCTAAAAAGAAAATTAAAGACCAATCTATTCCATGAACACAGAAACGAAGTCCCTAATAAAATATTAGCAAATAAGGTGCTATAGTGTATAAAGGATAATATATCAAAACAAATGCGATGTTACTCAATTATCTGCAAAAATGGGTTCCTATTAAGAAAGCAATCAATGTAATTTACTACATAAAGAGAATAAAGAGAAAAATAATGAATACCCAAATAGATGTAAAATATTAATATTGAATACATATTCCCAATATAAGCTCTTAGCAAGCTAGATTTAAATAAAAATTCTTTTTAATTGCTTTTCATATTTACAATATAGTGAAATATTAAAATGTTCTCCAAGAATCAAAATAAAGATGCTCATTCTCACCACTATTATTCAACATTCTCCAGGTGCCAGTGCCAGTGCACTAAAGCATGGTAATCATCATCATCATTATCATCATAAAATGCATAGGGATTACAAAGTAATTCTCCGTACATTATACAGTTTTGTATGCAAATTATCTGAAGTAAACTACATATAAACTATTAGAATGAATAAGTGAATTAAGCAAGATCACTGAATATAAAAGTCAATATGCACAATGCACTTCTAAATACTAGAACAAATAATCTGAAAATATTTTTTTTCTAAAGATACTTGTACCTTAGCACTGGAGTTGTAGTTACAGTTAAGATGGAGTAAACACAGCCCACCTAAAAACCATAGACAGAATACTGAGAGCAGCTGTCTAAAAAGTGTGAAATTTGTGGGGGTGGCTCATTAGTTGAGCACTGACATATGAACCAGGAGGTCACAGTTCAATTCCCAGTCAGGCCACATGCCCAAGTTGCAGGCTTGATCCCCAGTGTAGGGTGTGCAGGAGGGAGCTGATCAATGATTATCTCTCATCATTGATGTTTCTATCTCTCTGTCCCTCTCCCTTCCTCTCTAAAATCAATAAAAATATATTTAATAAATAGATAGATGATAGATAGATAGATAGATAGATAGATAGGAAATTAAATAAGAGACTTTACGTTTTGGACAAAACAAATAAGCACATTTCACTCTGATCCTGGAAATTACTACATACAATAAAACCTTGGGTCAAATACAGTGATCAGAAGACCTGAAGGGTAGAGAAAATAAAGTGGACTAAGCACTTAGGGACTCAAGAAAAGACCTAGGGCAGTTTATTCCTAACTTTTTTTTTTTTTTTTGGCGCTCCTATACATCCTAGCCTAGACACAAGAGTAACCAACACCCTGGAAATGCCAACTGACACAGAAAAGAAAAAATGCCTTAGGAAAAACCTATGTTAACTAGCCAAAGAACCTGGAAACAGAAATCCCTGTAGGACTTTTGACTACACTCATTCTCCTCAACAGAAAGAACCACAAAATAATCTATACCCTACCAGCCCTCTCCTTCCTTCCACCACCAGGTGTTCTGGAGATTGTGGGGCAGAGCCTTATTGTTCCTCTAAGGGATACTTCTACTCCCCACCTGGCGCTGCAGAGCCTAGGGAGCAGGACATGTCATCTGACCCCACTCCATTCTAAGCAAATGACAACCAAAGGCAGCCCCTCCCCTCCTCCAGGCTAGAGTGGCAGGAGAATGGTAGATTACAGAAGAGTGAACTAAAGAAAGGGATTGTTTAAATCTGTGTATGAAGTCCTGGGTATATCCTCAAGTGGGTCATGGGGCAAACCAGAATCAACAAAGCAAAAGTTCTGAGAACTGAAATATCATGTGGAATACTGTCCAGGTTTAAAATTGGTTGCTAGGTAGCATAAAACCAGAACAGAACAGAATGAAAGTGCAAAGATTTTAAAAACTAAATTGACATTTGAACCACCACACACAAAAATGGTCTAGGATGTGTACTCTAAACTCAAATAAGTTGACTGACTGCTAAAATAGATTTAAGTAGAAACCAGAATTTAACATACTGAAAGGAGTTTTAGGGATAAAATAGGCAGGTTTAAGAATAAAAAGGTCTATGGGTGAGGAGTGCATAGGTGAAGGCCTGAAGCTGCCAGAAGGCATACCTTCACAATCAATCAATCAATCAATCAATAAAAGGGTGCCACCGAATAAGAAGAGAGGAAGATATCCATTCACAGAAGATAAGAAAAAGCCACAGGACATGGGGAAAACGAAGGAAACAAACTTTCACAGGGGATAGAGAAATGCCAACAAATGGGAGAAAGAGGAAAAGAGATTTTCCCAGGAGGGAGAATTCTACCTCTGAAGGGGGAGGGAAAAAGGAAGGCACCGCATGGGGTTTGGGCTTTGAAGCTGATATTCTGCAAAAGAGTGACCAATTAGAAGGTAGTATGAAGAAACAAAGAACTACAGCCTTTATAAACCTTAGCAAAAAAAAGCTTGGTGGGTTACCCCCTTGGGACCCATTTCCTACATGGGATTCTATACTTGCTTCCAATAAATTTCCACCCTTTTCGACTTCATTCTTCAAATCCATCAGGACAAAGCTCAGGAAAGAAATCACCCTTGTATCCTGCTCAGGAAAACCTGAATCAATAATACTGAAAATGTCTGGGACACAATCCAAAATTAGTCATCTCATGAAGGAAATGATATGAGAAGATTTGAAAAGATATGAGATTTTTAAATGAGAAAAGATAATCAATAGATGAAAACAGAAAAATGGAAAAGATGCTTGAATTATCTGACAATAATTTTAAAGCAGATATCATACAAAGTACAACAAGCAATTATAATAAACTAGTTCCTGATGCCCAGGCTGTGCCAAGCCTGGGCTGGTTTCCTTGCTGGCACATGCAATTCAGACATGGTTCCCGCCTGTCTCTGAGCAATGACTTTCCCAGAACTTTTCCATCTGGTACAGGTGGTGAGGCCTGGCCATGCTGAGCTTCCTCTACTTGCTAATTAGATGGTGCTTCTGAAAATTTCTGAAAGAGCCATTCAAAATCACATAGGCTATGTGCATGAGCTCCATGGAGAGGAGAGGTGCCAGAGGGGACCTTGGGTAATGAGGAGTGCACAAGGCCTCAGGGCCACCATCCTATGACAGTCTGGCCATCTCCCAGCATTTCCTATGAGGGTTCAGAGCTCTCACAGACCATCTATCCACTTTGTTTTCAGATGGAAGAACCAAAGCCCAGAGAGGCAAAGAGACTGGCCTAAAGCCACACAGCAAGTCGTGTATTCACTTCATAAACATTGTTGAGTGTCTACTATGTACATGACACAGAACCAAATACCACACGTACATTCATGAACAAAGCAGGCTTGGACCTGCCCTCAGGGAGTCTACAGATGTGTGGAAGAATCACAATAAGAATAACCCAAAGAGTTGTGGATTATAGATGTGCTAGGTGCCAAGGAGGGGATGTCTGAGGTTTTTCAAAAGCATAAAGCAGAGACTGAGCTGGCTTAAGGAGAAATGCATTTATGCTGAGCCCTGAGGGGGTGGGCTGAATTGGAAGGGACACAGGTGTGGGGAAATGTGGGGAAATGCAAAGGCCCTGAGGTAAAAGGGAGAGTGGCAGGAGTTAAGAATAGAAAGAGAGCCAGTGGCTATGCTTCAGGGAATTGGCTGCCAAGAGGGGTGGAAGGTGATGTTGGAGAAATGGGTCTGGTCAAATAGGCTATGGTCAGGATTTTGGTCTTTCTCCTACAAATGGAATAAAGTCTCCCCCTTTCCCTCTGGGAATGACAGTTGTATCGGCTGGACACACTCTACCTGCTGGGTTGTATGGGCTGGACACACTCTACCTGCTGGGTTGTAAGAAGACCCTGCTTCCATCACAAATAGCCTCTCCAGCTGCCCAGAGCCCTTCTGAAATATGGCCCAAGCCACATCTCATCTGACACAGGAGGAGAAAGAAAAGGAATTCAGTCAAGAAAACTTCCTTAGATGAAGTCTACCTTTCCCTCCAGAATCTGGGGGGAAATTTATCATCCAACCACCCTAAGAGGTCCAGAGGGGGCACAGGGTTTGTGTGAGGTCATCTAGTCAGTGAGTGGTGAGGAGTGAGGACCTAGGCACAAAGCCTCTAACATGTCTGCACCAGCCTTCTAGTAGCCCCTATTTTCTCAGTGCAGACATTCAGTCTTAGTGGCTGTTTCCCTCTGTGTTTCCCATGATCTCATGGAAACTCAGAATCTGAATTGTAGTTCATTTGGTTTAGAATGCCCAGAAAGATTGGGCAGAAACTATAGGGCTTCATAATCAGGAGAAATCCACCCATGTATATATTCATTCCCTTGCTCAGACACTCATATGTTCATTTATCCAACACTAGAGGCCCAGTGCACAAAATTTGTGCACTGATAATTTTGTGCACTGGTAGGGTCCCTAGCAGCTGCTGGCTGCCAGCTGGGTACTCCCAGACAAACTCCCAGTCAAGGGGACAATTTGCCTACTATGCTTTTATTATATAGGATGGAATATTAGAAACTCTTAGTAAAAATCTACAATATACCAAAAAATGACAATTTCAGAATAGAAAATACAGTGACAAATTTTTGGAAACTTCACCAGATGAGCTAATGGCATAATGAAGATGACAAAGAAAAGAATCGTCAAACTTAAAGATCAAAGAAATTATCGAATCAGAACAGAGAGAAATAGATTTAAAAAGACTTAAAAGAGTCTTAGAGACCTGTGAAAAAATACCAAAGGAGAAATCTATTTGTAATAAAGATCCAATAATAGAATTCTAAAGAGGAAAGAGAGATCTTTATGATAAAGATTAAAGGAGCTAATAAATAACTCTTAGCTTCTAATAAATAACTGTTTCAGCAAAATAAATCCACAGTGATATGTACCTTCTGAAAATACTGACAACACAACAGATACTGTGCAATCCTGTTAAAAATAAGCTTTATCCTGAAGGGAATTTGTGCAACTTAAGTTTCAAAGAAAATCCAGATAGTCATGACAGAAACAGGAATGAGAAATAAAAGAGGCTAAATAGCTGTCCTGGGAAGTTAACAAATGTTTCTTTTTCTTAATCTTTCTCAATCCACAAAATTAAGAACCAGCTCACAGTTTGCCACCTTCAAAAATATTGCTTCGCCTAAATTAATCATTTGAGTTGTGTTTTTCAATATTTATATGCTATTCATCTGGAATTACAGGAAATGAAAATGTTACAAGACTTAATTGGGTTTTGATGCATTAAAATTAAAAATACCAATGAGAAATTCAAATGAAGATGTCAGACAAGCAGTTGGACATATGTTGGAAGTCAAGGGAGAGGATGGGCTGTAGACATAAATGATCTACAGTGCCCTTGGACTATAGAACAGCTTTTTCCCTTTGATGATGTAATGTTGGGAGTGTTGCTTTAAACTTTCAATTAAGATTACAGTTCATCTATAATAGGTAATCCCCAAGGGTCATTAATACTCGACCATACACCTACATATGATGGATTAAATAAGTATCCTCATTCAATATGGGGCATTATCATGTTTTTAAATGTAACAAATATCAGAATCAATGGATTACAAATTTTAAAACTTCTAGTGCATACATAAAAAAACAAATTTTTCTATACACTCTCATGCTAAATTTGAGTTTAAGTGTGAATATTTTAAATTTAATAAGCAAACTTAAATGAGCAAGTTGAAGACATATTTTAACATTTACAATAATACAACTTTTAGGTTGCTTCCTGATTTTGAGTGTTTCTTTTAATCAAAAATAACAAAATTATAAATGCAATTCCTGAGAATGTTCAAGCTCAGATCAAAGCTGTGCATTCAGAACAGGTACTAAAAATAAAATCTCCAAAATTCATAACAATTATGAGATCTAGACCTACACATGCAAGATAATCAGTTCTTTGAAATTATTTATCTGAAGTAAACATACTCAATACTTGCTAACAACAAGCAAGAAAACCATCCTCTATAGAGTTTTTTAAGTAATCTTTAACTGAGAGCAAATTCTTATCACAAGTTAAATTGATGCTCATCATATATTCCTAGAAATTTATTTTAAGACAAACACAACTAATCTTAGAACTCTCTGAAGCCCAATAAAAACCACAGTGTTGGTTGCTCACCATCACTATTAAAAAAATTAGCACAATAACTAACCCTAAAGAAAATGTAGATGGAATAGGTCACCAGGAATAAAGTGCTAGGTCAGGAAAGAATTTTGGTAATAGGACAAACTAGATAAATCTGAACAAAAGTTCAACACTGGCAAACAATTAATGAGATTCATATTCTTTTCTATTTTCACATAAGAGCATGGCTTATTTCACCTGAAAAATTCAAAACATGATGAAAAATTAATATACTTTTTAAATAAATTTAAAATTTAAAAGATATATTCATATTCGAGTAAAATTACATTGAACAAGCTGTATTGATACAGAAGATAAAAATAACCTCAAATAGTCTTGGATTTAGGAAATTCTAGGCACAAAAACATCACAACTAGGTGAGGTGCAAGGTACAATGTAGAAGATAAAATCACTCCTCAATTTTTATGTAGACAATGTCAAGTGTTTCTTTAGACTCTATATCTATTTAAGAAAGATTTCATGTCTTTTTAGCTCACTAAATATTTTATAAATGCCACCATCTTTCCTTGAAGAATGTTCTGAAGACAGTGCTCATAGGGTAAAGGAGTAGCCTCTGATTTATATTCTTCCTTAAATGTAAAGGTATATACTGAAAACCTACTATGTTCCTCTCAAGATGCCAAACCATAAGAGCAACAATGAAGCCAGAATACCTACCTTTAAGAAATAAATAATCAGCCCTGCAGCATGGCTCAGTGTTTAGCGCCCATGTACCAAAGGTTCACAGGTACCATTCCCAGTCAAGGGCACATACCTTGGTTGCAGGTTCCCCAATAGGGGTGCATGGGGGAGTCACCTAATCAATGTGTCTCTTACACATGGATGTTTCTCTCTCTCTCTTCCCAGCCTCCCTTTCTTCTACTCGCTCTAGAAGTCAATGAAAAAAATATCCTTAGGTGAGAATTAAAAAATAAAAAATTAAGAAAAGGAAATAAATAATCAGTAAAAACCAACCTAATAGCAATGTTGTTAATTAAATATGTGAGAAAGTGGTCTAAAGTGAAATTAAGATTTTAAAAAGGCATTTTTGAGTAATGATATTTATAAAAGGCTTTTTAAAGATTGAGAAAAAAGTTACTAAGCTCTATTTTATGCCCATCATTTTTTTAAAATATGTTTTTATTGATTTCAGAGGGAGAAAGGGAGAGAGAGGGAGAGAGAGATAGAAACATTAATGATGAGAGAGAACCATTGATCGGCTGCCTCCTGCACGCACCCCGCTGGAGATCGAGCCCACAACCCCTGCATGTGCCCTGACTGGGAGTCGAACCGTGACCTCCTGGCTCATAGGTCGACACTCTATCACTGAACCATGCTGGCTGGGCCCCATCATTTTTATCAGAAGTAACTTTCCTGCTCAAAAAAATAAAGTCATATTTTGATTCATAAAAATAGATTTCAAAACACCTGAAAATAATTGTCAGATATAATCAGCCTGTTTCAAATAAAGGAAAACCTGAAGCTGCTCATGAGTTCTACCTCATGATACTGAGATAGCTAGCAGCTAAAATAATATGCCTGTTAAGGATATTTCAATGCATTAAGGAGAATTCTGTAGATATCACAAAGTGATGATGGGTCATTCCTTCACATACACACATAAAAAGTGAGCACATGCTGATTCATTAAAAAAAACTTACATTTTTAATTAATTGAAATAATTGAGTTTACTCTATTTTTACAATGGAAGTAAGCTTGAAATCAATAATTAGAAAAAAGCCAATTGCATGGAAATTAAACAGTACTCTTCTAAGCATAATGTATGTCTAAATTTCTGAAAGCCCCAATTCATTTATTTATGCTATCTAATAAAAAACCAAAAAGGGTAATTAACCATACCTCCGCTATGCTTCCCATTGGCTAATCAGTGAGATATGCAAATTAACTGCCAACCACGATGGCGGCCGGCAGCCACGCAGCTGAAGCGAGCAGGAGGTTTGCTTGCTCCAGTGATGGAGGAAGCCAAGGTTCCCCGCCTGCCGCGGCCCGACTCTGAGCTCCGAAAGCAACAGCTCCAAAAGCAACAGAGTTTCAGAAGCTAAACAAACCCCAGATACCTGCTTTCAGCCAGCCCCGGCCTCAGAGCTGGAAGCACCAGTGAAGGGAACAAAGTTTCAATTATAGAAGGTAAATAAATCCCAGAATTTAAAAAAAGAGAAAAAAAAGGAGAGGCTGTGAGCTTCAGTCACCCACCAGCCTGAAAACAGCCCTCAGTTCCTCACCCAGGCTGGCCAGGCACCCCAGTGAGGCCCCCCACCCTGAAGGGGGTGGGTCCAGC
>NW_006283768.1:600792-611204 GCF_000327345.1 Myotis davidii | reverse complement strand
ACAGGGGAAGGCGCCCCACCTCCCCAATTGGCCCTGCTCTGAGCCAGACCAGGGGCTGCACCTAGGGATTGGGCCTGCCCTCTGCCATCCGGGAGCAGGCCTAAGCCAGCAGGTGGATATCCCCCAAGGGGTCCCAGACTGCGAGAGGGCACAGGCCAAGGTGAGGGAACTCCCCCCCACCCAGTACACTAATTTTTGTGCACTGGGCCTCTAGTTTTAAATAAATTTTTATTGACTTCAGAGAGGAAGGGAGAGAGAGATAGAAACATCAATGATGAGAGAGAATCACTGATAGTCTGCCTCCTGCACATCCAACACTGGGGATCCAGCCTGCAACCAGGCTTGTGCCCTGACCAGGAATTAAACCGTGACCTAGTTCATAGGTCAGTGCTCAACTACTGAGCCACGCCGGCCAGGCTACGTGTGTACTATTTTAATCTTCCCTCTTCTCCTCCTTTTTACTTTTTAAAAGTTTTATAAAACATTAATAATGTATAATTTAGTATTCAGGTAAAATTTAAAACTAAATAAATAATTTATAACACTATTTAAATAACAAAATATTTAAATGGACCAGGACTAAAATTTCCCAGAGATGAAGACAATCATTGTTGGAAACTTGTGTCTCCTCATTTTTCAGAACAAAAAAGCTTTTGTTATATAAGGGACAGATTTACAGTATTAGGCAGAATTATGGATTTGTTTGGAATATTATGTCAAAGTTCAACTATAAATTTAAAGATGCATATAGATGCTAAGTAATCAAAGGGGTGACATGTACCAGATTTTAAGCTATTGTCCCAACTCCAATCCTGGGAATCTGAAGTCTATATTTGTGCTTTGACAGGTGGCTCCCTGCTTGGCTCAGAAAATGAAAGGTGCTCAAGGGTTTGTGCAAGGCTGGTGGGAAAAGGGATTTCTTCCTTGGATTGCTTCTTCATAGGAGAAGCAGCAGTTCCTTACCATAGTGGCAATCTTTCCTAAATGCTTCTGCTTTAGTTTTCTTATAGAGGGTACTCTGGTACCTCCTCAAACTTTACAACATGAGACCTCTTCCCATTATCTCACCTCTTTATATTTCTTCTCACATCTCTGGCCTTCTTTCTTTCTACTCTTTTTCTTTTTCTCTATTTTTCTACCAATGTCATTTTAACTTATATGAACTTGTTAGAGTTGCCATATTTGTTACCTGTGTACTGATAAACCTATATAATAAAGAGGTAATATGTAAATTGACCACCACGCCCTCACACAAGATAGCCGCCCCATGTGGTCACAAGATGGCCGTGCCCATGTCATCACAAGATGGCTGGCAGCAGAAGGCAGTTAGGGGTGACCAGGCTGGCAGGGGAGGGCAGTTGGGGGCAACCAGGCCAGCAGGGGAGGGCAGTTGGGGGCAACCGGGCTGGCAGGGGAGAGCAATTGGGGGTAATCGGGCCGGCAGGGGAGCAGTTAGTTGTCAATCAAGCTGGCAGGAGAGTGGTTAGGGGGTAAACAGGGTGGCAGGCAGAAGTGGTTAGAGGCAATCAGGCAGGCAGGCAGGCAAGCAGTTGGGAGCCAGCAGTCCTAGATTGTGAAAGGGATGTCCACAGTCAGACATCTCCCAAGGGGTCCCAAATTGGAGAGGGTGCAGGCTGGGCTGAGGGACATCCCCTCCCCCACCCAGGGCACAAATTTCATGCACTAGGCCTCTACAACTAATATAATGTTATTTAATAACTAATTTTAAATTTATGTGATGGAAAAGTGTCTTTCCTTCTATATATGTAATAGACAATGGAACTATTGTTTATCCTTTTAAAAATGCCAACAGGACCATTTGTTTATACTTTTGTAAAAAATTGATGATGACCAGATACTCAAAAGTTTAACATTCTGAATTGTTAAAAATGCATGTGTTAACCATATTAGTGAGATCAGACTTCTGTAAATGAATCTAGCATGGCACCCTGCATCAGTGGAGGTAATCTTGAAAAGATATATGACTTCTTAAAGATTTAAATATACTGAAACAAGGTTTACTCCTTATGAATATGTGCATCTAAGATAATTAGACATTTGAAGTCAATTTCTAAATGTCATGTTTCATTAGTCATAAATTTATTACAAAGGGGTTTTAATGGTATTAATGCCATCATTATACCACATGCAGGGTGCATATGCAGTCATGTTGGCATCAAACACTTAAGTAATGGCATTAAGGTTTTGATTAATCATCTTCATATCACTTTCAACATTATTTTCTCTCTTTTAATCCCCACATAAGATACAAAACAATGACTGGTTGATATCAAATGTAAGAATCAGGTGGAACAATCTCAAAATAAAGATAATCATTTAAAGAAATACATATAAGATTCTCAAAGAGATACAGAATAAGATCAATTATTTTATAAAATTATAAACATAGCTGTGAACAAAATTAACAAGTATTCTTTTTCACCCAAAGATATTTTTCCATTGAGTTTTAGAGAGAGTGGAAGAGAGGGGGAGAGATAGAGAGAGAGAAAAATTTATCAATGTGAGAGAGACACATTGATTGGTTGCCTTCCACACATGCAACTGGGGATGGAGCCTGCAATCAAGGTATGTGCCCTTGACCAAAATCGAACCCAGACCCTTCAGTCCTTACGTCTATGCTTTATCAACTGAGCCAAACTGGTTAGGGCAGTTTAACTATTAATCTTATATCATAACTCACCATATAATAATTTCAATAATAATCTGGTTTATAATGATGACTCATTTATACCACATGTAATTTTTAACCCTAAATCATTGGTATTAATTAGATATAAGAAGAGTTATTTTCGCATTTACATGTTACCTGATAAGCAGCAGGCCCAGGAGTACTAAAAGCTTCTTTCTGATCCCAGAAGAATGTCCGAGGAGCAGAAGACCCAAATGCACTTTTGCTTTGTTTCTTTAAGCACGTTTTGCTAGAGTTGTCAATGACAGTATCGTTTAGGATATTATAAGACCCAGGACCTAAGATTATGAAAAATATAATATATAAGAATAAACATGCTTTAAATTTTTAGAAAAAATCTTCATATATTGCTAGTAGAATGCAAAATGGTATGCCACTTTGAAAAAACAATTTGTCAGATTATTAGGAAGTTAAATATATACATACCATATGGCCCAGAAATTCTACTCCTAGGTACATTCTCAATAGAAATAAAAGCTACCCAAATGTCCATCAGCTGGTGAATAAATAAACAAAACGTGCTATACCCAAACAATGAAAAAAGTCAGTAATAAAAAGGAAAGATAAATAAATCAACACAAATGAGCCTCAAAAAATCATACTAAGTGACAGGAGACAGATGTAAATCCTGAATTTTGGATGATTCTATTTATATAAAATTTCAAAAAATGCAACATCATAATGACAAAAACGGTTGCCTGGGGCCAGAAGTGGGAATGGAGATTAACTGCAAAGGGGCATGAGAGAACTTTTTAAGAATTATGGAAATGTTTCAAACCTTGATTGCAGTAATGGTTACTTGAGTATATACATTTACCAAAACTCATCAAACTGTACACTTAAAGTGAGTTGTTTTTATTATGTAAATTGTAACTCAATCAAAGAAGGAAGAAAGAAGTTCTTGATGGCAAAAAGTATTAAAAAGTTGATGTAGCAACAATAAAATCAATTCAAAAAAATTACCTATCATCCAATCTTCCTATCACAGCAGTTATTTTAATGTCTTGCCTTTTAGCTGTTAGTACATATTTATAACTAGGAATATTTTCTACAGTGGCAATCTGAGAGAATAAAATTTCTCTTTTTTTTCATTCAAATAATACAAACAACTTTCATACCACTGAAAAAGTTTTTATCAAAACATTCAAATATTTGAAACAAATACAGCTGACCCAATGCAGGGGTTAAGGGCATCGACACCCACGCAGATGAAAATCTGTGTATAAGTTGGTCTTCCACATATGTGCATTCTCAACTACAGATCAAAAATACTTATTTGTAGCCTAGCTGGTGTGGGTCAGTGGTTGAGCATCAACCTATGAACCAGGAGGTCACGGTTTGATTCCTGGTCAGGGTACATGCTCAGGTTGCAGACTTGATCCCCAGTATGGAGCGTGCAAGAAGCAGCCAATCAATGGTTCTCTCTCATCATTGATGTTTCTATCTTTCTCTCCCTCTCGCTTCCTCTCTGGAATCAATAAAAATGTATTTTTTAAAAATACTTGTATATGTTTTATAATTCAGTATTTGTAAATCAGTTCCAGTGAGTAGCAATATGCATAAAATACAATATGATACACTTGAAAGAAGAGTTGACTTTGTTATACTCATGTTACTATAAAATTGGCTCTGTAACTAAATAGGTATGAAACCACTTAATCTCTTTCGTTTTTCTGGGCTTCAAGTTCTTGTTTGAAGATAATAGGAATTGACTAGATCAGTGCTATTCAAAATGTGGTCCGTGGACTGCTGCCTGTATAAGAGCAATCTGCAATAAAAGGAGCTAACAACTAATTATAAATTGAATATTTTATTAAGCATCTTGTAAATATTCTTTTTCCATGGGAAGACTGTTGACTTACATTCTGGTACATCTCCTTCCTCACTGTAGGCAGAAAATAGATGACAAATGAGCACTTTGAGGAGCACATGGCTAGATAGTACTTGAGATTCCTTCTGGATTAAATGTGAGCAAATCATTCTATATGGTCAAATCCTCTGCTACTATACTTCTGTTATACATAATGTTTTTCTCAAGGAAGCTGCCCATAAACTCTTCCCAATTTTTTAAATATTCCAATTCTAAAGTCTAGTCCCCAAAAGCCTACCAAAATTTGTTGTGCCAACTCTCAGAAAATCTAAATGCTAATATGTTTCATTCCTGCCATCTTCCAAATTTCTCCACTGGTAATGTTCAGGAAAAAAGGCAAATATGTGCAGGAAGCAGGCTAAGAAAGCTCCAGCTGTAAACATAACCTATTTCTTATAGAAAGGAAGGATGATTTAAAGGATGAAACCAAGAAGTAAAACAAAAGACGATGGAAAATAATTTCAAGAGCCCAACTGGGACCTAATCAAGGAAATGGCAACATACACCTGGTTAGATTTCTAATTGCTATAAGCCTGTGACTGCTCTGGACCTACAATTTTCCCTCCTTTTTGATTAGGAGTGTCAATTATGATTATCCTATCTCTCTCCCACCACTATGTGTTGAATGAGAGGGACTCCTAACTTGCACCTTTAGTTCACAGCTCTTCTGACAGAGAGGAGTCCAAGAAGCTTATCTGAAATACCATACCCAAGAATCCTCACTTGCACCATATCTGACTCTAAAAAACAAGATCCTGGATTTCAAGATTATACCATAATTCATGAGACTCTGGTGGCCTTGAGAATGCATGTGGGAAAAATATAAATATTTTGTGGTCACAGGGTAGTCTGAAATAGGTTAAAGATGGCCACAAATTCTTTGATAACTCTGTCATTGAGAGATGAAGCTTCATACCCTTCTGTTCAATATGTACTGCCCTGAGTGACTTGTTTGACTAACAGAATGTGACAGAAGTAGTGTCCTGGGGTTTCTGAGGGTAGGTCGTAGAAGGCCTTGCAGCATCCTGCAAGGTCAGTGGTGCCCTGAACTACCATGTTAAAAGACCAACTACTTGGGGCAGCAGGGCTGGAGCTATGCACCCACCCTGAATGAGCACCATCTGAGTTCTTCTGTCCAGCTATCCCACAGGACATTGAGATATAATAGAACAGTCTTTTTATTTTAAGTCACTAAGTTTGCTATGCAGCAACAGATAACTGTATATTCACCATTATATGTTATTTTGGTGCTATAATCTTAGCTGTGTATACTGGAATATCCACAAAAAATACTAGAATATGTGATTGGACATCCCCAAAATAGAATTTTAACAAAACTTAGTAATCTAAGTTATATTACTGACAGTGACCACATAGCTGATGTAATATAAATCCACCAAGAGAAAACTAGGAAATTCACCGAATAAAGGAAAATAACAGAAAATTACAAATAAGATGTGTGACATGTTGAACTGAAAAATTATGTTATTTTTATCTATCTATGCTTAGTGTATATTTAATGTTTTAAAAAGCATTGTAGATTTAAAATGATAACACCAGCCATAGAACAACAAAAAAGACTACTCTCTGGTGTACCCATCTTGTTAAGAATATTAAGTTACATAAAGCTAAACAATAGTAATACATGGACTAGTTGCTAACCTGGTATTTCCTCTGTCTTGGAGTCCAGTGGAAATCGAGTAGCATTTTGACCAAATGGGCTATTTTTCAATTTTGGTGTTTTTTTCAAGGGTTTGAAAGCAGTTCGAGATTCATTATATGTGCCAGGAGCTGGGGTGGTTGATTTCACGGGTACAAATCTCTAGTGAAGAATGGGAAAACATGCCAATGAGGAACTACAGTACCTTTTGATACTTCATGAGTTAAAAGCTTCCTTCTCAGTAATATAATATCTAGAGCTTAATTTGTTTCCTAATGGAGTGAAGAAAATGTAGATGAATTAAGATCTGGTACCTATCAAACATAAAATATATGGCTTTTAGTTAAGTCATCTATATATTAATATAGCGATGCATTATGTACTTTACTATGCCAGATAGACTTTTTAAAGGAAATCATCTCAATATGAGATTCTAGAAGACAGGGTTTGGCCCAGATTCATCTATTAACATACCATTCCATTCGCTATTTTTTTGTTTACCCACTATCTCTGTAATGTTATAGAATAATAAGAAGCTAGGAAAAATCTAGGACAGGCACAATAGGGAAACTAAGACAGATAGTAAAACAGCAGTTTACAGCCACCTAGTAAATCCTATCTTCCCTAAACCAAGGACACCTTAAGAGTAAATGGTTTGCACTTCTCCCTAGTTGGAGGGTAAATAGTTTAAATCACCATATTCAGAGAGACATAACAGAAATCTAAGTAGTGCCATTTGCCAGCCAAGAACAAACAAATTAAGAGACTAAACCTCATTTTGGTACATCAGCATAATACTGATTAATATTCTGTTGAATCTCTCCTAAGACTTCCCCTAAATGCCCAGCCTTTAAAACCCCTGAAAACGAATGCCCCAGGGTACTTTTCCTCCAGAGAGTATACCAGTGCCTTCTCACTTCCTCTTCTTCCCCCATAGGCACATACCCCCTAACCACTAAGGCAGCGGTTCTCAACCTGTGGGTCGCGACCCCTTTGGCGGTCGAATGACCCTTTCACAGGGGTCGCCTAAGACCATCCTGCATATCAGATATTTACATTACGATTCATAACAGTAGCAACATTACAATTATGAAGTAGCAACAAACATAATTTTATGGTTGGGTCACAACATGAGGAACTGTATTTAAAGGGCCACAAGGTTGAGAACCACTGCACTAAGGGATCCCATTAGACTTGCAACCAGAGGAGCAATGAGCAGCAGCAGCTCTTCCCAGGATAACCCCCTACATCTGTCTCCAAGGACCCCTTCTCCATGACTTCCCAGTGAGCCAATGAAGCCCAGCCTAGGCTCTCCTGTTGCTTCTTCTATGCCCTTCCTTGTTTCACTGTCCTAAGTATATTTTTGCCGCAGTCAATAAATTCTTGTTTTTCTACACTTTGTCTCTTGATTGAAATCTTTCCTTCACAGAGGCAAGAACAGAGTCTCATTATCTGGCCAGTAACAGCTCTGTTTCTATCTCCTTCTCTATGTATGTTTGTCCATTTCTTCCCTCTCTGTCTCTCTCACACACAAACACACACATTAATATATATAGAACCATTTGATGAAAAGTTATATGCCCATTTCATGCTAGCCAAGACTGATTTCAAATACTGTGGTTACCTAGATATTCTTTCTTTTTTTTCCCCCTTCAATGTGGTTAAGAGTATACATTTGAAATACAATGAGCCTGGCCAGTGTGGCTCAGCAGCTGATCATCGACCCATGAATCAGAAGTTCAGGGTTGGATTCCTGGTCAGGGCACATGCCCAGATTGTGGGCTTGATCCCCAGTATGGGGCATGCAGGAGGCAATCAATCAATGATTCTCTCTCATCATTGATGTTTCTATTTCCCTCTCCCTTTCTCTTTGAAATTAATAAAAAATACATTTTTTTAAAAAAAATCAAAGGTACATACATGCATAATGTCCTATTCCCACACATTCATTTTGTGTAGTTACCTTAAGTACCATCAAGTTGCTTAAGGTAGAAACCTGGTATTTATCCTTGATTCTTCCTAAGTCCCTCACCACAGCATCTAACCCATTAAAGTATAGATTCAGAGACACAAAAGCATGGAACAGACTGTTGAATCTCAGAGGAAAGACAGGGGTGGGTGGGTAGAGAAAAGTCAAAGAACTTGTATGCATAACCCATGGACAAAGACAATAGGGTGGTGAAGGCCTAGGATGAGGGGGTAGGGGTGGGCTAAAAGGAGTCAATGGAGGAATGGCAAGGGGAACATATGTGATAACTTCAACAATAAAGATTTTCTTTAAATAAAATAAAATAAAGTGTTAATTATATCTCCAAAATATACCTGCAATCTCTACTTATCTATAAGGGGGTGCCTCTTAAGTACAATGAAACCAAAGCGGTCACCTATAGTCATCCGAAGGTTAATAATGTTCCCAAGGTAAATAAGATAATCAGCTGTACGGAGTATAATTGGTTAAATACTGCAACTACATTGATCTACAGCAATGGTTCTCAACCTTGGCTGCACATTAGAATCACCTGGGAATCTTTTTAAAATCCTGATTTCTGGGCCTCATCCTCCAGAAATTCTGTTTCTTTGTTACTAATGTTGTGGCCTCACCCCATAACAAAGAAACAGAATTTCTGGAGGATGAGGCCCAGAAATCAGGATTTTAAAAAGATTCCCAGGTGATTCTAATGTGCAGCCAAGGTTGAGAACCACTGAGCGGCTTCTGCATTATAAAGATTTGCTAGTATTGTAATGTTCTTGGCTTAGAAATATCTTAATACCTTCAAGTCTCTTAGTATATACCTTGCAGAATGTGAGCTGACTACTGTGAAACAGACTCCAGCATCATTAACAAAGGCCCCAGTGGCAGTTGTTGATATGACCTACAGCCTGGCCCCACAGAGAGCCTTCCGAACCTTCTCTGAAAGAAATGCATATCCTCACAGATTACACGTTAACACTGCCTGCCTTCATTGACAAAGTATATTTAAAAACTCAGACTAAAAACTCTTATAAGCCAAACTAAACGATCACATATGCAGATTTGCATAATAGAAAATGTTTAATAGATGGTTTCAATTCAAATATTCATTTTTGCATATTATTGCTAATGTCATCATCTTATTTCATTTCATTTTACCCACATCTTTTGGTAATATGATTTGCTCAGGCCATGTGTGTTTCCAATTTGCTTAAATATCACTTCCCTTTTTATAATCTCCCTGAACATCATTGGATTTGTTGCAGGCTTCACTTTATACCTATTATACTCTACTTATGAAAATGACTACAGACCATTACCTGGGATTGAGAAAGAAAAGCATGTGATGCATCATTTACATTTGGTGTCACACTTTCAGTTTTCTCAAATTGACTTTTAATGTCATATCTTCCAGGCCCTGGTACTCCCTAAATCATTACAAAAAGAAAAAAAAATACATGTTCTCATTAAGAAAGCATTTATAGCACCAGAGAATAGTTAGCTAAACATCTGAATCAAAGCTACAGGGTTTTTAAGTGAATGTCTATATATTACCATAGCACTTCATTAAAAGGAAAGCCAGAACAAACTTCTTAAGAGAAAAAAAAAAAAAAAAAAAACACAGAAAGAAAGAAATTTTCCTTATCAGAGCTTCCCAGGAACCTAAAAACACACTACTTGAAACTTTACTGCCCTCTACTGATACAGCTCAGAAAAAAATATCTAGTTCTTCACACGATTAAACATTACAATGAATAAAAGGGCTTTCAAATGTCTTCCATTTAAATGTATACAACCAGCTCTAAAAAAATATTTTACTGTATTTCAAATTTTTGTTAATCAATAGACTGCTTTGTATCAGCAAATAAACTTCAGAATATATTTTATTTTAACTACAAATGTTAGAAGATGTAAGATATTAAGCTCTTTACTAAATATTTTACAATAGATAAAAACTTAAACAGTAAACACTGGGATTGAGTTTTTATTATCTTAGTAACACAGTTTAAATATATTTCAAAAAGTTCTACTTATTCATCATCAAATATTTTAATTACCTTAAAATAGTATCTTTCCTATTATAAAAAAGTTAGATTCAAATCCTTTATTTATGAATTAAATACTTAGCTTATAAGTTGGATATATAATGAAATTCTATCAGCAAATCCTGTCACCTCTATCTATAATATGTCTAAATCCA
>NW_006283768.1:586310-600775 GCF_000327345.1 Myotis davidii | reverse complement strand
CTCTTTCCACCTCCACAAATACCACTCTAATCCATGCACCATCTCTTACCTAGATTATCGTGAAATCTTCCTAACTGCCCACCCTGCTTCTACCCTTGTCCACTTCCAGAGTATTTTCAAAATAGCAGCTAGTGATCAATCAAGTTAAAACCCTGAGTCAGGTTGCACCACTCCCCTTATTAACCCATCCAATGATTTCCAATCTCACTTGGAGCAAAAACCAAGGTCCTTAGTATGATATGAATTTCATCCCTAGGCATACAATTGTCACTCTAACCTCATCTCCTACTACTCTCTCTACTCCATCACTCTGTTCTCAAGAATACCCAGCATGTATTTCCCTCAGGACCTGTGCACTTGCCATTCTCTTTGCTGGAATGTTCTCTTGGATAACTCCAGGGCTCACTCCATTTCAATTGAGTCACTACTCAAAGTCTCAATGTGTTGAGAGGGTCTCAATGTGTTGTTTCCAGTCCAATTTAAAATGTCATTGCCTCCCCCAAACAATTCCTGTCCCCTCTCCTACCTTTTTAACCTAACCATTTTTTTACTATTTAATATACAATTTTCTGCCATGTTGTGAGCTCGAAGGCAGTTATTTTTCTTTTGTTTTTTTCATTGCGATATCTTTAGGATTTAGAGATATGTTCCTTTGGGAAATAATATGGATCCAAATAGGAGCATTAGCCATTCCTAATTATAGTAAAATGTCTTGAAGCGCACATTTTAAAGACAGTAAAAGTTTGAAAAAAGTTCTTTAGGGGAAATTCTTATACAGAAGTACCTCTTTTTATAAATAGGTTAGATTCTAAAAATTCATGCAAAGGTCCATGTTATCATGGCTCAAACAAATCCATGCCATTATTTCATGGCTGATAGAAAAGATGCACTTTGTCTATGGAATGCGAGATTGTTTGTATCTATGAACATGTAGAAAGTGAAGCTTAGAAGAAAAGAAACTTCTGCATAATTTTGTATTTTATAATTTATGAAATAACTACCAAATGTAGAAATATAGAGAGGAGCATAACTTCAAATATACAATGTTAACCTATTTTCTTGATTGTTACATATATGCTATCCCAGTGATGGCGAACCTATGACACGCGTGTCAGAGGTGACACGCAAACTCATTTTTTTGGTTGATTTTTCTTTGTTAAATGATATTTACATATATAAAATAAATATCAAAAATATAAGTCTTTGTTTTACTATGGTTGTAAATATAAAAAAAATTCTATATGTGACACGGCACCAGACTTAAGTTAGGGTTTTTCAAAATGCTGACACCCCAAGCTCAAAAGGTTCGCCATCACTGTGCTATACCTATCTTCTCCCTATGTAGGCAGGTATGGTAAAAATAACCAACTACTGACATGCTGGGATTACTTTCCTACTGCTTTCAACAGTTGTATAAGTGGTCAATACTAAGAGATTATAGGGGGGAAGTTAAGTGTAAATGATGAGATAAGTGAATATAGTCTAGGGGAACTTTTTTTCATAAAAGCAAAGATGACACCCTGGTCAGTGTGGATCAGTTGGTGGGGTGTCATACTGTCCGCTGAAAGGTTGCCAGTTTAATTCCCTGTCAGAGGACATGCCTGGGTTTCGGGCTCCACCCCCAGCCGGAGGCATTCAGGAGGCAGCCAGTCAATGTTTCTATCTCTCCCTCTCCCTTCCTCTCTCTCTAAAATCAGTAAAACATATTTAAAAATTTTTTAAACTACTAAAATGCTTACTATGTACAAAGGAAGCACAGGCTCTGCTTTTGAGAAGCTCACACTAGATTAGTGGTTCTGCACAAGAGAATCATCTGGGGACCTTTTCAAAATAATAATGTCTCACCCTGACCAGTTTGGCTCAGTGGATAGAACATCAGCTTGTGGCCTGGAGGGTCCTGTGTTCGATTCCAGTCAAGGTCATATACTTCAGTTGCAGCCTCAATCTCGGGCTTGTTTGGAAGGCAACCAATCTATGCGTCTATCTCACATCAATGTTTCTCTTTGTCTTTCCCTCTCCCTTCCACTCTCTTTACAAATCAATGGAAAAAATATCCTCAGGTGAGGATTAACAAAAAAATAAAAAATAACAGTGTCTCATTTTATTTAATTTAAATGAAAGCCAATGGAAATTAGGTCCGGGCATTATTAAAATTTTTTTAAAGCTTCCTGGTTGTTTCTAATATGCAATCAGTATTGAGGCCTAAACTAGTTTAAAACTCACAGTGCTGGGCCTCATCCAAGTGCAATAACTTTTCACTGGTTGTATAACTTCCATTGTTCCCTAGAGTTTCAGGAAAGATTCTACTTAAGACCTATGGACTTCATTATGCTGTGATGGAATCACAACTCACCTTGGTACTGGCCACCCTGCCACCCCCCGCCTCAATGTCAGTCTTTTCTCAAGTTGGTTGACAATTTACATGAGTAGGAAAGATACCTAGAACTCTCTCCCCATTCTGTATATAAATCTATATTTAAACTCTCCATTTTCTTCTTGTCTTACTTTTAAATGATGAAAAATTAAAAACACATATAGAAAAATAAAAATTAGTATAAAAATTCCCACATACCCATTACACAGGGTCAATATTCCTCCACTCATATCCAACCAAAGATGTAGGAGGCAAATCCAAAATATCATATAATTTCATCAATAAATACTTCAGAATGTATCTCCAAAAAAAAAATGATTATACCGCAAAACCATTTTAACAACCACAAAACCATTTTTCTACCTTTAAAAAATCAATAATGATTTGACTCTTTATTATTCAGAGTTTAAATTTTTATCACTGCCTCATAAATTGGTATATATTAAACATAGCTATAATAATATAGAAATATAAAGATATAGAAATGTCATATATTTGTTTTAATCAAAGCCCTGTTAAAGTTCATTCTTACAAATGATTAAATGTTTTTAAGCCTCCTGTAATCTATAAGTTTCTTCTCCATCACTTCTTTCCTTTTAATTTATTTGGTGAGGAACCTAAGTTTTTTGTCCAATTTTTTTAGAGTTTCCCAGACTTTTTTATTTTCCTGATTGACTATGTGTCCATCCCCTCATACTTCCTATAAACTAGCAGTATAATATAAAGACTTGATCAGGTTCTAATTCAGTTTTCTTCTGGGAAAGAGGACAAGATTACCTCATAAGTGATGCTGCTTACTTCTACTAGGAAGGCATATATAATAGCTAATTCTCATTTTGCAATGCTAGCAGTCATAGATGATTACTGAATATATCTAGTAATTCATTAGGAGTTCCAAAATGATGATATAATTCTAAATGTCTTTCTCATTTATTGGCTGAAATAGCACGTCCTTCATCAACTACTTCGTAACCATAAGGCTCAGTTTACTTAGGAAAAGCACAGGGTTTTTCCCACTCTCTTATTTACCAGTTTCAAAGTTGGACTCTTACACCTTACAACATTAATCAATAAATTTTTTAAATTTAAATTTTAGAGACTTGAAATTTAATATATTTGAATTATCTCAACATTTTATAATATTACTCACTGATGCTGAAATTTTCCCATTTTGATCATTGAGAACCTGTTTGAATGAGCCTCTGAATCCTTTTGACATGACCTCTGTAGTCTTTCATACCTTTTCTGCTCTCTGGTATGACAAGATGCTTCAAGTGCACCAAATACAGTTCCTGCTCTAGACCTGGAATCAGCCATTTCTCTAAGGAGCTATGATTCTTTTCAGTGGTGAATGGTATTTAGAAACACCAATCTGAAGTCTAGAAATACCCTCCATGTTTGTTATATCACTTCTTTCCTCTTCTATATCAGTGTCTCCAAGTCCAGTGATTCTCTCATTTAATTTCTCCACCAACAGACCTCACATCTTGTCCTACAGTGGGGATGGGAAAGTGCCCGACCACCAGAGACTATGTTTCTCAGCCAGATTATCACCAATCCTGATGTTTTTCAGTCCCACCTGCTACCTTCCAGAGTAATTGATATTCCTGAACTTTTCAAGGCACTATAATGTGAACTGGATTTCTTGTTGGCATCACCTTTTAAGGTAAAATTGATAAAGCTGATATGTAAATAGGGTGATGTCAACATCTTGATCTCAGATGTCTAACCACCACACTAGTTATTTCTGTCCTGGCCAGGTAGTTCGGTTGGTTAGAACATCGTCCCAATACACTAAGGCTGTGGATTCGGAAGAAAAAAAAAATGAAAATAGGATTGGAAGTGGGGATACCAGCTAAAGGAGGCTATTTTGGAAATCCAGGCATATAATGGTTTCTTGCTTTCTTTGACTAAAGAATAATTGTGGTGGTGATAATAATTATGACCACAAGAATAATAGTCATGAAGAATAGTCTACAAAGAAAGCCACCAAAAGTTCCTCCTAAGCTCTATAGGGCGACATGTTCCCCATTTATACTTACAGAGCCTTGAGCCTCCACACAAGTCCAACTGCCTGAGAGGAAAGCAAGGCCCAGCCAGCTTCCAGTCATTACAGCCATTCCAACAAATCAGCTAAAGGTGCCACACATATGAATGAAAGTGTCTTGGACACTCTGGAATGCAGCCACATGAGTAACCCCAGCTGATACCATGTGGATCAGAAAAACTACCCGAGTCTACTGAACCCAGAGAATCACTGCAGTGAAGGTTAATTCCAGTAGGTCTGGAATTGGTGTGAGCTGTTTTTCTCAAGTATATAGAAGGTGCTGACCCCTGGTCAAGTTATGAAACTACCATTAACAGTCTTGCTTTGCATTAGGGCTCACATGAGTTTCAGAGTGGTGTGTATCAGCTCATGCATATTGTTCACTGATAGCAATGAGGACGATGATTTGTGCCTGGCCTCGGTGGGACTCCTACAGGGCTCTACTGCTGGTGCTGGTTATGTAATAGAATATTCCTAAGTGACCAGCAGGAGAAAAGAAACCCTGACAAGATTCCATTTTATATAGTTCCTGGTTCTGAAGCACGAAACATGTCCATGCATGCGTCAATGGTTCCTAATTCCAATTAGTGCTCACCCCTGGAATCCTTGCAGCCTTTGATTGTAAGGAATATTCTCACTTTAATGCTGTTGCTTTTTGTATTCTTTTTCTGCAACTAAGCATTTTGGGCCCTGAGTCTTCTTTAGCAATCAACCCCCACCTGCCGCTATTAGTACAATCATGAAAAATAACAAATTATTGTTTTAGGGCACTGCATTTAGGGTGATTGGC
This sequence comes from Myotis davidii, assembly GCF_000327345.1. Lineage (NCBI taxonomy): Eukaryota > Metazoa > Chordata > Mammalia > Chiroptera > Vespertilionidae > Myotis > Myotis davidii. The sequence continues at coordinate 595,564 of NW_006283768.1, read as the reverse complement.
TATGCAGCAAGAGGTGACAGAAAGACAGTTAACATTTACGAAGCACCTACCACATGCCAGACACTATTTCAATTCACAGATAAGGAAACTGTGGTGCAAAGGAAGTAAATTATTTCCAAAAGCAACATAGCCTCTAAGTAGTTGAGATACAATACTGGCTGCCTGCACAATCCCAATTACCAACCTCCCTTTTGACAGTCATCTGCCAAATAGGGGTGGCCATGTAACACAGTCCTGGCTAATGAATATAAGCAACTGTCAAACAAATAAAATAAAAGCCAGAGTAGAGTTAGGAAAGACTAGTTCATTTTAGAAATGTTAGTTTTGTAGTTTGTATAAAACATCAAGATGGAGATGCCTTATACACAGTAATTCATGGAAGATTAAAGCTCAGAGGAGGGTTCAAGGTATAAACACACACTGGAAGTGATGTGTATTCAGAAATGATCAGTACATATAGGTGGTACCTGAAGCCATGAAACGAGGTGGTTTTGGGGGAAACTGCATAGAGAAAGAAGAAAAAACTAAGAATATTATGTGATATATATGTGATTCTTAGTATACTGGTTTTAATACTGTATTCTTAGCACTAGCTTTTTAATGGCTCATGAATTTATGAATCATTCTAATCTTTAGGCTTTATTATAAAAATCTGAGACTATTTACTATATTCCTCAGCTAATATCTAGATTGAATATTATGGTACAACTGATAATTGTTCCTTTTTCCGGAGCTAATTCAAATGTATCTATTTTAATTCCTAAAAACAAATAATATTCAACATTCTTTTTCTATTATGTCATCTTAGAATAAGAAACAAATTTATAAACAACTCAAAATGAAAGTTTTAACCTTAAAATATTTTCAGTATTCTTATACCAACCTAATTTTTGCTATATGGTTATTCTTAGCACTACAATCTTAATAAAAAATAGCTTTTGGTTTAAAATTAAATATATTTAATAAGTATATCCCAGATATAGTTAACTCTTTGAGTGACTCAATCATAATGATTGATTAGACAGAGCAAATATAACTCTGGCTAGAGAATGTAGAAAAGAACACATGTCTATCATTTTCACAGCTACAACATAAATTTTAGTTTATTTAGAAAACATAATGCATTCTTTGTTTCTGATCTTTGGAAACAAACATGTTCTACATGATTTTTAAAAATCTAATTAAATTTAAGTAGAATTAAATCAAATAAACATGGTAAGGAAAACTTTTAAGTGAACAAAAAACATTTGAAAATAACTTTGTATTAACTAATGATAGCATTACAAGTGCCGCTGGGTCGCAGATATAGATAGCACTTAGGTTATACACCATTAAAATGAGAAAATTAAATAAGTGACAGAAAGCACTTAGTAGAATAAATGATAGGCAAGTTAGTTTACCATGTGCTCAATAACAGAAATAGAATACAAAAGTGGTGTATCCTTGTAAATCTATGCAAGTATTTCAGGAGAGACAGAATTCAAATGTAAGCTACTAGGTTTGTGTATTGTTGCATTGGAGTAAAGGATTGGTTTATGCAGTTTCAACCATTCCAACATGAAAGTGAGTAAAGTTGATAAAAAGTTATCGAGATTCCCTAATATATCTGTTGGAATAAGCCTATCTAATAAAAGAGTAATATGCAAATTAACCCTCCCTCTGTCACAAAGATGGCGGCGGCCAAGGAGCTGGAGCGAGCAGGAGGCTTGAGTTGCCCCGGCGATGGAGGAAGCCAAGCTTCCCGCCTGCCCTGCCAGCGCAGTGCTCTGCTGAAGGCTACAAAGTTTCAATTATAAAAGATAAATCCCAGATACCTGCTTCCAGCCTGCGTGGCCTCTGCTCAAGGAGGGGCTGGGAACATGGGTTGCCAGGGGCAACCCTGGCTTCAAGCAGGACCAAGGCAACAAAGTTTCAATTATAGAAGTTAAATAAATCCCAGATACCTGCTTCCAGCCCAGCCGTGGACAGCCTGAAAATAGTCATCAGCTCCTCACCCAGGCTGGCCAGGCACCCCAGCGGGACCCCCCGACCCTGAAGAGGGTGTGATCAGCCTGAAAACGGCCATGAGCCCCTCACCCAGGCTGGCCACACTCCCATGGAGTGAGAGTCCCCACTGGGAGGCTTGACCAACCTGCAAACAGCCATCAGCCCCTCACCAGGCTGGCCACACTCCCATGAGGTGAGGGTACCCACTGGGGGGCTTGACCAGCCTGCATTCTCAGCAGTGCTAAAGATGTCCGACTGCAGCTGAGGCATGCTCCCTGCTGGCAAGTGGATATCCCCCGAGGACTCCTGGGCTGCCAGAGGGATGTCTGACTGCCAGCTTAGGCCCAATTCCCCAGGGAGCGGGCCTAAGCCAGCAGGTGGACATCCCCCGAGGGGTCCCAGACTGCAAGAGGACACTGGCCGGACTGAGGGACCCCCCCCCACCCGAGTGCACAAATTTTTGTGCACCGGGCCTCTAGTTGTTCATAATAACCCTGGTTTTAGTAATTCAGCTGAGTCAAAAATTTAGTATAGTAAACCTGAAGCTACACTTCCAAGTTTTGAGCTAGTGTATGAGTTAAATGTGGTTATCCTGAAAAGTCTCACTAAATGATAAGAAAGTACATAAAAGATTATGCTCAAATTTTCACCAAGTGGAATAATATACAAACAGTTGATATAATTTCCCTGTAATTACTGTATCCTATATAGTGGATTATCTAGTAGTCGTCAAGATTTATAATGCCTATTTTGGTAAATTAGTACTATATAAATGTTCAGAGTTCATTAACATTTATTACTGTGAAATGCAACATAAACTTCTGCATAGAGTTCCTAAATATAATTATATTCTTCCTGTTTTTGCAAACCCAAATTTTTTTTAAAGGAAAAAGAAACAATAACACAATAAATAATACACAATTGAACACATCCAAATGAAATAATGCAAAGGGTTAATAAATCTTAAGTAAAACTAAAGGACCCATATAAGATTAATTGAGATTACACTCACAAGGATGAAAAATTCAAATGTCTGCTGGGGCCAGGCAGGCAAATAAGTGTTTAATGGAAAATGTTGCATTGAAGATCACTCATCCTCACCCCCAAGGGCAGCATTTAATCAGCCCCAACTGATTATTGTTATTAGGTTGGTGTTTTGTTTTGTTTTGTTTTGTTTTGTTTTGTTTTGTTGTGGGGTGTGTGTGTTTTTTTCATTTTTAAGAAAAGATGACTATCTGGATTTTTAAATGAAATCCTACAAATTACAAATGTTGGCAACTAATTCAATTTTTTATAACTATGATCTGGCCATAATCCACTTGCAGATTAAATTCAGTCTATTGGCCACGAGATTTCACACTCTGCTCTTGGTCTAAATATATCTTAGTATAAATATAAACATATTAAGAATATACCTCCCTCTATAAATTCATGCATACACCTCCATATCTTACAAAATCAAAGTCCAAAAGAGGTTTCATAAATGAGTTGAAGTTTTCTATGCCTCATTGTAGTATCAAGATAAAATGATAATATTCATAGTTATAGGTGATAAACAGAGATTGATCTTTACACACATTGATAGTTCTGAAACTAGGACTGTCTAGATCTGAAATAATCTGTGAAATGCTGTGTAAGAAATGGGACCAGTTACTTATATTTACTTTAACTAGATTATTGTGCAATGTCCAGACTACTGAGTCACATCAAAGGCATCGCCCAACACTATGAAGAGACTGATTTTGTCTTCACAATTCTCATTGTTATAAGAAATAATCTATCTTCCTGTTATATTCACAAATTAGTGAACACAATGAACTAGAATTTTTTGTATAGTCCTAATAAGTATATGGGGGGAGTATTGGCGGCCATCAGAAAATGAAGTGTGAAATCAGGCTCAGTAGAACATATTTACAAACATCCCCTGAGCAGATAAGGTTGTGGATCAAGAAAAACAAGTAATGAAAATACCAGATTAAGAAAGTTATCTGATGCTGAATACTAGAATGTCAATATGAATTTCATACAGATTGAAGGTCAAGAAGATGATAGAGAAACTCTGACTCCCTACATTAAGGATATTTGTGATTACCTAAGAGCACTGAAATAAACAAGGCATTTAATAATAAAAATAAAGGCTATTCCTTGTCTATAGCTTCAATAGTAGTATTTTTTATATTGTGGCACCTACACACTCTTTAATGGGTAATCTGTGTGCATGAAGATCATCAATTATAAGTATATTTTAAATATGTTTCTTAGTTTACATGATTAAAAATAATATTTTAAAATTATCAATAAAACACATTTTATTTTAAGGAGAAGGGTAATATTGTTTTCAGTTTTCTACCAACGTACCTTTATGAAACTCAATGGAGGATAGCTTAATTTGTAATTGAGGCTATATTGGCAATTGATTTCTCATGCTAGCTTCTACTAAATTAGAAATTTCAAATTCACAATCATAGATCATTATAAATGGCACCAAGTTCAGTGGCTGCCACATAAGTCCGGATATACATATTAAACACAAATGGCCCAGAAATTGTGGAGAGATGGCTCACTAAAGACTACTTTCAGCACTAATGGATGACAAGTTCTATCTAACCTTTTATAGCCAAAAGCTGGAAGACTGAATGTTTCAACTTGGAAGACAACAGAAAGTATATTTCTAATCTACTCTTGTTTTTAGGCCTGGAAATTAATTCTGCATGCTCTGTTGTAACATTTGGATGTGGTTATATATTAGCTAAATAATACATCATCAGTTTCTTTCTCCATAGACTAAAAAAGACATTGAGCTGGGAAAAAGTCCAAATGTCTGTCTCAAACTATTTGTATTACAGTTTGTCTTCCAAAATCCTGAGAAAATATCCTCAATGTTAAAAAAAAACATAGTGTTTTGGCTTAGAAATAATGAGTTCAGACTACTCAAGATACTAAGATATGACATTTGAAAAATAAACACACAAAATCATAATGGTCTTTACTGGTATTAAATTTATATTTTATTTCAATAGCTCGTATGAAAACTTACTTCAGTGTGATCAAGCAGTTGTATCCATTACTCATTTCTTCATTATCCATACTCTAAAAACACATATACGCTGACTGCAATTTAAGTGTATCCATATTTTTTACTTTCAATCTAAAATTAGGAAGCACACTGTTGATTATCAATTGTTTTCTCTGAACCAAGCAGAGAATGGGTTGACACTTGGGTGGAATTTCTTTCATTTACTCTTCTATGCCATGAATATGATTGGTGCTATGCATTGCTGATCCCAATGCAAGTTTTCAAGTCTACATGTTCCATAAAATTAAAATCACAGACACACCACTTCTCCTTTTGCTTGAGTTTCCAAAGATAACTATAACTAAATGTTGCCAAATTCTTCCCCACATATATATGCAGCACACTTAAGCGTGGGTCAAATGATATTATGCAAATCAGCGGTTTAACACAACTATAAACCAAAATATCTTACATGTTTGGACAGAATAATTAATACATGTTTATAGGTGTTTTTTAAAGATATGCAACTGATATTATATGACATTTGATTGTATCATTTAATGAAGGAATTTCACTTTCCTTTCAGCATAATTACTGTCACTGACTTTTTAGCTCATTTTATAAGAATATCAGGTAGAAAGGCACTTGTCCACATATATCAACAACCCAATGCTGCCTTGAAAAATAAAGTTTTAATGTCTCATAAAGCAAGAAGTCCATCCCTCACCAGTTTGGCTCAGTGGCTAGAGCGTCAGCCTGTGGACTGAAGAATCCCAGGTTTGATTCCAGTCAAGGGCATGTACCTTGGTTGCAGGCACATTCCCAGTAGGGGGTGTGCAGGAGGCAGCTGATCGATGTTTCCCTCTCATAGATGTTTCTAACTCTCTATCCCTCTCCCTTCCTCTCAGTAAAAAATCAATAAAACTTATTTTTTTTTAAAAAAGAAAGAAGTCCAGAAATAGGTTACAGAAGCATTGATTCAGTGGCTCAATAATATCAGTACACAAATCTTTGAGATTCTCTTGAACATTGTCTCATTTTGCTATCCAATAGTCATAAAATGACTACTGCAAATTATTCCACCTACATTACATAAAGTATAAGAGCAAAAAGAAAAGGCCTAAGAGTAAAGAGGTTGCCTTTATTATTAGGTTATTTTACAGCTGAGTTTTTAATTAAGAGTATTCAGTTGGACTTTAACTGAATTTGAGGATTAATCAATATAGCAGGCAAGCAATTGATACAATTATTATTGGTGGAAGTGAGGTTCTTAGAGTGCCACTGGAATAAGAATTTCTGGAGGCCCCACAGGAGGATGAGATACTGTAGAAAGGTTTATTTCTGTGGAATTGCACCCCTGAGTTTCCAAGGTCCCACTTCCTTTTGCCCTGCCATAGAAGTGTAGCTGTGGCTTCAGCCAAGCTAGGATCAAAGCCAGTGTCCAGAGTTTCTGCTCCTTACTGGAGCACAGGCCCAGTCCAGCATTAGCTACCTTCATTTGTGTCAGCCGCTGCAGTCCATCAGTCCACTGCATGTAGGGTCTTCAGGGTCATGCATAGGCCTGAGCAAAACAAGAGACTCAAGGGCCAAGAGCCAAAAGAGAGAGAGGAAACTCCTTTGTTTCGGGAATTATGTATCCCAAATTTTCATTTACTTGTAGTGGCCCTTTCCCCCAGCCAATGATTTCTTTTCCCAGGTTTGACTGGCAGCAAGCACCTTCCCTATGTCACCCCAATTTCACTGCATGTGCCCCCATCTTTCTATTTGTCCAATCCTTCCCCCAGGTTTTGCAGGAAATGGACCAGTGGTTCCCTGGGGAGTGTAACACTGCAGTTCCCTGGTGAAGCTGCCCAAATGACCATGCTTATAATGCCTGGCCTCCTTTTTGCTCCTTTCCTAGTATTAATAACTAGCTAATTACAATGGTATCACAATGACTACTGGAATTGTATGCCATCAGGGTATGTTTCCTTATCTTTTCCAACTTCTAAAGGCTGTCCCCATTCCCTGGCTTATGGCACCATATCACTCCCAACCTCTACTTCTATCATCATATTGCCTTCTCTTCTTCCAAGACACTAGCAAAGGATTGTTCAACCACAACATTGTCTTTCTCTTCAAAGCACACTTTCCATGTCTTTTTCATTATGTTTAATCAAGACTAAATTTTTTCCAAATCATCAAGTCCTGGTTCATTTGGCTTCATAGGTCTTCCCTCAATTTATCTTTTTCTGTGCACATCCTATATAATAAAATCCTAATATGCTAAGTGTCTGGTCTACTAGTCTACCATTCAACCAATCAAAGCATAATATGCTAATGATATGCTAAGGCTGCTCAACCACTCTCTATGACATTCACTGACCAACAGGAGGCAGATACTCCAACAGATAGGTTAGCTTGCTGCTGGGGTCTGGCTGATCAGGACTGAGCGAGACGGGTCGGACATGCCCTGGAGCCTTTCTGTGGTCCCTCTCTGGCTGGCCAATCTCCTGCATCCTTCCTTGATCCCAATCATGCATTGGTGGGGTCCCTCAGCCTGGCCTGTGCCATCTTGCAATCTGGGACCCCTCGGGGGATATATCAGAGAGCCAGTTTTGGCCCGATCCTGAATTCGTGCACTGGGCCTCTAGCCTATATAATAAAAGCCTAAGCGACCATTAACAGTGGAATGACTGGAACAACTGATTGCTATGATATGCAGTGACCACCAGGGGGCAGACGTTCAATGCAGGAGCTGCCCCCTAGTGGTCAGTGCACTCCCACAGGGGGAGCATGGCTCAGCCAGAAGCTGGGTTCATGGTTGGTGAGCACAGCTACCACGGTGGGAGCCTCTCCTGACTCTGCAGCAGCAGGCACAGCAGTCCGGGACGAGTGTGAGCTACACCCGGTCCTGATTTGGGCTCTTCCCTGGCTGCCTGCCACTTGGCACACTGCTACATCCCTCAGTGGATGTCCGACTGCTGGTTCAGGCAGTCAGACATCCCCCGATGGGTGCCCAACTGCGAGAGGTCACAGGCCGGGCTGAGACACACCACCTACAGTGCAAGAATTTCACGCACTGGGCCCCTACTTTTACTATAAGCAGCAAGAAGAAACCTAAGTGTATTTTCAACACTTTGCTTGCCAATCTCTTTATACAAATAAATGCTACTAAATTTTCTGCCACTATACAATAAGGGTTTTCTTTCTTATAGTTTCCAATAACATGTTCCACATTTTCTTCTGATCCTTCACTAACAGTAACTTTAAAATCCATATTTCTAATGATAGTCTGTTTACGATTATTTAGGTATTCTCTAAGATGATACAGGTTTTTTTTTCTACCATGCTCCTCACTTCCTCTGAGCCTTTGTTAGAACATTCTTTACTATTTATATTTCTACTAACATTCTGTTTAAAACAATTTCAGCCTTTTTTATCATTATTCTCAAAATGTTTCCAGCCTTTTCCCATTACCCATTTCCAAAGCCACTTTCACATTTTTTAGGTATGTGTTACAGCAGGACCCCACTTCCAGGTACAAAAATCTATATTAATTTTCTATTGCTGCCTTGGCCAGTTTTCTCAATGGCTAGAGCATCAAGTTTGATTCCTGGTCAAGGGCAGGTACCTCGATTACAGGTTCAGCCCCTAATCCCAGTGGGAGTGCGAGCAGGAAGCAACAAATCGATGTGTCTCCTTCATGTCAATGTTTTTTCTTCTCCCTCTTCCCCTTCCTCCTCTCTTCCACTCTCCCAATGGAAAAAATATCCTCACTCCTCAGTGAAGAAAAAAATGTTTTTCTATAGCTGTTCCAACAAATATAACCAACTTATAGCTAAAATACACACATCTATTATTTTACAATCTGGAGGTCAAAAGTCCTAATCAGGTGTTGGCAGGGCTAAATTGCTTCTGGAGTCACCAGAGGAGAATTTGTTTCCTTGCCTTTCCAGCTTTTAGAGGTTGCCTACATTACTCCAATCTTTGCTTCTGTCATCACATTGCCTTCTATGACTCTTGAGACTCCTGTATCCCTCTTATAAGGACCCTTGTGATTACATTGGGGCTGCCCAGGAAATCCAGGATTGCCGGAAGCCGGTCCATCCTTGCTGCTTGACACAGTCGCTGCAGGAAAGAAACATCTGCACAGCATATGTTTCAAGGGACCTGGCATATATAGCATACTGCTCTTAATATGTTTGCTCCCCTTAGCACTATGTGTTTTAACCAAGGTCACCTCTCTGAGAAAGGTTGTTTCCCCGGTGGG
>NW_006283768.1:578292-586013 GCF_000327345.1 Myotis davidii | reverse complement strand
CAGGAGACCCCGGCTACAGAACCTGGCGACCGAACCTGGCTGGAGAAGCTAAACCGAACCTGGCTGGAGAAACTAGTGAGAGAACATGGCTATAGAACCTGGCTGGAGAACCTGGAGAACCTGGCTGGAGAACCTAGCAAGAGAACATGTACACAGAACTTGGCTGGAGATTGTGGCTAGAGATCCTGGAAAGGCTGCCGATCAACTGAATGCTGTCTCCATGTCATTCCTTCTTCGCCGACTCCGTCCACACCTTTGGGGACCCCTGGACCTGCTGGGGTTGGACCCAGCACAGGATAATTTCCCCACATTAAGATAATTATAACTGCAAAAGTCTTTCACCATGGCAGGTAACATATTCATTGATTCTTGGGATTAGGACATGGGTATCTTTATCACTTGTAGTTGGCATGTCCCTTGTGGGGACTCTGGAAGCTATGCCTATGGAACATTGGAACAAGAGATATTGGTTCACCTGGCTGGTGTGGCTCAGTAGTTAAGTATCAACCTATTAACCAGGAGGTCATGGTTCAATTCCCAATGAGGGCACAGGCCCACATTGTGGGCTCAATCCCCAATTGGGGCCATGCAGGAGGCAGCCAATCAATGATTCTCTCATCATTGATGTTTCTATCTCTCTCCCTCTCTGAAATCAATAAAAAACAATTTAAAAATTTAAAAAGTGAGATATTGGTTCCTATGGCGCATGAGACTATTAATTCAGGAAGAACATCACTGATATTCTGATATACTAGTATATGTATCAGATATGTATCACATATCCTTGCACCTAAGCTATAGTTTCTGTGTGACTGCTAAAAAGACTTTTATAGAAGAATTCCTGATACTTTGGGCAGGCAAGCTGTGGTTCCGTTCTTTATCCTCCTAACTAGATGATGTCAAGTATAGCCTATGATGGTTTTGTGAGTCTGAATGCTTAGCTGAGCCTAAGAAGAGGGTATTCAAAGAACAAGATATTAGCCTGACTGGCCACCAAACTTCAAGAGTTATATAAAAGACAATTAGATTTCTAGTGGAAAGGTCTAAAAGAGAAAGCTTCAAAACTAGGAAACAACACAAAGCCCTTGATCTGACAAAATATGTTTGAAGAGGCTATGGGAGGAAATAATAGGTCAGTAATGGTTAACTGGGTCATGCTCTGATGTGTTCTGAAGCTGTCACCAGGTGTGTTGGTTCTTGGGCCTCCTGGGAGAAACTCTAGTGTAGGTCAAAGTCAGGAACTGCTTGTGATTAGCCCTGAGCTACCTATTTGGATCTACAAAGCAATCCATATTTTGTGGCTGCCTCTGATGGGCCTGGGGGTGCATCAGAGGGGCCAAACTGTGTACCAAGGCTGTCTTCCAGTAGCACTGAGTCTGGGGTATATCAGCAAAATGCCTAAGGCACCCTGAGATCCACCTCCACCTTTGGGTTGCTTGTTAGGCTTGGCCACGGAAAGAGCCTCTAGTGGTATGCAAATTGTGTGAGTAGGTTCTCAGTGAGTCACCAGGAAGGCAACTGGTGTTCACAAGGGTGACACAGATCAAATTTGGTGCCAGTGCTGGGTCTGAGGCTACTCAGAGAAAGTCTCAAAGTACACCAAGACCAGCCGCTACCACTGCAGGCCTGCAGATATTTGTGATGGGGCAGTGTCTCAGGGAGTTGTCAGGGTGATGTCAGTAGAAGTCATCAAGCTAAAATAGACCAAGATTCGGTTGTGAGGAGAGAGGGCTCTGCACAGGAATGGTAACATTGGCATGCAAGGAAAAAATGGCCCTTGCCATAGAACCACACAACTCAGTCTCTGCCACCCCATGAATATGCCTGGACCTCCTCAAGATCCTTCCAATAAAGTCTGCACATGGGCCCAGGCTAGCCAAAGCCAGATGACTCATCTGCAAGGAAAGAGCTCAGTGGGTGGGAGGGACAAGGAATCAGGAGAATGGGGCTGGTGAGAGCAGTTCCAGTCAAGTGCAAAGGGGGAAAATGGTCCTCACCCTAGAGCAGTGGTTGGCAAACTGTGGCTCGCGAGCTACATGCGGCTCTTTGGCCCCTTGAGTGTGGCTCTTCCACAAAATACCACGTGCAGGCGTGCATGTACAGTGTGATTGAAACTTCGTGGCCCATGCACAGAAGTCGGTATTTTGTGGAAGAGCCACACTCAAGGGGCCAAAGAGCCACATGTGACTCGCAAGCCGCAGTTTGCCGACCACTGCCCTAGAGGAACACAACTCAGTCTTTCCCTGTTCATCTCTGACACCCCAAGTCCACCTGGACCACCTTAAGAGTCCTCCAAGAAAGTCTGCACTGCAGTCCCAGGCTAGCCACACTCTTCTCCAAGAAGGAACCAGGAGGGTGGAGCTAGTGCATTCCCTTAGGCTGACCCCATATGGAGGGGAGTGCCCTACCCAAGAAAGATGGTGTCTGTGGGTGGTATGTATGAGGGATTCAGCACAGAGACTTTGATGCTGTCCCTTTAGCCTTCTCCCCAAAGTCACATAACCCTGTGAGTCGCCTTCTCTCTGCTGGAGCTCAGGGTGAGTAACCATGAATGAGATTTTGTGCATTAACCCTTTAAGAAATTACCTGGATGTCTAGCATATTCCTGTCTCTCTAGGCAGATAGAACCTGTGATTTTCATAGCCAGATGTTTTGTGGACTCCTCTTCCTGGCTCTGGTGCTCTGGGATGGGAAGTGTGGAGTGTAATCCAGACTCCTTGCTCCTCGGGAGGTACCTTTGAGCTGAGATACCCCTCCAGATTCTCAACCACTGCACTTGGGTGTGAGCCCAGCCCTTTGTGTCTCTGCCCTTCCTACCAAATTTTGATGTGGCTTCTTCTGTAAATCTTTGGTTATAATAAGACTTCTATTAAGCTAGTCTTCAGTTGGTTATTCCGATTGATTCTTCTATAATTTAACTGTAATTCTGGTTTGATCCGGGAAGAATATGAGTGTAACTTCCACCTTCTCTACCATCATCTTGGATCTCATATCATTCCTTCCTAAAAACTGATGTTTTATGCTAAAATAACAATAATAATGTATATACATTAACCTAAAACCTCTAACGATTTTTATGTATAACTAAATCCCTATAAAATACCTATATAGTTAACAAACTATGTTTAAGATGTAAAATGTTAAAACATAGCTTCCTGATAATCAAACAATTCATATAGATATTAACAAACAGTTGCTTTGTATGTTTTAATATTATGAAGCCTGTCTTAGCCCAGAACATTGAAGATGAACATCCCTTCACTGATAGCTCAGTGTTACCTTAAAGAACATCTACAGGTGAATTTTATATTCTGCCAAAATTGTACTTTAAAATGTGCCTAAAGACTTTTCCTGCACATCATTTTGTGAAAATTTTGTATTATGTTTAAAGGATGTACATTCTATGACATTACTGCATTCATAAATAAGAGGCAGTCTCTACTAGGAAAATGTTAGCCAGAGAGAGATTCTGTGAGACCATACATGCAAAATTGATTCAATAGTATAATAGGAGAATTGTCTACCATCCCTGAAAAATTCAACAGTGGCTTACTATAAGAAAATCTCTCAACAAATCTATTATGTCAGTAGGTTTAGTGAGATCTAGCATATGATGACCTCATTTTTCTATACCAGTCATTAGATTAAAAAAGCATTAAACACATTTTCCAAATAGAAAAATATTATAAAACCAGTTATAATAGATACTTTAAAATTATAAAGAATATTCATGTTAAGCTAGAAGTCAGTGCTTAAAGGGGAAAACTAAAGGCATTCCCATTAAAAACAGAATAGAATGTCAGATACCACCATTATAATGACATATTGTTGCAGTTTCTGTGCAAGGCAGCAAAACAGCAAACCAAAAATAATGCTGGCAAAGACAAAAGACAAATTATCATTTTGATTACAAAGATTACATATGTAGAAGAGCTAAGAGAATTATTAGAAAATCTCTTAGAATTAAAAAAAAGTTTTGTAAGGAATCCAGTTATTAGATGAAAATGTTAAATAAAATCTTTTTTCTATTCCACTTAAAGCCAGTTAAAAGAGGTGGGTGTTTTTGTTTTGTTTTGTTTTTTTACTTAAAAAATAGCTTCATTTGTGCCAAGAAGGTATAATTCTGATAAACATTAGTACAAGTGTTTTTAAACAATTCTCTAATAACAATATGGACGAGCTATCACATCCCCTTTCTTTTTTCTTTCTTTCTTTTTAAAATATATATATTTTATTGATTTTTTACAGAGAGGAAGGGAGAGGGATAGAGAGTTAGAAACATCGATGACAGAGAAACATTGATAAGCTGCCGCCTGCACACTTCCCACTGGGTATGTGCCCGCAACCAAGGTACATGCCCTTGGCCAGAATCGAACCTGGGACCGTTAAGTTCTCACTGTACTTGAACAAGAGACTGTGACGCTATTAAGTGCAAAAGCCTTCTTGTCACTATTAGGAAAATCGTATCTGTGAACAAAACAAATACAGACAAGTTTCCCTAAAGCAAAAAGAGAAACCAGTCCTGGAGACACCATTTGAGCGTGAAAGAGAGCCTGAGTTAGACGTACTCTAAAATGTACCAGTAAATTCCCTTTCTATTCAAGACTGACTGAGTTTGTTTACCGTCATCTAATATATCTGCCAAGGAGAGTATCTATAATAATAAAAATGCAATATGCTAATTAGACCAGACGTCCTTTCAGACATCCTTCTGGACAACCTTCCGTACAAAGCCAGGGCTATGCAGGAAGCCCAGGTTCCCAGTGCCTGCTGGCGGCCGTGGGAAGCCCGGGTCTCGGGTGCCAGAGGGAAGCTGGTGCCAGCAGCCGGGGGAAGGAAGGCCTACCCTTGGACGAATTTCGTGCATCGGGCCTCTAGTATACCTATGAGGAGCATGCAAAATAAACAAATACATACTTGAATCATTCCATTCAACAATTTACTAAGTCATAGACTTCCTCACCTCCAATCCTTCATTTCAATGACAAAGAGATACTGTGCCTAAATAACTACCCCAAAATTGAGACTATTTCTGCTATTTAATCAATAAGGCAACAGAGTTTAAATACAGATGTACTCAGAAGACCACCTTTAGTTATGACATTGTCTTTGACTATTACACTCTATGTTTAAGCTATATGTTTTACAGCTGCAATTTTATCAGGGTAATTGCATTTGCAAGTATTTGTATCCATGTTTTGATTTGAATATCTATATGCAGTTTAGTAAAGTACTAGAGCATAATGTGTTTTGTGAGTAAAGGGGTCATTTTATGTAATGTTCTCTACTGGACTTAAACATAACTCAACAATTTGAGACTTATTCAAAGTCAATTCAGATACTTAGAAGTAAAACAATATGTATCAAATATAGATCTATCAAAGCTGAGGGAAGTTTATTTTATAAAAAAATATATATTATTTTCAATATAATCAAATATATCACCTATGTACATATTTAAATAACTTTAGTGCCTAAATTATTTAATTACACATTTAGTGGAAAATGCAATTCAACCTGGCTCTCATAAAAGACAAATTGAATCTGGATATATAGTATATCTTAATGCAGAACTTATTTGTCAAAATTTAAACAGAAGCCACACTTCAATATTTATTCCATTTGGAAAATAGCTTATGTCCCATTCCTTTACCCATATCTAACAAGAAAATATATCTTCATCTGTAGCAACACTGATAAAAGACAACAGGAATGGCAGCAGATAGATCCTCTTTCTACTAGACCAACTATTAATTTTACCATTCATGAGTCAAGAAAATGTAATATCCATAAATCACCTTTACTATTAAGTGAATAACATGTACTCAAATTGCCTATTTCATTCTCTCTACCTATAACTTTACAAGTGACTGCTTTATTTATTCACAAGTTTATTATTTCTGACGATCAGTATCAGTTATGGTCATTTTGTTAAATGTAAAATATATATTTAGAAACATGAAAAAATTACATTTTCTAAGATTTTAGCATTTATGGATGTCAGAAGGCTCAAGATTCAATTTCAGCAAAACACTTAGAATATATTTCCTTCTCGCCCCTCTTCTTTTTAGAAATCTAAACAATCAGTCTAATTCAATGAGTCAAATATTCTCCTCATAAAAACACACAGTAGGAAATTAAAAATACTTATTTGTTTATCATATAGAGAGAGGTAGGATTTTTTTCAGAAAGCACTCTGGAACTGTATCTTAGACAAGTGCTTGATAAAAGTTTGAATTCCACAATGTAAACACTAAATAAATTGCTCTGACCTAAAGTAAACTCATTTATATAGCTCCTATAATATTTAAAGAAAATTTCAAGCCAATGAGATAACCACAATAATTTAGCTATTAAAAATAAATAAATAATGATTTAATAGTTTGAATAGAATTGCTTATTATTCTACATCTGGAAGCCAGGTGTATTTCTGATATTAAAGTAAGTTAATGTCTTAATCATCTTTCAGCCAATAGTATCAAAAAAATTAAGTGGCTTCATGGAGTTTGGGGAGCAGGAAAGGGGGACAATGTCAACTATAAAAAAGTTCAACATTTTATTTTATATCTTAAAAGCAACCATATCCAGATTACCTATTATTTGTATAATATGATTTAGGTATAAAGTTAAGAGATATGTAGGGTTAAAAAATTTTCAAAGGACTGCAACAATGAGCACTGAAACAAGAGAGTTCCTAATAAACCTGTGTCTTTCAACCTTGTTGTTAGGATTAAAACCCAAATTATTATCTTTAGTAAGTATAATATTAAGAAAAATACTTATGCTTTATTGGGTAGTATAGAAAAGAATCCTTCCATTCCTAAGTCTATATTTTTCTATCAACATGTAAAACCCTATCTCCCATTTATTATTGAAGTTAGAAGAAAAAAGCAGCTCTTTTTATTTTCACTTCTCTTATAAAAGTTTTTCTGATGGTATGCTCTAACCTAGGCTATCTAAATTTAATCTTAAATCCACAATAAGGTGGGTATTTTTGTTTATTTGTTTGTTTGTTTTTTATACTGTCGTGTTTTTAAATATATTTTATTGATTTTTTACAGACAGGAAGGGTGAGGGATAGAGAGAAACACCAATGAGAGAGAAACATTGATCAGCTGCCTCCTGCACACCTCCTGCTGGGGATGTGCCCACAACCAAGGTACATGCCCTTGACCAGAATTGAACCTGGGACCCTTCATTCCACAGGCAGACGCTCTATCCACTGAGCCAAACCAGTTAGGGCCACAATAAGGTGTTGATTTCACAAAGTAATTAATAATCTTTTCTATATTTCTTATCTATAGGTATGTCAAGAAACATCCAGGCTGTGCGTGAGTATCCTCTTGCCCCTTGCCACCAGAGGGCCTCTGATGTTCCCTTTGCCTAGAATGAACTTCCCTTACCTCTTCCTCTAATTTATGTTCTCCTTCACATCTCACCTCAAACCTCATTCCTAAAAGAGTCTTCCCCTTAGTCTTCATGAGGTGAGAGTCTACATGTACTTTTGTTCACCATTGTATCTCCAGAGTTTAGCAGAGTACCTGGCATATGGTAGAAGCTTATTAAATACTAGGGGCCCAGTGCACGAAATTCCTGCACTGGGTGTGTGTGGGGGGGTGTCCCTCAGCCCAGCCTGCCCCCTCTCACATACTGGGAGCCCTCAGGCGTTGACCCCCATCACCCTCCAATCGCAGGATCGGCCCCTTGCCCAGGCCTGATGC
>NW_006283768.1:571826-577708 GCF_000327345.1 Myotis davidii | reverse complement strand
CCTGCTTTCCCTTTCGCCTCCCTGCATTGTGCCTACATATGCAAATTAATCGCCATCTTGTTGGCAGTTAACTGCCAATCTTAGTTGGCAGTTAATTTGCATATAGCCCTGATTAGCCAATGAAAAGGGTAGCGTCGTACGCCAATTACCATTTTTCTCTTTTATTAGTGTAGATATGTTGAGTAAATTATTAAATGAAGCACAAGTGTTTAAAAAATGGTCATGAATCTGAACAGTTTCTGAGTTTCATGGTAATATAAAAATTTACTGAGGTCAAGAAAATTATCCATTTTCCCCTTAAACATGTATTCGGGTTTTCTGGGTCTAGACACAAACAATGAACTCCAAAAGTTCTGTGTGGGAGTATTTTAAGTACCAAAACAACCTCTACTTGCTACTGCATTTCAGAATATGAATAGGAAAATAAATACGTTTTTAAAAGATATTTTTTTAAAATATATTTTATTGGTTTTTTACAGAGAGGAAGGGAGAGAGATAGAGAGTTAGAAACATCAATGAGAGAGAGACATCGATCAGCTGCCTCCTGCACATCCCCCACTGGGGATGTGCCCGCAACCCAGGTACATGCCCTTGACGGGAATCGAACTTGGGACCCCCCAGTCCGCAGGCCGACGCTCTATCCACTGAGCCAAACCGGTTTCAGCAATATTTTTAAAATACATGAATGCTTGTTCATTCTACTATAATTGGTCAATTGTACAAGTGTATCAATCACTATTTTTTGAAACACTTGCATTGTAACACATTTCATCATAAGATAACTGAGTGTTCTACATACATAAATTTTCCAAAAAAATGAAAAGTATTCTTTAAATAATTGAACTTTTTAAATTTAAGTATTTTTAGCTATTGAGTAGTAATTATATCAGAAATAACTGATATCTGAACTCTTCTGCCATGATAAATAGTTCTTGTATATGTTTTTGTAAAATTTTCTCTTCTCCTTATCTGTCATCATGGACTTGCTGCAGTCAGCATGTCCCTGATCAGTTCTTTTAGTTTGCTGTGGGCTGGGATATCATAGTAAAAGTTTCATTAACAGATGCTTAAAGTAAGAGCTGTAAGTTCTAAGCTTCTCTTAGTGGGAAAAAAAAGCATGAAATTTGATGGCTACTAACATTTGGTGTTTATCAGAACAAAGTTTGAAGTCGAGCTGCTGGGAGATAATTTTCCATGTCTAACATTTCCACACAACTAGACATTAACAGTCAATTTCTCCAGGACTATCCTTTCAAGAAGATTTGAATAAGCAGACAGCCCTGGAAAGACGAACACATGACTTCTGGAGCAAACTTACATTCCCAGAAAATAAATATGGAGATATGCTGTCCCTCTCCCAGAGACATTTAAGAGTAATAAAGATTAAAATGCCTACCACCCCTTTTTAGGGTAAAATTGCTATATTGTAGGTTAAGGAAGATAATCTCTGTTTCTCTGGAGGTAAGGATGGGTAGGTTTGCCATAGCTCTCACATAAGATTAAATTCGACCAACACCTGGCCCTTTTCTCTTTGACCTATGGGGATAGGAGATCAGGGACCACAGCCAAGATGTTACATTACTATAGGCATTAAACTGTCTAAACCCATTTACTCATTGTCTCCTTATATGCTGAATCTATAAAAAAGAGTAGCAAGTCAATCAATCAGCTATCACCATACTACTGCATAGAAACTGCCTAAACACTTGACATCAGTTCTATTACATATCAGTCATGTGATGATGGACAAACTATTTAATCTTCCTTATCTCAAGTGATCTCATTTTCAAATAGATTTAATAATTATTATCTCAAAAGACTGCTGTAAAGAATGAATACTATATAAAAAGCAGGTAGTTAACATGCCTAGAGAAAATATGGTTATTCTTAATTTTATAAATAACTCATAACATAAACTAACAATAAAATTAAGAATAAAATACAAAACTTGAAAATGCATATTATAAATCACTATTACTTTTTTATAAGTATATTGCAAATATATTTCAAGTAAAATTAGAAAGGTGAACACATAAATCACTGCCTAAAACAGAGATTATCAACTTCTAAAATAGAGGCAAAGACAGGAATATCAGAATAACTGGTAAAGCTTTTTCAAACAGTACAAGTCCTTTCCCCTCAGATACCTGCTCCCCTAGACAATTTTGACTTTGATTTTGTAGTGCTAAGAGTCTATATATGTACATTCTAATACGATCTTTTATCCCACTTCTCGCTGACTCAAAAGATAACATATTTGCTAAAATTACTTTGCCTGATATAACTTTTGATTATTTTATCAAACTGCAATTGACAATGAAAATGTTTACTTCACCTCCATTTTTTGAAAGATATTTTCTCTGGGTATAAAATGATTAAGTTAGCAGCTATTTTCTTTTATAACTTTAAAAATATAATTCCATTATCTTCTGATTTCCAATTATTTTTGTTGAATAATAACCTGGAGCTTAATTTTGCTCCATTGCAAGTACAATGTCTTTTGTTCTGTCCACATTTAAGAATTCTTCTTTTGTACTTAGTTTTCAACAATTTTAACATATTGTGCTTTGGTGTAGTTTACTTTGTGTTTATTCTGCTTCAAGTTTATAGAGATTCTTAAATCTGTGGGTTGATGTCTTTTTGCACTTTGGGGAAATTCTCATCCAGTATTTCTTCACACTGCTTCTGCCCCATTCTCTTTTTTCTCTACTTCTGGGACAGCAATTATACATATGTTCACATGTCTCTTGTATGCTCTTATGTGCCTCCTATATTTTAATTGTGTTTTAAATTATAAATATTTTCTACTGAACTATCCCCAAATTTACTACTCTTCTACTCTACAATTAGTAAAATGACAAAAATGTTGCTTACTTCTAATCTTCCGTGAAATCCATCAACTGAGTTTTAAATTTCATGTATTGTATTTTTAGTCCTAAAATCTCTATTTGATTGTTTTGTAAACTTGGCTTTCTGTTAAATTATCTAGCTCATTTCTTATTCTTAAGCATCTTAATCAATTTTGAGTCTGAAAATCAAATACCTTGGTCAACTAAGGCAATGGTTCTCAACCTTGGCTGCACATTAGAATCACCTGGGAATCTTTTTAAAATCCTGATTTCTGGGCCTCATCCTCCGGAAATTCTGTTTCTTTGTTATGGGGTGAGGCCACAACATTAGTAACAAAGAAACAGGATTTCCGGAGGATGAGGCCCAGAAATCAGGATTTTAAAAAGATTCCCAGGTGATTCTAATGTGCAGCCAAGGTTGAGAACCACTGGTCTAGCACTATGAAGCTTCTAAATCAGGATACCTATTTAGCTGCCACTTTCTAATTGGAGTCTTGGCTTCCTGCCTAGACATCATACAAATCAACAAAACCTGCAGGAAAAAAATAACAGCACAGAATGCAGCATTACTTTCCTGTGGCTTTGCTTCCTCAAGCTTTGACTACGTTGTTGTTCATGAATTTCATTTTTTTTATTTTCCAACCTTGTAGGAATAATGAAAGATTTTATCAGCTATTTCTTCTTAACACCTCAGCGTTCCTTTCTATGCCACTTATAAATTTTTTAAAAAATGCCTTAATGTAAAAAGGTCCAGAGAATGTCAGATTAACCTCAATGCATTTCTCTTTCTCTCTGGAATATTTATCCCTTAGGTCCTATCTCCTTTGGTTGCTCTTTGTTGCCTTCAACCATTTGGAAATCACCTAATTTATCCACTTCTACAATTGCTCTCAGCAGGATAATTGTAGCTAGTACAGGCTACTCCAGCATACACAGAAACAGAATTCTTCACTATTCTTAAGACACCAAAACATGTGACTAAATACTACTAAAAGAAAAGAAAAATGAGTCATGTAATAATAAAACCCAGCCTCAAAATTGGAATGTATTCTGTAGATTATGAAAAGAAGCACCTCTATCCTTCAGAACAACACAAAAAACTTTTCTCTTACTGAGAATATATATATACACACACATATATATAAAACCCTAATATGCAAATAGGAGGAACAGTGGGAACAACAGAATAACTGGTCACTATGATATGCGCTGACCACCAGAGGGTGCGTGCAGAACATGGCAGGTGTAGGCAGCAGGTGGCAGAGCGCAGAACATGGTGGACATCGGCTGCGGCAGGATGGTGGCGCAGGTGAGCAGGAGCACTGTAATCGGGCTGAACCTTTGGTGGTTACTAAAAATTCTTTGCTCCCATGTGCCGCCATCCTGCTCTGTGTTCACACCTGCTATTGGTGCCAGCCCCGCTCACACCCACTGCTGGCACCGGAGCCGCCGCTTGTACCCGATTGCTCGGCGCCGTTAGTGGGTACAGGTACAAGCAGCAACTGCTGGCCCCAATCACCCCTCAGTGCTTCTCCACCTCCCCCTGCTCCTGAGGGGTGACTGGAGCAAGCAGCCACCTCTCACACCCACTGCCAACACTAGAGTCACTGCTCGCACCCACTGCTGGCGCCAACCCTGCTTGCACCCACTGCCAGTGCCTGGCGCCGGTCCCAATAACTCAGTGTCATCAGTGGGTGCGAGAAGCAGCTGCCGTCCCGATTGCCTCTGAGGGCTTCTCCACCTCCCCCTATTCCAGAGGGTCAATCCGGGCAACAGCTGCCACTCGCACCCGCTGATGGAGCCAGCCCTGCTCTTACCCGCTGCTGGTGCTGGCCCTAATCGCTATGCTCTGTGCCATCAGTGAGTGCAAGCAGGGCAGTGGTGCTGCCGGCAGATGGGACCAGGAGCTGTGGCGAGAGGGACTGGCCAAGACCCGCCCCTGTGCCCACCACAGCCTCAAGGCCCACAGTTCCTTTCAAGGTGCACAAATTCGTGCTCTGGGCCCCTAGTTTAACTATAAAGTTTGAAACCCTTGGGGGCACTTACAAAATCTTCACTGCCACCCCGTGCCTCAGTTTCCTCATCTGTAAAGTGGGGGGAATGGGAGTAGCTGTTACATGGAAGGTGGTTCTCATGTCTTCTTAAAACTGCCATTCAGTCTAGTCAATCCTCATGTTCACTGCTAACAGTATAATATTGAAAGACATTTGATACAAAAGTTGCAAATATCAGTAATAACTCTAAAGATCACTATAAATTTAATGGGTGTATTCAGAAAACCTATTCTCATTCCTAATTACAATTTCACTGTATGTTGGAATAAAGGATACAATTGTACTTTATTAAGTAAAAAACAGTTCTATTTAAAGGTGCATCTACATTAAAACACACGTTATAATATATATGGTGAATTTTTACTACTAAATAAGCTAACATGTGTTAAAAGCTCTCTGATCTAGGTATTTAATCAACAAACAAAGCAATGTTATTTATAATTTCAAAAACCCAACAGTCAACCCTAGCCAGTTGGGCTCAGTGGATAGAGCAGGGGTCCTCAAACTACGGCCCATGGGCCACATGCAAATACAAATATTGTATTTGTTCCTGTCTTGTTTTTTTACTTCAAAATAAGATGTGTGCAGTGTGCAAAGGAATTTGTTCATAGTTTTTTTAAAAACTATAGTCCGGCCCTCCAACAGTCTGAGGGACAGTGAACTGGCCCCCTGTTTAAAAAGTTTGAGGACCCCTGGGATAGAGGTTAGGCCCAATCAAGGGAACGTACCTCAGTTGCAAGCTCAATCTCCAGCCCCGGTCAGGGTGTGTTGGGAAGGCAACCAATCAATATGTCTTTCTCACATCACTGTTTCCCTGTGTCTCTCCCCATCTCTTCCACTCTTTCTAATAATCAATGGAAAAATATTTTGGGGTAAGGATTAACAAAAACAAACAAACAAAAAGCATACCCTATAGTTAGGGTTCTCAAAGTTTGTTCCAGGGACCCTTGTAGAGTCCCTGATATCTTTCAGGGAATCT
>NW_006283768.1:569971-571505 GCF_000327345.1 Myotis davidii | reverse complement strand
CCGATCAATGATTCTCTCCCATTATTATGTTTCTATCTCTCTCTCCCTCTCCTTTCCTCTCTGAAATAAAAATATTTTTAATAAATAAATAAAATAATGAAAAATAAACAGGGTGGTGGGATAGAGGTTAGGCCCAATCAAGGGAACGTACCTCAGTTGCAAGCTCAATCTCCAGCCCCGATCAGGGTGTGTTGGGAAGGCAACCAATCAATATGTCTTTCTCACATCACTGTTTCCCTGTGTCTCTCCCCATCTCTTCCACTCTTTCTAATAATCAATGGAAAAATATTTTGGGGTAAGGATTAACAAAAACAAACAAACAAAAAGCATACCCTATAGTTAGGGTTCTCAAAGTTTGTTCCAGGGACCCTTGTAGAGTCCCTGATATCTTTTCAGGGAATCTTCAAGATCAAGATTATTTTCATAGTAATGCTGTCTTAGTCTGTATGGGCTGGTATAAAACCATAAGCTAGGTGGCTTTAATAACAGAAATTTTTTTCTCACAGTTCCAGAGGTTGCGAATTCTGAGTCTGCTTTCTGGTTCATAGACAGCAGTCTTCTCACTGTATTTAAACAGGGTTACCGTAGCTGTTTTTCTCAGTGGATAGAGTGTTGGCCTGCGGACTGAAGGGTCCCAGGTTCAATTCTGGTTACGGGCACATGCCTGGGTTGCAGGCTCGATCCCCGGTGGGGGGTGTGCAGGAGGCAGCCAATCAATAATTCTCTCTCATCATTGATGCTTCTATCTCTATCTCCCTCTCCTTTCCTCTCTGAAATAAAAATATTTTTAATAAATAAATAAAATAATGAAAAATAAACAGGGTGGAAGAAGTAAGGGAATTAGTCCCATTCATAAGGGCCCATATCTGAATTAACTTTCAAAGGCCACAACTCCAAATGTCTTCACACTGGGGATTGGGTTTCAACATAAGAATTTCAGAGAGACACATTCAGTCTTTAGAAAATGCTAAGATTTTGTTTGCCTATTTGACTCTTGCTTTCTTATGAACACTTGTATATTCTTGTATTTTAAATATTTCTCAGTTTTAATTTCTAATATAACAAATATCAATAAATACAACCCACCTAAATAAAAGTTGTTTAGGCCCTCAATCATTTTTGAGAGTATAAAAATGTTCTGATGTCAAAAAGTTTGAGAACCAGTACCCCACAACCTAAATGATAAATTAAGAAAGAAAAAATATCAAAAACTGTTGCTAAAAATCGTAAAATATTAATTTTACATTATGTTTTTAAATACTAAATGTCTAAGAGTATCAATAAATGTTAATATAGTAAGAGTTAAATCAGAAAGCATAGTTCACCAATATTGAAATAAAACAAGATGGCAGCATAGGTAAACACCAGAAATTGCTGCCTCGCACAACCACTTCAAAAATAAAAATAAAAGACAAAATGGACATCATCCAGAACCAAAGGAAGGCTGGCTGAGTGGAAATTCTACAACTAGAAGGAAAGAGAAAAGCCCACTGAGACTCAGAGGAGGTGCGGAAGTAAAGTGCAGAGGTACAGA
>NW_006283768.1:566970-569174 GCF_000327345.1 Myotis davidii | reverse complement strand
AGAAAAAAGAAGAAAAAGGTAAAGATACAAATTATGAACAACAAATACACATCTATCAACAAGTGAATCTAAAAATCAAGTGAATAAATAATCTGATGAACAGAATAAACTGGTGAATATAATAGAACCAGGGGCATAGAAAGGGAGTGGACTGACTATTCTTGGGGGGAGGGGGAGTGGGAGTTGCGGGAAGAGACTGGGAAAAAATCGTACACCTATGGATAAGGATGGGGGGGGGAAGGGCAGAGGATGAGGTGGGAACAGGTGGAGGGGAACTATGGGGGGAAAAAAGAGAAACAACTGTAATAATCTGAGCACTAAAGATTAATTTAAAAATAATTCACCAATATTAAATGTTTCTACTCTCACAGAATATTATGGACTGAATTGTGTCCCCCAAAAATTCATATGTTGAAGTGTAAACTCCAGTGTGACTATATTTGAGCAAACAAGAACTTTAAAAACATAATAAAAGTTCAATGACATCCTAAAGGTGGAGCCCTGATCCAAGTGGATTGGTGTCCTTATAAGAAAAGGAAGAGTTACCAGGGATGCATGTGCACAAAGAAAAAGCCATGTGTTGACACAGCAGGAAGGTGAACATCTATCTGTAAGCCAAGAATACAGCTCTTGGAAGAAACCACAACTGCAAACTCCTTGATCTTGGACTTCCAACCTCCATAATTGTGAGAAAATAATTTCCGTTGTTTAAGCCTTCACTCTATAGTATTTTATTATGGCCACCCTCACAAACTAATACAGAAGACTGAAGTTCTTCTGGTTGGCCTAGTGACCTTCTGTAAGTTTTAGCTATTTCAGTAAGAATCACAATGGTAGAAGACATTGTACATGTGCCCCACAACATTTTTCTAATTCTTTTATTTTCTGTGCCCCTTGAAAACTTAATACAAGGACAGTTTTACTGAAATAATTTTTTTATTCTCCCCTGAGGATATGGTTATTGTTTTGAGAGAGAAACATTGATGTGAGAGAGAAATATCAAATGGCTGCCTCCCATACACACCCTGATTGGGGATTGAACGCACAATTTAGTTAAGTACCCTGACCTGGAATTGAGCCCACACCTTTTGTATACAGGACCATGGGTCCAACCAACTAAGCCACCTGGGCAGGGAGGAATGTAAAGTTAAATGTGCAGTCAATATTTTCCCATCATTTACACCCAGGTTAGTACAACAAATGTAACTTATCTGCCCTTTCTAATTCTTTTATTTTCTGTGCCCCTTGAAAACTTAATACAAGGACAGTTTTACTGAAATAATTTTTTTATTCTCCCCTGAGGATATGGTTATTGTTTTGAGAGAGAAACATTGATGTGAGAGAGAAATATCAAATGGCTGCCTCCCATACACACCCTGATTGGGGATTGAACGCACAATTTAGTTAAGTACCCTGACCTGGAATTGAGCCCACACCTTTTGGTATACAGGACATGGGTCCAACCAACTAAGCCACCTGGGCAGGGTGGAAATGAAAAAAACTTAACTCATACACAGAGCTTGAATGTCATGTCATCTCAAAAATGATCCTTCAAAGCCCTAGCTGGATAGCTCAATTGGTAAGAGCATTGTTCAGATATGCCAAGGTTGTGGGTTCAATCTCCGGTCGGGGCACATACAAGAATCAACCAATGAATGCGTAAATACGTGAAACAACAAATTGATGTTTCTCTTTCTCTCTTCCTCTCTTTCTCCAAAAGTAATAAATAAAAAAATAAAGAAATATAATCCTTAAAAAAATCTTTGTTTCTCTCCCCAAATGTAAAGCAAGTTGATCACTGAAAGAAAGAAAAATACTCCTGATGAAAGATATACTTTTTAACAAAAAGTGGGGCACTGTGTGTCTAGTTACCCTCATTTGACTCCCTAGGCAAAGGATATTTTCTAATAATATTATAAAGGAAAAGCTTATTATTATTATTATCATTATTATTATTATTATTATTACTTAGTTATCATTTACTAGCCCTCATAATATATTTCTCTTAGAAACTTACTTTCATCACTAGCCAGTTGTCACATTTAAGGAAAAAATTAATTTCTCCAATTCTTCAGGACCTTAGTCTCCAGATTTCTAAACAAAGAGCACTAGATTTAAAATACGGCTTTACAGCATTATATGAAAAGTAACCTGTCTATATACAGGTAGGCTTGAATATTCACCATTGTGGTGACTAAATGTTA
>NW_006283768.1:561806-566883 GCF_000327345.1 Myotis davidii | reverse complement strand
AGTTAAATGTGCAGTCAATATTTTCCCATCATTTACACCCAGGTTAGTACAATAAATGTAACTTATCTGCCCTTACAAAAGTGCTTGCTGCCACTGAAATAAATAGTCTCAAAATAAAATTCAATGCTAAAATTGCATATTTTGACAAGAATATAAATTTTCTTTTACTTAAATCAATTAGGCGGATTAAATATATAGATCTGTAAGCTTTTACTATCTTAAACTTGGAGTTTAATGTCTTTTGTTATAAGGTATAATCTTACTTGAACTCTATTAGATAAATGGAAGGAAATCTTGAAATACATTGTACTTGTGATATAAAACATCAATAATAACCATATCTATTACACATTATTTTTCTATTAAAGTCTTTCAGCATACTATTAAATTCAAATAATCTAAATAAAAATTTATCAACTTATGCCTAATTTATAACTCAATTATATCCTGGCTTTTACAGATGTTCAGAATAGGTATACATATATACTTAAATAACTTCCCTCTCCTCCAAAATAATACTTTGTAAAAATTTTTTACAAATCTACATGGGCAGCTTCTAGTTAAAAATATTTTAATATATCACCATTACTCAAAATATTTCGCTCATAGCCTAGTATGTAAATGTGGATATGTATCCTGTATAGGATGACTTTGTGTGTCCTCCAGGTAGGCCCAGAGGGCAGTGTTGGCAATAATGACCCATCTGTTCACTACTGGCAACTAGGAAACTTCTAATGAAGACAGATGTGAGTCACCCTGTACATGCAGGCTGCAGGGTGTTAATGAATCCACCTAATGGTCACTACCTGCCACTGTTGACTGATTGATCACCTAAATAAAAGGTATAGTTTGAAAGCAAAATGAGTATTTCACATACTCATTAGTCTTAACAGGACATGGCTTTCGCTTTTTCTTATAAACTCACTCTTTACTACTTGTCTTTATCAATTCTTATAAAATATTACTCTTATTAGACTCAGACTTTTAAAATAAACTTGCTAGCACTATTGAAAAATTAATTCCTCCTAAATTTCTCCATTGACTGACCCACAAGGTATCCATTCCATGTTATGATGCAGCAAAACACAAAGGTAATATTTTTCTATGTCATAAAACTATTCAGGTACAGTTATATGTAATTTTGTCACAAATATCAATTTCTCTAAAATTTTACTTTTTAAAATATTGTCAGTATCTGCTTTGAAATAAAATGATTTCATTCCATAGTCCAAACTGACTGTTTACAGAGACCAATTTTTGAAATATTTATATACCCATAAAAAATGTATAGAGATGGTCATTTTACTTTCTAAAAGATGTTGTGGGTAAGACTCAAGAATTATAATTTCTGCAGTTGTTTTTCAGAGTAAAATTATACTTAAACTCTTAAAGAAAATCCAATAAAGCCATAAATTTATACTTAGAAAAATTCATACATATAAAAAAGTATATACAAAAAGTGGAACCATATTTTTCAAAATATGGCACGTTTATGCATAAAGCTATGAGAAATATTATCCTATAAAATAAAAGGGTAATATGTAAAGAGACCAAACTGCAGAACCGAACCAATCAAAGCATAATATGCTAATGATATGCTAAGGCTGCTCAACTGCTCACTATGATGTGCACTGACCACCAGGGGGCAGATGCTCCAACCAGTAGGTTAGCTTGAGGCTTGGGTCCAGCCGATCAGGACTGGGCAAGATGGGCCAGACACACCCTGGAGGCCTCCTGCGGTCCGCGCTGCTGTGGCAGCGTGAGCCTCTCCCAATCGAGACTGACTGGGCACGAGCCCATGGCAGGCACAGTGGGGCAGGGATGAACAGGAGCGGGAGGTAGGAGCTGCAGGCCACATTGGACTGAGGGTTTTGGCCAGATCCCTTAAGGCCACCCAGAGGGACCCCACCCATGCACAAATCCATGCACCAGGCCTCTAGTTTAAAGTAATTGTTATAATTAAGTTTGAAGAAGTTTCCACAGTTTATAAACTATTAAATTTCACTTTCTGTATGGAGATTTAAAACGACCAGTGGTTGCTTCAGTCACTAATGGGCTATTTATTCTTACAGCAAATCAATTTACTGGAGTGGGAACCATGACTGACTTTCATTAAGATGACCTGCATCCTTAAAAGTTACAATTCAAATGTGAACACATGCATGCAATGTTATACGTACATACACACACACCATCCCAATAGTTACTTTTAAAGAGACAAAGGTGTTCCTTTAGCCTAATAAGTCTCAAATATCCAATAAAAATTCCATGTGAACTTTTTAAAAGAGGAAAATAATAAGACCATTCAAATAAGTTAAAATAAATAGAGCAGCAAGATAATCACATTACCAAATATACCAGTTTTATTCATATAAAAGCAGTGATGTAGCAAAATTTTTATTATCAAAGACAGTGTATAAACACGAATTACATGTGGTTGCTTCTGTGATTATTTACTAGAAACAATATATGTAATTTTTCAACAAAATGGATGCTTTCATGGGCATTATCTCATTTCTTATACAATCCTGTGAAATTGGAATTGTCGTAACTCCCACCTACATTAATAATAGAGGAATATGCAAGTTGTCCAGGACACTGTCATGTAATGACCCTTCAGCAGGCTGCATCCCTGCCTCCTGCTCAGGCAGCTCCAAATCCCAGGGTAGGTAGGATAGGATGCGATAAGAGGGGATAATAAAGGAGAGGGAGAGGAAGGCAGGCCTGCATGCAGACAGGCTGAGAGGAGAAATAGAAATACTGAAAGAGGGGGCGGGGCTGCGGCTGAGGCCTCCAGGCCAGCACATCTCTTATCCTGGCCGGCACCTCTGCTCCCTCGCTCGCTCCTTCCCGCCCTCCCCGCAGCACTGGCCCAGCCGGCTTCCCCTCGGTCTCTCCTGAATATTGAGCGCCCCTGTTGTAGTTCCCGAGCTCCATTGTGGAAGCCCAGGCTCGCCATATTGTGCCGCGCTGGCGGCGGCTTGGACCCGAGTCTCCCTCCGGCCACAGTCAGCGGAGTCAGGGCTGGGGCGGGCGCCGCAATGTCTCAGGCTGTGCAGACAAATGGAACTCAACCATTAAGCAAAACATGGGAACTCATGTGAATTACAACGAACACCTCAGGAGGCAATAACGGATGGCTCAGAAATTGTGGTTTCACCTCAAAGTCTACACAGTGAATTAATGTGCCCAATTTGTTTGGATATGTTGAAGAACACCATGACTACAAAGGAGTGTTTGCACCGTTTTTGTGCAGACTGCATTATCACAGCCCTCAGAAGTGGCAATAAAGAATGTCCTACATGTCAGAAAAAGACAGACAGGCCAAGAGGAGAAAGAGAAATACAGAACTACAGAAAGGGAAAAAGAAAAAAATGCAGGAATGGAAAAGGGAAGTAAATTCCGGGCTGCACTTGGGAGGGGTGGCAATCGTGGGGGGTGGGGGGAGGAGCAGCTGCGCCCCGGCGAGGGGCGGGGCACAGGTGGCACAGAGCAGGAAGCCCTACCCAGATGCTGAAGGAGGGCTGTGGCCCCCGTGCAGGATGTTAGGACTGAAGAGTGGACGGTCCGAGGTCTTCTGGGTGGAGGCGCTCCTGCTCCATGGCAGCAGCGCCCAGGTGGCATGGGCCTCAGCCACCCTCGCTAGGCCAGGCATCCCGCGCTGGGAGGGGAGGCGCAGCTTAGCTGGGGCAAAGTTGATCACTAAGGAGGGTACCGCTTTCGTCCCTGATGGCTGGGCGCCAAAGACACTGGCCAGAGTTACAATGGTAGCACATTAAGTGTACTTTGTTGACTAGAAGTTGGGGCGTCCTGGGCAGGGAATGGGAGGATGGTGGCAGGGAAGCCAGGGAAGCGGGGGACAGCAAAGGCCTGGCTGGGGCTGGGCCCTGGGCTGGGGGTTAACGCCCCCTGAACGGAAGCTTTAATATCAAAGTTCGCTCAGGTGGGGCTGGAAACATGTCCCAGAGAGAAAAGGGGAAGGTTTAAAAAAGAAACGAGTGAACATACTCCACCTCTACCCGTCGGACCCTCTCCAAGGTGCGGGTCACCGCAGTCATGCAATGTTATTTTTTTTCCATTTCTCTCCTACTCTAATTTTGGAATTTCTGATCCTGGGAAAGAATCAAACAAAATCTCAAGTTCAGTGAGAACTTGGTTCATTTACAGATTTCACTGAAGAAAGAAATATTATATTGGTTTTATGTAATCTCCAGGTATATATTGAAAGAGGTCTCTTTTTTTGTATTAGTTCTGTCAGTGCAGTTCCTTTATTATGTATGTTTGATGATTTCCCTATTAAAATATCAGAGATATGGAGATATTTTGCACTTTAGCCTCGATGAAAAGTACAAGATATGTTCAAAGCTTCCCCAATTTTTTTCTGTGTTGGTAGCTATGTAAGTTAATAACATGGCATATGAACTAATGATATGGGGAAAAATGTTTGCTTCCGTTTGAAAAATGTGTTTAGTATTTTGGTTTGCCATATATCAGTTTATAAATTTGGTGCTTTGCTAATTACACTCTAGAGAAACAAGTTAACAGAGCTTAGACCTGCCTTGATATGTAGTAAAAGATAATTCTGTAGAAGGATGTCAGCCAGGAGAGTAAAAGTCATTGTCTTCTTAATTTAGTTTTATATTGAGGGACAGTGTTCAGCGTTTGGACCCAGAAGGCTTTATGATGGCAGGTCAGAAATAAGATGGGATTATGTGTTATTTTTCATCCCTGTTCTGATTTCAGGTATGTTTCCAAGTTTGTATTATCACAGTATTTACAAAGACATGTTTGCATTGAGAAATGGACCCTACAGGGTTTTTGCCAGGGAGGAGACAGAACCATAACTAAAGTCTTATCTCGATCTTGGAACTATTTGTCTGTCATTTTTGACATTTTGGGGCCAGCTTGAGGTTTTAAATCTTCAATCCAATAAAAAAAGAAAAAAAATACTGAACGAGAACAAAAAAAAAAAAACGCAGGAGGGGGAAGGTCAAGGGGGGAAAAGGGGGAGACATATGTAATACTCTTTGTAATACTTTAAGCAATAAAACAAAATTTTAAAAAAAGAAAAAAATGC
>NW_006283768.1:558828-561349 GCF_000327345.1 Myotis davidii | reverse complement strand
AGTAGGGAAGGAGAGAGGGAGGCAGGTTTCAGGCTCACAAGGGAAAGGCAAATGGGGGGAAGGGGGAGGAGTAAGACGGAGACAGGGGAATGGAGAGAAAGGAGGAGTGAGGAAAGGAGAGGGGCACGGGAGGTTCAAAGGGAGGGAGGTAAAGAAAGCAGGAAAGACAAGGATTCTAAAATGGGGTGAGGCCAGGAAAATAGTTAAATAAAATGAAGAAACAGAATGTGAGAGTGAGAGGAGTTTAAAAGGAGTTAGTAAGAAAATTAAGTACAGGGTGATTTTTTTAAAATGTAGTCAGGCATCCCCTGAGGGCTCCCGGAATGTGAAAGGGTGCAGGCTTGGCTGAGCCCCATTCCTTCCCCTTCTCCCCCACCCCATGCACAAATTTTGTGCACTAGGCCTCTAGTTTTATCAATAAAAACCTTCAGAAAAATTAAGTTACTTTTCAATATCCACACTTAATAATAAGAGATGAAGCAAAATTTCAGATCCATATTTCCTAATTCATAATCCCTATGGTATTTTTTCTACACTTCAAAGTAGAAAGTGCGGTCTCTTTGATTTACTTCATAACCATTCCTTGTTTTATAGCAACACATCACTTACAAAGGGGTCATTTATTCAGCTAGTGTGGATATATGAAACAGTCGAAAAATCAGAAAAAAGCAAAAGATACCTGGAAGTATAAGAAATATCCCATAGGAGCATCCCTTCCTCTCTAAAATCAACTTTTAAAAAAATAATAACACATATCTTTGGGTAAGGAATTTTTTATAAAAGAAAGAAAGAAAAAGGAAATATCCCACAGGCCAGTGGTCGGCAAACTCATTAGTCAACAGAGCCAAATATCAACAGTGCAACGATAGAAATTTCTTTTGAGAGCCAAATTTTTTAAACTTAAACTATATAGGTAGGTACATTGTTATTAACTTAATTAGGGTACTCCTAAGCTGGCCTTTGCTAAAAACATCTTCAATCTGATTGAGGTACGTTCGCTGAGGTCGACCCCTTCCAACTCTCCCATCCACACTCGTCTTGTATCCTTGTTTCATCTATCTTTGTCACCCACGCGCGATTTGTGGACGCAACTAGCACTAACCACTGCACATGAGACTGCTGACTGGCTCACTCAACTCGTGCATGAATTGCGCGCGCCTCCCCCGCGCTGCATATCCTGCGACCCACCTGCACTGAGTCTCCCGTTGCCCAACCAACTGACACCCCCCACTTCTTCTAGATAGACTCGCCCAGGCCAAAACCGACTTCTGCACATGGGCCACAAAGTTTCAATCGCACTGTATGTGCGCGCCCGCACGTGGTATTTTGTGGAAGAGTCACACTCAAGGGGCCAAAGAGCCGCATGTGGCTTGTGAGGCGCGGTTTGCTGACCACTGTCATAGGCAAAAATAAGATTGTGGGTTTTTTCATAATCAAATACCTGCAATCTTCATTCAACTCCTATTTGCTTATATAGTATTTACTAACCTAAAAATGCATTAGGGGAATACTTGTTAAAAAAAAAAAAGTCAATCTCCACACTCGATCCTCACTCCTTTTGAATTATGTAATTTAACCCCAAAATTAATTTCTAAATCTCTTGTCAACATTTTTCTCAATTTTCTGACTACCTTCAAAACATTTATGCCTATATAACAAATACATGTTTAAAATAATCTGATTCCTCAGTATTACACACACACACACACTCACACACAGTATGGCATGGTTTCTATATTCTCTCTCTCTAACTCACTACACCATGCATGTGGCATTCTAAGTGAGAAATCTAGGAATCATCTTTAATACATCCTTCCCCCTCATCCTCTCACATCATATTAATTACTAGACGAAAATCAATGCTAACATTCAAATGTCACTTTCCCCTCACTTCCAGGTTCATTTCACTATCTTAATACAGGGACTCACTATTGAATCACTAGGTATCACATCATGACTTCTTTCTCCCTCCCTTTCCCCATATGTCATCAATTTGACTTACAGATGACTATCATGTTTTTATAAAATTTTAAAACTGTTTGTGAATCTCCTACTTAAAACATTCACTGGATCATTATCACCTCTAGATAAAAATAAAAACTGTTTTTCTCAAATCTTTATGGCTTTTCACATCCTCTGTACCTGTAGTTTTCTATCCATCTGCCAAAATTACCTATATATCCTTCAAAATACAACTCAATCATACTTTGATATCCTTTCTTGACTTCTATCATCCGCCAAGCAGAATCTATGAGTTTCCCTTCTGAAGTTTCATAGTATTTTATTTGAATACTAGAGGCTCGGTGCACAAATATTTGTCCACTTGGGGGGAGAGGGAGGCCCTCAGCCCGGCCTGTGCCCTCTCGCCGTCTGGGGCCCCGTGGGGAATGACCACCTGCTGGCTTAGGCCTGCTCCCCTGGGGATTGGGCCTAAGCTGGCAATCAAACATCTCTCTGGCAGCCCGGCAGCCCTCGGGGGATGTCCACTTGCCAGTGGGGAGCAGGCCTCAACTGCAGGCAG
>NW_006283768.1:556618-558181 GCF_000327345.1 Myotis davidii | reverse complement strand
AGGGGCTGAGGGCTGTTTTCAGGCTGGGGGTGACTGAAGCTCCCAACCACTCCTTTTTTTCTTTTTTCTGTTTTTATTCTGGGCCAGCTTTAGCTTTGAGGCTTGACTCCAGCTCTTAGGCCTCCACGGCTGAAAGTAGGTTTCTGGCCTTTGCTTACAATGTTGCGATTCTGCTGGCTGAAGTCCAGCGGTATTTGTTACATAGTTGCTTAAAGTTGCAGCTGAGAGGCCTTCAGCGGCAGGCAGGGAACGTTGGAGTCCTCTGTACAGTTAATTTGCATATCTCCCTGATTAGCCAATGGGAAGGGTAGCGGTTGTACGCCAATTACCATGTTTCTCTTTTATTAGTGTAGATTATCATATCATTGTTTATTTGTACTTGCCATCAAAGTGTTAATTTCTTGATTCAAGAGGCTTTGTACTACTCATCATTACTAAGTGCAATAAATTGCCAAGTGCCTATTATAATGGCAAACTATTAGATAATTTAATAAATATTAAAGACTAGTAATGAAAAGTAAAATGATAATTTTTTTGCATCAGAAATAATGGGACAACCCAGTCATAGGCAAAATCATTAATAATATAATGGCAGGCTTCAAAAAATAATCACAAAAGGATATATTATTTCTGTCTCTTATGTCCTTATTAATCTTTTTAGCATATTTTTACTTATATGAAATAATACCTTTTTACTTGAGAGCCACTTAAGATTAGTAAATTATATTTAGGCAATCTACTACTTAAGGGGAAAACCTAGTTTATAAATTACACCTTTATTTTTATTTATATATTTTTTATGGTTTAAAGTGTTACAAATAGTAGTACATATGTCTCCTTTTCCGCCCATTGACCTCCCCCAGATTCCCCCACCTCCCAGCCGATGACCTTAGCCTCCTAGTGTCTGTGTCCATTGGTTATGCTTATATGCATGCATACAAGTCCTTTGGTTAATCTCTTACCCCCCAAAACCTCCCCTGCCTCCCCACTTAAGTTTGACAGTCCAATAGATGCCCCCTTGTCTCTGTATCTATTATTGTTCATCAGTTTATAATGTTCATTATATTCCACAAATGAGTGAGATCATGTGATATTTATCTTTCTCTAACTGGCTTATTTCCCATAGCATAATACTCTCCAGTTCCATCCATGCTGTTGCAAATGATAAGAGTTCTTCCTTTTCTACAGCAGCATAGTATTCCATTGTGTATATGTACCACATTTTCCTAATCCACTCATCTGCTGATGGGCACTTAGCCTGTTTCCAAATTTTAGCTATGGTAAATTGCGCTGCAATGAACAAAGGGATGTATATATCCTTTCGGATTGGTGTTTCTGGTTTCCTGGGATATAGTCCTAGAAGTGGGATTATTGGGTCAAGTGGAAGTTCCATTTTTTTAAAATATAGTTTACTCCATACTGTTCTCCACAGTGGCTGCAGCAGTCTGCATTCTACCAGCAGTGCATGAGGGTTCCTTTTTCTCTGCATCCTCACCAGCACTTGTCCTTTGTTGATTTGTTGATGATAGCCATTCTTACAGGTGTGAGATGGTACTTCATTAT
>NW_006283768.1:554516-555812 GCF_000327345.1 Myotis davidii | reverse complement strand
TTGTATTTTTAGTTTCTCTTCCTGGGAGTTCATTATTGGTGTATAAGAAAAGCCATAGATTTCTGGATGTTAATTTTTTATCCTGCTACATTGCTGAATTCATTTATTAATTCTACTAGTTTTTTGATAGAGTCTTTAGGGTTTTCTATGTACAATATCATTTCATCTGCAAATAATGACAATTTTCCTTCTTTTTTTCTAATTTGGATGCCTTTTATTTCTTCTTCTTGTTTGATCACTATGGCTAGGTCTCCAGTATTATGTCAAACAGGAGTGGTGAGACTGGGCATCCCTGTCTTGTTCCTGTTCTTAGGTAAGTGGTTTTAGTTTTTGCCCATTGAGTATGATGTTGGCTGTACGTTTGTCATATATGGCTTTTATTGTGTTGAGGTCTGATCCTTCTATTCCCATCTTGCTAAGAGTTTTTATAAAGAAAGGATGTTCGATTTTGTCAAATGCTTTTTATGCATCAATTGATATGATCATGTGAGTTTTATCTCTCAATTGGTTTATGTGATGTATCACGTTTATTGATTTGTGGATATTGTACCATCTTTGCATCCCTGGAATAAATCCCACTTGGCCATGGTGTATGATCTTTCTAATTTAATGTTGGATCCGATGTCCTAGAATTTTTGTTGAGAATATTGGCATCTATGTTCATGAGGGATAATGCTATTTTTTTTATTGTCTTTATCCGGTTTGGGGGTTAGGGTAATGCTGGCTTCATAGAAAGAGCTTGGAAGAGTTCCTTCCTCTTGAATTTTTTGAATTGTCTAAGGAGGGCAAGATTTTGTTCTTCCTAAATGCTTGATAAAACTCTCCTGTGAAGCCCTCTGATCCAGGACTTTTGTTTGTTAGAAGTTTTTTTTATTATTATTACTGCTTCAATTTCCTCCATAGTTATCGGCCTATTCATATTTTTTTATTCTTCCTGATTGAGTTTTGGATGTCGTATTTTTCTAGGAATATGTCCATTTCTTCTAGGTTGGCCAGTTTGTTGGAATAGAGTTGCTCATAGTATTTTTTTTACAATTCTTTGTATTTCTGTGGGGTCTGTTGTTATTTTGCCTCTTTCATTTCTGATTTTATTTTGGTCCTTTCTCTTTGCTTCTTGGTGAGCCTGTCTAGAGGTTCATCAATCTTGTTTATCCTTTCAAAGAACCAGCTCTTGGTTTCATTGATCTTTTGTATTGGTTTTGTTTTGGTTTTTTTGTATTTGTTTGTTTGTCTCTATGTCATTTCTCTCTGCTATGATCTTTATTATCTCCTTCCTTCTGCTTACACTGAATTCAA
>NW_006283768.1:549949-551333 GCF_000327345.1 Myotis davidii | reverse complement strand
GAAGATGTGTGATATGATTTCTATCCTCTTGAATTTGAAGAGACTTTGCCTATGTCCTAATATGTGGTCTATCTTTGAAAATGTCCTATGTGCACTGGAGAAGAAGGTATATCCTGTTACTTTGGGGTGAAATATTCTGAAGATGTCAATTAAGTCCATCTTATCTAGTGAGTCATTTAGAATTTGTTTCTTTGCTTATTTTTTGAGTAGGGGATTTATCCAGTGATGTTAATGAAGTATTAAAGTCTCCTACTATGATTGCATTGCTGTCAATCTCTCCCCTGATATCTTCCAGAAATTTTTTTATATATTTTGGTGCTCCTGCATTGGCTAAATATATGTTTACCAGAGTTATATCCTCTTGTTGTATCAATCCCTTTAGGATTATGAAGTGGTTTTCCTTGTCTCTTGTGATGGCCTTCACTTTGAAGTCTATTTTGTCAGATATAAGTATTGCTACCCAAGCTTTTTTTTTTCATTTTCATTTCCCTGAAAGATATTTTTCAATCCCTTCACTTTCAGTCTGTGAGAGTCCCTTGTCCTGAGGTGGGTCTCTTGTAGACAGCATATATATGGGTCATGTTTTCTTATCCATTTAGTCATTTGATATCTTTTGATTGGAGCATTTCGTCCATTTATGTTTAATGTTATTATTGACTAGAGGCCCAGTGCATGCAATTTGTGCACAGGAGGGGGGGGTCCCTCAGCCCAGCCTAGACCCTCTTGCAATCCAGGCCCTGTTGAGAGATGTCCAACTGCTGGTTTAGACTCAATACCACTGCGGGTCTAAACCAGCAGTCAGACATCCCCCTCACAATTTGGGACCACTGGCTCCTAACTGCTGGCCTGCCTGCCTCCCTCATCGTCCCTAACCACTCACCTGCCTGCTTCATCACCCGTAACCCCTCTGCCTGCCTGCCTCATCACCCCAACCACTATGCCTGCCTGCCTGATCACCACTAAACACTTTCCTGCCTGCCTGATCGCCCCTAACCACTTGCTTGGCTGATCACCCCTAACCATCTCTGCATCAACCCCTGCACCGCGGGTGTTCCAGAAGGACATCTGGAATGATGAAGATCATTTGGCTGTCTGGTCTAATTAGCATATTACACTTTTATTATTATAGATAGGTACTTGTTTGTAGCCACTTATATTCTATATGCCTGTGTTCCTCCCTCTCTATTCCTTCTTTTTACAACAGTCTCTTTAGCATTTATTGTATTGCTGGCTTGGTAGTGATAAACTCCCTTAGCCTTTTTTTGTCTGCTAATCTCCTGCTTTCCCCTTCAATTTTGAATGATAGCCTTGCTGAATAGAGTAACCTTGGATTAAGTCACTTGCCTTGCATCCGTTTGTGTACTTCATTCCATTCCCTTCTGGC
>NW_006283768.1:546001-549939 GCF_000327345.1 Myotis davidii | reverse complement strand
CTTTTTCTGTTGTTCTGTCACCCCTATTATTCGTATGTTGTTTCATTTCATGTTGTCCCAAAGCTCCCTTAGGCTCTCCTCCTGCTTTTAATTTTTTCTCCAATTGCTGTTCAGATTGGGTTTTTGTCACTACCTTACCTTCTAACTTACTAATTCTGTCCTCTGCTTCTCCTAATCTACTGTTGAAACCTTCCATTGTATTTTTTACTGTAGTTATATCACTTTTGATTTCCTCCTGATTCTTGCATAGGTTGTTGATTTTTCTCATCCATCCAGTTTATGAACTATATGACCAATACTCTGAATTCTTTTTCTGACATAGTGCATGCCTCTGTTTCATTTAGTTCCTTTCTGGCTGAGTCCTTTCCTTTCCTTTGGGGATTGTTTCGTTGTCTCCCCATTTTTGCTATTACCAAAAGGTCCAAGCTTCAAGTTGTGAGGGCCTGAGGTACATGTGTCATGCCACCCAAGCATCACTGAAAATCTCAGGCACCAAGAGGCATGGTTGCCCTGGGCCAGTGGGAGCTGCAAGTGACAAGAATCTGCCTGCTTGAGAGTTGGCCTGCTCAGGGGTAGGTAGCACAGCCGCTGGGGGTCAGCCACAGTCCCCCCAGGTGTGCCTGTGCCAAAAATCAGGCTCATGAGCTCTCGGTGTGGCCGCCTTGGGTCAGCTGGGGCCTTGTGCACACACTGAGAATCAGAGTCACCACATGCATTACTGAGAATCAGTCCCTGTGCATGTGCACGAGAATCAGAGTCATGGGCACTCCGTTTGGCCATCTTGGGTCACCCAGGGCCTCGCACACGCTCCATGAATCAGTGTCCCCACATGCATACACCAAGAATCAGAGTCACAGGTGCTCAGTTTGGCTGCTGCGGGTCAGTGTAGGGCCTCTGCGCCAAGAATCAGAGTCCTCATTTGTGCATGCACCGAGAATCAGAGTCCCCACATGCATGTACCAAGTATCAGAGTCACAGGTACTTGGTTCTGCTGTCACAGGTCAGCAGGGTGCCTCCGCACCAAGAATCAGAGTCCCTACATGTGCGTGCACCAAGAATCAGTCATGGGCTTGCTAGAGGGGCAGGGTTGCACAGCCACCCTGTATCAGTGAGAGGCCGGCTAGCACATTGCAGACTGTGTCAGTCCTATGCTGCTATGGTGGGCCAGTGGGACTGGGACACACTCTGTGACTCATAGGAATCTTCGGCCAGGATAGCTGGAATCTCAGTTTCCATGGGTCTGCAGCTGTGGTAGCAGGTGTTTGTCCAGAGTCGCTGTAGTGTCCCGGTTTATGTCTGAGGCCAGTCTGGGTGCTGGTGTGACTAGGTTCCCGTCACAGCAGTCTGCCCTTCAAGATGGTGTGGTTTCTGTGCCAATGCCTGCCGTCCGGGAGAGCTTGCAGTGGCAGCAGGGTCTTGCAGTCTAAGATCACCCGGTCCACCAGCCCCAAAAGTCCTGCAGGATCTAACTGTCCCTAGCTCACACACACACACACACACACACACACAACACACACACATCCACACACTCCTCTTTTGCTCCCTCACTTACACTCTCTTCCTCACTGCCATCCTGCTGGTTCGTCATCTTCCTATCCCCTAACTGTGCCTAAGTTAAACCTTTAAATTATAACTTTTAAAATTCTGACAATTTTAATAAATTTATAGTATAAATAAAGAAACGGAACAGCTCTATAATTTTGTTTGCAACCAGAATTTAAGTAACATTTTAAAATACATAGTTCCAAATTATATCTGTTTGGCAGAACTTTCAAAGAATTAAAATTTGCAATTAAGGTTTGCTCAGAAGAATTACAAGGCAAATTTTCATAACCTGCCATGTAATATTTAAACATTTATCTTAATGAACATGGGAAATGAATGAATAAATAATGTTTCATGTCAATAAAGATCCAAAGTATTGGTGCCACCTAATGAAATATTATTAAGTTTTTTAACAGATAATAAGCTTCATAAATTTTGTATTAATACAGCAACTTCATAAATTTTGCATACTACATCAAAGAATTTGAATAGGAACAACTGTTAGATTTTTTAAATTAAAGACTTCATTAATGTTAAGGAAGATATTAAAAAGAATTTTTATTGCCAAAGGCAAGATATATTCCTATGCAAAATATTCAAATTGAATAAAAATTAATATCTGTATTTTTAACATAAGTTCACAGTAGAGTGGAAGTCATGATATATGCAAAAGCTGTGTGGAAACAATAATGTGTATACAATAGAATTAAGTAGTACTCAAGGAATAATAAATTTAAAAACTCACAACCACGCATTAAAATATTATATTCATGTTATTTTTATCTTATATTTTGTTATACTACCAGAAAATGCTTAAATCCAAAGACCCTAGAATATTTAATTATTCTATTGTTTAATTATTGTTTAATTATTTTACTGCTTTAAATTTATTCTTAGGCAATAGGATAAATGGGAGGAAAGAAAAAACCTAATAAATCTTTGTCTAAATTCAAATTTTAAAATTAAACTCATTTTCAGACCTGTAGTCAATTAATTCCAAAAGCATTAGTAAACATTATGTACCTCACTCTACTTACTACAGGTATACCAAAAACAAGAAGAATAAAAGATTCTTGTCCTAAAAGAATGGTTTAATTGGGGACATAAATATATATTTTAAAAGTTTCCATATACAAGAAATAACATTATTAAAGTTAGTCATAAGTTCAGACAAAACAAAATCAAACTTAGAGAACTCTGACATGTCAATAATAAAAAGACAATCCAACTTTAAAATGGGCAAAGGATCTGACTTCAGCCGTGGGCAAACTACGGCCCGCGGGCCAGATCCGGCCCGTTTGAAATGAATAAAATTAAAAAAAAAAAGACTGTACCCTTTTATGTAATGATGTTTACTTTGAATTTATATTAGTTCACACAAACACTCCATCCATGCTTTTGTTCCGGCCCTCCGGTCCAGTTTAAGAACCCATTTTGGCCATCGAGTCAAAAAGTTTGCCCACCCCTGGACTAGATATATCTCTAAAGAAGATATATAAAGGGCCAATAAGTGCATGAAATAGTACTCAATGTCATTAGTCTTTGGGAACTGCAAATCAAAATCACAATGATATATCACCTCACACACACAAGAATGGCTATCAAAAAGATAAAATATAGCAAGTGTTTCAAAGATGTGGAGAAACTGGAACCTTCAAACTTTGGCAGACATAACTGCTTATAAAACAGTTCCATAAAAAGTTAAACATAGATTTATGACATTATCCAGCAATCTCAATCCCAGATATATATTCAAGAGAAATGAAAAGGTTTGTAAACTAATATTCAAAGCAGCATTATTCTTTTGTTCATTATTCTTATGCTTTTAGTTAGCATATTAGTATACTAATTATTTTTATTCTTGGCCAAAAAAGTGTAAACAACCTAAATGACCATCAATCAGTAAATGGATAAACAAAATATGGTATATCCATAAAATAAAATAGTATTCAGCCATAAAAAGAAATATAATATTGATATATGCTACAACATGAAAAAAAAATTATGCCAAGTAAAATAAGCCAGTCACAAAAGGACAAATATTGTATGATTCCATTTATATAAAATGACCAGATAGGCAAATCTACATAGTCAAAAAGTAGATTAGTGATTGCCTAGAGCTGTGATAACTGGGGGGGAAATGGGAATTAATGTTATTTGGGGTGAGTTAAATATTGTAAGTTGATTGTGGTGATGGTTGCATAACTCTTTGAATATACTAAATCATTAAACTGCATACTTTAAACGGATGAATTGTATGATATATGAATTATCTATCCACACCAGGGGTGGGCAAACTTTTTGACTCGAGGGCCACAATGGGTTCTTAAACTGGACCGGAGAGCCGGAACAAAAGCATGGATGGAGTGTTTGTGTGAACTAATATAAATCAA